>NC_092001.1:10440037-11040037 GCF_044704955.1 Pristiophorus japonicus | reverse complement strand
ACGTCCCACACAAGAACTTAAAGTGCACAGTTAAAGCATATGGCATTGGGGGTGGTGTGTTGACGTGGATTGAGAACTGGTTGGCAGACAGGAAGAAAGGAGTCGGAGTTCATGGGTACATTTCAGAATGGTATGAAGTGACTATTGGGGTACCGCAAGGTTCTGTGCTGGGGCCCCAGCTTTTTACATTGTCCATTTATGATTTCGACGAGGAGATTAAATGAAGTATCTCCAAATTTGCGGATGAATCTAAGTTGGGTGGCGGTGTGAGCTGCGAGGAGGATGCTATCAGGTTGCAGAGTGACTTGGATATGTTAGGTCTGTGGACAAATGCATGACAGATGAAGTATAATGTGGATAAATGTGAGGTTATCCAATTTGTTGGAAAAACAGAGAAACAGACTATTATCTGAATGGTGACAAATTAGGAAAAGGCAACGAGTCCTGGGTGTCATGGTACATCAGTCATGGAAGGTTGGCATACAGGTACAGCAGACTGTTTAGAAAGCAAATGGCATGTTGGTCTAAATAGCGACGGCATTTGAGTACAGGATCAGGGAGGTGTTACTACAGTTGTACAGGGCCTTGTTGAGGCCACACCTGGAGTATTGTGTACTGTTTTGGTCTCCTAACTTGAGGAAGGTCATTCTTGCTATTGAGGGAGTGCAGCAAAGGTTCACCTGAACCTTCGGGATGGCGGGTCTGACGTATCAAGACAGACTGGATCAACTGGGCTTGTATTCACTGGAGTTCAGAAGATAAGAGGGGATCTCATCGAAACGTTTACAATTATGACTTGTTTCGACAGGTTAGATGCAGGAAGAATGTCCCCAATGTTGGGGAAGTCCAGAATCAGGGGTCACAGTCTAAGGATAAGGGGTAAGCCATTTAGTACCGAGATGAGGAGAAACATCTTCACCCAGAGAGTGGTGAACCTGTGAAATGCTCTACCACAGAAAGTTGTTGAGGACAATTCACTAAATATATTCAAAAATGAGTTAGATATAATCGTTATTACTGGGGGGATCAAGGAACGCAGGAATGGAGTACTGAAGTTGCATGTTCAGCCATGAACTCATTGAATGGTGGTGCAGGCTCGAAGGGCCGAACCGCCTGCGACTGCACCGAATTTCGATATTTCTTTGTTTCTGTATCCACAGGGAGTCGATTAAAAAAAGGTTGCCTTTCGAATCGCTGCGAGCAGGGTTCGAACCTGCGCAGGAAAACCCCATTAGATTTCGAGTCCAACGCCTTAACCACTCGGCCATCGCAGCTACCCAATAGAAATCGTTTAATAGTCCAATGGTCGGTGAAAATTATCAGAGTACGCCTGCATGCTTGCCCTGTTGCATCTCCCAGATGATGTGAAAATTTAATTGCAGAATGATAGAATCTCACAGCACGAAGGAAACATTTCGGTCAGAACTGAAAGGATTTATATTTCGGGAAAAACTGAACAGACAGGAGAGCTTCTTTCTCGAAAAACAAGGCAGATATATCTTTGACATTATGAAGGTACTTGATCGGGTTGATGTGGAGAAAATGTTTGCCATTGTGCAGCATTTCAGAACGGGAGGTCACTGATAAATTCAGTCGGCAATTCAAGAGCAACTTATTTACCAAAGATTGCTTAGAATATGGAAGATGCTATACGAGCAGTAGCTGAGGTGGAGAGCACAGATTCATTGAAGAGAAAGCTACTTAAGCCGATGACAGAGAAAGCAATAGAGATACATGCTGATATGATCAGGCGAAGCAGGGTAGTGGAGACCATTAACTCCAGCAACACCAGTTCGGTACAATTGTCCCTTTCTGTGGTGCTAACTCTATATAACGTTATTTAACACACACTTTTAACTACAACAACAACTTACATATAATTAGAGCCTTGAAATTAGCGAAACGTCCAAGGCACTTCACAAGAGTCTTACACGACACAAATTTGACATCGAGCCACGAAATACAAATTAGCGCAGGTGAGTAACAGATTGATCAACCAGGTATGGTTGATAATGAGGAAGAAAGCAGTACACTGCAGGAAGATATCAAAGAAATTGTCAGGAGTTTAATGGACTTCAACCCGGAGAAGTGTGAGATAATGCATTTGGGGTGTGCTTATAGGGAAAGCGAATACACATTAAATGTTTGGCCACTGATAAGTGTAGAGGTGGAAATGACGTTGGAGTGTATATCCACAGAATCACTGACGGTAGCAGGGCAGGTAGATAAGATGCTTAATGAAGGAGCGACAGAAAGGAAAAGGAGGCGAGGTGGCGTTGCTGGTTAAAGAGGAAATTAATGCAATAGTAAAGAGGGACATTAGCTTGGATGATGTGGAAGCGGTATGGGTGGAGCTGCGGAATACCAAATGGCAGAAAACGCTAGTGGGAGTTGTGTACAGACCTCCAAACAGTATCAGTGAGGTTCGGGACAGCATCAAATAAGAAATAAGGGATGTATGCAATAAAGGAACAGCAGTTATCATGGGCGACTTTAATCTACATATTGATTGGGATGACCAAACTGGTAGGAATGCGGTGGAGGAGGATTTCCTATAGTATATTAGGGATGGTTTTCTAGACCAATATGTCGAGGAACCAACCAGAGAGCCGGCCACCATAGACTGGGTGATGTGCAATGAGAAGGGACTAATTTGCAATCTTGTTGTGCGAGGCCACTTGAGAAAGAGTGACCATAACATGATCGATTTCTTTATTAAGATGGAGAGTGACACAGTTAATTCAGAAACTAGGGACCCGAACTAAAGGAGAAGTAATTCCGATGGGATGAGTCGTGAATTGCCTAGAAAAGATTGACAAATGATACTTAAAGGGTTGACAGTCGATAGGCAATGGCAAACATGTAAAGACCACGTGGATGAACTTCAACAATTGTACATCCTTGTCTGAAGTAAAAATACAACGGGGAAGATAGCTCAACCGTGGCTAAGATGAGAAATTAAGGTTAGTGTTAAATCCAAGGAAGAGGCATATAAATTGGCCAGAAAAATCATCAAACCTGAAGACTGCAAGAAATTTTAGAATTCAGCAGAGGAGCACTGAGCGTTTAATTAAGATGGCTAAAATAGAGTACGAGAGGGCTTGCCGAAAGCATAAAAAATGACTGCCAAATCCTTTATAGATATGTGAAGAGAAAAAGATTAATGAATAAATCGTAAGTCCATTGCAGTCGGATTCAGGTGAATTAATAATGGGGAACAAATAAAAGGCAGATTAATTCAACAAATACTTTGGTTCTGTCTTCACGAAGGAAGACTCAAATAACCTTCTGCGCGTACTAGGGGACCGAGGGTCTAGTGAGAACGAGGAACTTCAGGATATCCTTATCAGGTGGGAAATTGTGTTCGGTAAATTGATGGCATTGAAGGCCGATAAATCTATTGGGCCTGATAGTCTGCATCCCAGAGTACTGAAGGAAATGGCCCTAGAAATAGATTCGTGATCATTTTCCAACTGTCTATCGACTCTGGATCAGTTCCCATGGACTGGAAGGTACCAAATGTAAAACCACTTTTTAAAAAAGGAGGGAAGAGAGAAAATGACGAATTATGGATCGGTTAGCCTGACATCAGTAGAAGGGAAAATGTTGGAATCAATCATTAAGGATGAAATCGCAGCGCATTTGGAAAGCAGTGACAGGGTCGGTCCAAGTCAGCATGGACTTATGAAGGGAAATTCATGCTTGACGAATCATCTGGAATTTTATGAGGATTTAACTAGCTAAGTCGACAAGGAAGAACCAGTGGATGTAGTGTATTTGTACTTTCAAAAGGCTTTTAACAAGGTCCCACACAAGAGATTGGTGTGCAAAATAAAAGCACATTGTATTGGGGGTAATGTTCTGACGTGGATAGTGAACTGGTTGGCAGGAAGGAAGCAAAGAATCGGGATAAACGGGTCCCTTTCTGAATGACAGGCAGTAACTAGTGGAGTGCCGCAGAGCTCAGTGACCCCATCTCTTCACAATATACATTAATGATTTAGATGACGGAATTGACTGTAATATCTCCATGTTTGCAGATGAAACTAAACTGGTGGCGGTGTGAGCCATGAGGATGAAGCGAACAGGATGTAGGGTGATTTGGACAGGTTCGATGATTGGGCAAATATATGGCAGATGAAGTATAATGTTGATAAAGGTTAGGTTATCCACTTTGGTGGCAAAAACACGAAGGCAGAATATAATCTGAATGGCGGCAGATTTGGAAAAGGTGACGTGCAACGAGACCTGGGTATCATGGTTCATCAGTCGTTGAAAGTGGGCATGCGGTGAAGAATACAAAGGGTATGTTGGCCTTCGTATCCAGGGGATTTGAGTGCAGGAGCAGGGTAGTCTTGCTGCAGTTGTACATGGCTTTGATGAGACCTCACCTGGAATATTGCATTCAGTTTTGGTCTCCTCATCTGAGGAAGGACGTTCTTGCTATTGAGGGAGTGCAGCGAAGTTTCCCAGACTGATTCCAGGGATGGCTGGACTGACATATGAGGAGAGACTGGATCTACTGGTCCTTTATACGCTGTGGTTTAGAAGGATGAGAGGGAATCTCGTAGAAATGTGTAAGGTTCTTTCGGGACTGGATAGGTTCGATGTGGGAAGAATGTCCAAGATGTTGGGAAAGTCCAGAACCAGGGGACACACTCTTAGAATAAGGGGCAGGCCATTTAAGACGAAGATGAGGAGAAACTTCCTCACTCAGAGAGTTGTTAATCTTGTGGAATTCCCTGCCGCAGAAAGTTGTTGATGATAGTTCATTGGATATATTCAACAGGGAGTTATTGTCGCCCTTACTGCTAAAAGGTTAAATGGGTATGGAGAGAAACAGGAAAGGGGTACTAAGTGAATGATCAGCCATGATCTTATTGGGTGCTGGTGCAGGCTCGAAATGTCGAATGGCGTACTGCTGCATCTATTTTATATGTTTCTATGTTAAGAAGCAACACGGAATACTTGCATTCATTAGATGAGCTATAGAATATAAGATAGGGGAATTTATGCTTCAAATGTGTAAAACTCTAGTTAGGCCACAGCTAGAGTATTGCATGCTTCTCTGGTCACCGCATTACAGGAAAGATCTGACTGCACTCGTGAGGATACAGGATTGATTTCGGCGGATGTTGAATTTAGCTCTGAGTAAATATTGCATCGGTTGGGTATGTTTTCTTTGGAACAGAGGAGGCTAAGTGGCGTCCGGATTGAAGTGAATAAAATTATGAGTCGCCCAGATAGAGTGCATAAAAAAGATCTATTTCCCTGAGCAGAGTGCTCAACAACCAGGCGGCATATTTTTAAAGTAATTGGAAGGAGGTTTTCCGTGATTTGAGATGCAATGTTTTCACCCAAGGGTGGTGAGGGTCTGGAACTCACTACTGAAAGTGAATTCGAGACAGAAGTGTTCACCGCTTTTAAAAGTCCTTGAATGGGCACTTGAACTCCAGTAGCCTAAAAGGCTACGGACCAAGCGCTGAAAAGTGGCATTAGTCTGGATAGCTCGTATTTTAGGCGAAATTTAGGTCATGATCTGGTGTTTCTTCGGCCGCTCAGTGCATTTTGCAGCAAAGCAATACTTCAGAGAAGGGAAACTGCGGCCCCTGCAGTTCCTGTTACACAAGTGGTTCCAATCCCACCCACTTTTCAATTGAGTTTTCTTTGTACCCTGAGTCTGTTCCACAGGAAGAGGAGCAAGCCATCGAACCTGTTGCAGAAGTAGAGTAGAATTCCATTACCCCGTCGAGCCAGTTGCAAAGGACAAGAGGAAGCCATTCAGATACTTGGGCGTATTATACAAGAATATTTGAACGACATTCGGCAGCACGTACCTGCTGCATAGATGACGAGGAGGCACACTTTCCTGTCACACAGAATTAGGAGGAGGCCATTCAGCCGCATCGCACTGTTGCACAGGGAAAGGAGGAGAACATAAGAACATAAGAATTAGGAACATGAATCGGCCATCTCGCCCCTCGAGCCTGCTCCGCCATTCAACAAGACCATGGCTGATCTGGCCGTGGACTCAGCTCCACTTACCCGCCCACTCCCCATAACACTAAATTCCCTTAATGGTTAAAAATCTATCTACCTGTGATTTGTATACATTCAATGAGCTAGCCTCAACGGCTTTCTTGGGATGAGAATTCCACCGATTCACAACACTGTGGGAGAAGAAATTCCTTTAAATTGGCTCTCCCATATTTTGGGGCTGTGCCCCCAAGTTCTAGAGGCCATTAACGCCTCAAATCTGAGCCTTAGGAGAGGCAGAAGCCGATCAGTTCATTGAGCTTTCTCTACAAGAAGAGTAGAAATCCATTTAGATCCAAGAACATAGAGACAAAGCAAACGGGAGCAGGAGTAGTCCATTCGGATCTTCGAATCTGCACCACCATTCAGTATGATCATTACTAATCCTATATCTCAATACCATAATCCGCTTTTCCCCCAGATCACTTGATGTCTTTTGTGTTTAGAAATCTATCTCCCTCTTAAATATATTCAGTGACATGGCCTTCACAGCCTTCTGTGGTAGAGACTTCCAAAGCTGCACCACTCTCTGAGTGGAAAGAAAAAACTCCTTTTCTCCATCCTAAATTTCCTAGCCTGTATCCTGAGACTCTGAACCCTTGTTAGAACCTTCCCAAAGAGGTGAATCATCTTCCCCGCATCCAGTCTATTCAACCCTGTAAGAATGGTATACGTTTCAATAAGATCCTCCCTCATTCTTCTAAACTCTACAGAATACAAGCCTCGTCGACCCAATCTCTGCTCATACGACAGTCCTGCCATCCCAATAATCCGTCTGGTGAACCTTCGCTGCACTCCCTCTATGGCAAGTATATCCTTTCTTGCGTAACGAAACGAAAACTGGACACAATACTTCAGGTGCTGTCTCACCAAGGCCCTGTACAAATGTAGTAACACATTGTTGCTCCTTTACTCAAATCCTCTTGCATTGAAGGCCAACATACCATCTGCCTTCCTAACTGCTTGCTGCACCTGCATGTATCCTTTAAAATGATTGTTTTACAAGGAGACCTACGTCTCCCTGCCCATCGACCTTGTTTCCTGTCCGTTAACCAATTTTCAATCCATGCGTGTAAATTACCCCCAATCCTATATGCTTTAATTTTACACACTGCATCTTACGTGGGACATTATCAGAGGCTTTCTGAAAATCCAAAAAAACTATATCCAGTGGTTCTCCCTTATCTTTTCTATCATTTACATCCTCAAAAAACTCGAGTAGGTTTTTCAAACATGATTTTCTTTTCATGAATTCATGTTGACTTTGTCTAATCCCTTTGATATTATCTAAGTGTGCCGTTATAACGTCCTTTACTATAGACTCTCGCATTTTCCCTACAAATGATTTTACGCTAACCGGTCTGTAGTTCCTTGTTTTCTCTCTCGCTCCATTTTTAAACAGTGGGGTTACATTTGCCACCGTGCAATCTGTAGGAATTGTTCAATAATCTATAGATTTTTGGAAGTTATCAATCAATGCATGCACTATTTCCCTTGCAACATCTTTTTGTACTCTGGGATGCAGATCTTCAGGCCCTGGGGAGTTATCGACCTTCATTCCCATTAATTTCCTCAGCACTATTTTCTTATTAATAATCATGTCCGTTAATTACTCTTGCTCACTAGACCTTTGGTTCAGAGCATTTTGGGGATGTTATTTAAGTCCTCCGTGAAGACAGAACCGAAGTATTTATTTAATTTTCCTGCAACTTCCTTCTTCCAGATTCTAAATTCTCCCATTTCTTTCTGTAAAGGACCTGCATTTGTCTTAATTAATCTTTTCCTTTTTACGAACTTGTAGAATCTACTGCAGTCGGTTGTTATGTTCCTTGCAAGTTCACTCTTATACTCTATTTCTCGCCTCTTAATCAATCTTTGCCAAATTTTTGCTGAATTCTAAATTGTTCCCCATCCTCAGGCTTGCTACTTTTTCTGGCAAATTTGTATAACTCATCTTTGAATCTAATACTATCCTTAATTTATTTTGTTAACCAAGTTTGTGCCAGCATCCTTCTTTGTGTTTTTAAACCAGAAAGGAAAGTATAACTGTCGCATTTCATGCATTCGTTCCTAAAATGTTAGCCATTGGCCATCCCCCAACATTACTTTTATTGACTGTTCCCAATCTTTCACAGCCAATTCACTCCCCATACATTCGTAGTTTCCTTTGCTTAGAATTAGGACCCTAGATTTAGATTGGACTACTTCACTTTCCACCTTAATAAAGAGTTCAATCATGTTATTGCCAGTCTTCCCTAAAGGACCCCGGGCAACGAGACTGTTAATTAAGCCCTTCTCATTACCCAAGACCGAATTATGGAATAGTCTGCTTCCCAGTAGGCTTCGCAAAATACTGGGCTAAAAAACATCTCGTAGAAACGCCAGAAATTCATAAGTCACATTATTATTACTTTAATCTAAAGTAGTTTAAAGTCACCTTCGATGATGGAAGTACACTTGTTACATGCAGCTCTAATTCCTGTTAATGTTATCTCCTACACTACCACAACAGTTTGGAGGCCTATAGACAACTCCCACGAATCTTTTCTGGCCCTTTATTCTCGTTAGCGCCAGCCAGACTGCTTCTAAATCTTGTCTTTCTGAGCCGAATATCTTTCTCATTATTGCGCTGATTTTATCCTTTACTAACAATGCCACACAAACCGCTCTTCCTTTTTGCCTGTCCTATCTAAATACCAAATATCGTTTGATATTCAGCTCCCAACCCTGGACACCGTGCAACCATATCTCTGTAATTACAAGGATATTCTATCTCTTTACACCTATTTGCGCTGTTAATTCTTGTACCTTATTACAGATGCTTCATCCATTCAGATACAATGCTTTTGGATTTGACTTTTTAACATTATCTCTTATCAGGTTCCTATTTTTAGTGCACTCTTTTGTTTGTATACTCTGTCCCTTCTTGGCATAATGTGGTTACATTTCGTCAATCACTTTCCGGCATTGCTTCATTTTCATTTCTCTTTAGCATTCTCGATTTCTCTGCACTGCGACCGTCCTCCCCAGCCTACCCATCCCCCACACCCCCATTCCGCTCTCTCCTTAATAGAACATATTGCATAAGAATGGACGAGGCATTTCAGATCTATTGACCTGTTATACAGGAACAGGTTTAGAATAATCAACTCCTAGAACCTGTTCGATAGGACGTGGGGGATCACATTCCATCTCTCAATCTGTTGCACAGGTAAAGCCTGAGTCATTCAGCCCCTCTAGCACATGACACAGGCGGAGGCCAATCATAACTGAATAATGGTTATGGCATAGACTCGCAATCCAGTGAGAGAAAATCACAGCCCACCAAGAGAGTAGGGCGAATTAAATAAAATGCAATATATCTGGAATTTTAAAAGTATTAGTGATGTTGACCATTGACGCAACACACCCATCTCGTTCGATAGTCTCCTTTTGTGGACGAAATCTGCCGTCCTTACTGGTCTGGGCCCAAATGTGGTTGAAGATCCAGATCAACATGGTTGACTCTGAGCTCCGAAAAGGCCGACCGAGAAACTCAGTTGCATAAGGTGGCCAACCATCACCTTCACAAGGGAAATTAGGGAAGGGCAACAAAGGCAGCCTTTGCTCGCATTGTCTGCATGCTAGAATGAATAAAATAAATAATAGGATCTCTAGATTGTTATACAGGAAACGAAGAACCACAAGAAAGGTCAGAAAATGTGGAGTCAGGAGACAACTCGATAAATGTATAACTAGCTGGCTTTAAGACAGAAAGCCGAGAGTACGGGTAAAAGTTAGCTTTTCATAGTGGCAGAGGGTGGGTAATGCTGATCCACAAGGATCGGTGCTGGGACCACTGTTGTTTACAATTTATATTAAAGACTTAGACCTTGGAATCAAAAACACAATTTGCGGATGATGCAAAATTAGTTGGATATTCAATACTGAGGAATACTGCAACACATTCGAGCACATGAACTTGTTGCATAAATGACGAGAAGGCAATGCCAAACCAACGAACCTGTTGCACAGAAATTGTAGGAGGCAATTGAGCCTCTCCAGTCTATTACACAAGAAGAGGAGATGGGCAGTAACGCCTTGCAAACGATGTCAACATGCGTTGAATGAATAAAATAAAAAAATAAATTGTTACATGGGTACAAGAAGAGCTGGAAAGTGGGATTAGACGGGATAGCTATTCGTCGGACGGTGCGGACAAGATGGGCCGAAGTGGCCTCCTTCCGTGCTGAAAAGTTCTATGGGTCTCTGACAAAACATCCCTTTCAAACAGAAACATGATGATTCGGGCCTGACAGAGCGTCCGTTTTAGACGGCAGAGAATGATCCAGTTGCGATGAAAGTTCATCGACCTGAAACGTTCACTCTGTTTCTTTCTCCACAGATTCTGCCTCGTCTGCTAAGTGTTTCCAGATTGTTCTGTTTTTAGCTCAGATTACGCATCCTCACTATTTGACTTTTATATTGATGCAAAATTTGGCGGCTTTGTGGCGCAATCGATAGCACGTTAGATTTCTAAACCATGGCATATTAAACATTTAAAATGTGTGGGTTTGATTGCTGCACGAGTCAGGATTTAGGCCTGGGCCACACAGTGAATTTTGCAGCAAAGCAATAATTCAGAGAATGCAAAATGCGGTACTGGTACTTTCTCCTGCACAAGTCGCTCCATTTCTTCCCAATTATCATTTCAATATTTTGAACAGTAACTGATGCAAGCAATCGAGCCTGTTACATAGGGACAGGTGGAGGGCATTGAGTCCCTTAAACCCTCAAACCAATTGAAAAGTGCAGCAGGGAGCCATTCAGGCAAGTGCGCCTGTTTTACAAGAAATTACAATCTCGGTCGCTCGAATCTTTTGTCTCGATGATGAAAAGGCAGTGCCAAACCAACTAAGCTGTTGAGCAGGAATAGGATGATGCCATTGAGCCTCTCCAGTCTGTTGCACAAGGACAGGGGAAGGCCATTAAACCATTGAGCCTGAGGCATAGGACTGGCGGAAGCCATTCAGCTCCTTGAGACTTATCGACAAGAAGACTAGAAGTCCATTGCGCCATTTGAAACTGCTGCATAGGCTGAGGATGAGGCATGTGCGACTCACGAATCTGTTATACAGGAACCGGAGGAGGCTAATCAAATTCTCGATCCTTTTACTTAGAAACACGGGTATGCCATTCCTTCCCTCAACCTGTTGCACAGGAACAGGAGGAGTCATTCAGCCCCTTTAGCGAATTACACAGATGGTTGTCAAGCATAGTAGCATGATGGTTATGTCACTGGACTAATAATCCAGAGAGAGGAAATCACAGCCCACCACGAGAGTGGGGAAATTTAAATTCAATTCAGTAAATCTGGAATTTTAAATGTATCAGTGATGGTGACAATTGTAACAAACTCCCCATCTGGTTCACCTGTCTCCTTTAGGGAAGAACATGTGATGTACTTACGGGTCTCGGCCTTTATGTGTTTCCAAACCCACAGCAATGTCGTTGGCTCTTACCTGACCTCTGAAATGGCCCGCCGAACCATTCGGTTGCGTAAACTGACTCACCACGAACTTCACCAGGGCAGATAGAGATGGGCAACAAATGCGGCCCTTGCTAGCGATAACGACATGCTTGAATGAATAAAATTTTAAAAAATAGATTGTTACAGCGGAACAAGAAGAGCCTCAAGCCAGGTCAGAGAATGCGGAGTCAGGAGACAGCTGCAGAATGGATAGTTAGCTGGCTTCAAGACAGAAATCACAGAGTAAGGGTACAAGGTCGTTTTATAAGTCGCAGAAGGCGGGTAGTAGTGTCCCACCAGGATCGGTGATGGGACCACTGTTGTTCACAATTTATATTAAAGATTTAGATCTAGGAATCAAAAGCAACATTTCTACATGAGTGGATGACACCAAATTAGGAGAGATATTCTATACTGAGGACGGTCTGCACCTGGGCAGGACTGAAACTAATGTCCTAGGGGGAGTGTTTGCTAGTGCTGTTTTGGAGGAGTTAAACTAATGTGGCAGGGGGATGGGAACCGATGCAGGGAGACAGAGGGAAAAAAATTGGAGTCAGAAGCAAAGGATAGAAAGGAGAATAGTTAAAGTGGAGGGCAGAGAAACGTAAGGCAATAAACAAAAAGGGACACAATACAGCAAAATTCTAAAGGGGTAAAGTGAGCTGAAAAGAAAAGCGTGAAGGCTCTGTGCCTCAAAACGAGGAGTATTCGGAATAAGGTTGTCGAATTAACTGCGCAGATAATAGTTAATGCGTATGATGTAATTGGGATCATGGAGACATGGCTCCATGGTGACCAAGGCTCGGAACTCAACATCCAAATGTATTCAGCATTTAGGAAGGATAGACTGAAAGGAAAAGGAGGCGGGATGGCGTTGCTGGTTAAAGAGGAAATTAATGAAATAGTAAGGAGGGACCTTAGCCTGGATGATGTGGAATAGATATGGGTGGCGCTGTGGAATTTGAAAGCGCAGAACACGCTAGTGGGAGTTGTGTACATGCCGCCGAATAGTAGCAGTGAGATTGGGGACAGCATAAAACAAGAAATAAGGGATGTGTGTAATAAAGTTACAGCAGTTATCATGGGCGATTTTAATCTATATATTGATTGGGCTAACCAAACTGGTAGCAATGCGGTGGAGTAGGATTTCCTGGAGTGTATTATGAATGGTTTTCTCGACCAATATGTCGAGGAACCAACTAAAGAGCTGGCCATCCGAGACGGGGTGATGTGTAATGAGAAGGGACTGATTAGCAATCTTGTTGTATGAGGCCCCTTGTGGAAGAGTGACCATAATATGGTAGAATTCTTCATTAAGATGGAGAGTGACACAGTTAATTCAGAAACGAGCGTCTTGAACTTAAGGAAAGGTAACTTCGACGGTATGAGTCGTGAATTGGCTAGAATAGACTGGCAAACGATACTTAAACGGTTGACGGTGGATAAGTAATGGCAAACATTTAAAGATCACATGGATGAACTTCAGCAATTCTACAACCCTGTCTGCATCAAAAAATAAAACGGGGAAGGTGGCTCAACCATTGCTAACAAGGGAAATAAAGGATAGTGTTAAAACAAGGAAGAGGCATATAATTAGCTAGAAAAAGCAACAAACCTGAGGACTGGGAGAAATTTAGAATTCAATAGAGGAAGACTAAGGTTTTAATTAAGAGGGGGAATATATAGCACGAAAGGAAGCTTACAGGTAACATAAAAGCTGACTGCAAAAGCTTCTATAAATATGTGAAGAGAAAAAGATTAGTGAAGACAAACGTAGGTCCCTTGCAGTCGGTTTCAGGTGAATTTATAATGGGAAACAAAGAAATGGCAGACCAATTGATCAAATACTTCAGTTCTGTCTTCACGAAGGAAGACACAAATAACCTTCCGAATGTACTAGGGGGCAGTAGGTCAAGTGAGAAGGCGGAACTGAAGGATATCCTTATCAGGCGGAAAATTGTGTTCGGGAAATTGATAGGATTGAAGGCGGATAAATCCCCGGGGCCTGATAGTTTGCATCCCAGGGAACTTAAGGAAGTGGCCATAGCAATAATGGATGCATTGGTGATCATTTTCCAACAGTCTATTGATTCTATGGACTGGAGGGTAGCAAATGTAACACCACTATTTAAAAAAGTAGGGAGAGAGAAAACGCGTAATTATAGACCGGTTAGCCTGACATCAGTGCTGGGGAAAATGATGGAATCGATAAATAAGGATGAAATAGAAGCGCATTTGGAAAACAGTGACAGGATTGGACCAAGTTAGCTTGGATTTATGAAACGGAAATAAAGCTTCAGGAATCTCCTGGAATTTATTAAGTATGTAACTAGCAGAGTGAATAATAGTGAACTAGTGGATGTGGTGTATTTGGACTTTCAAAAGGCTTTTGACAAGGACCCACACAAGAGGTGGTGTGCAAAATCAAATCGCATGATATTGGGGGTAATGTACTGACGTAGATACAGAACTGCTTGGCAGACAGGAAGCAGAGAGTCGGGTTAAACGGGTCCTTTTCAGAATGGCAGGCAGTGACTAGTGGAGTGCTGCAGGGCTCAGTGCTGGGAGCTCAGCCCTTTGCAATATGCATTAACGATTTAGATGAAGGAATTAAGTGTAATATCGCCAAGTTTGTGGATGACACGAAACCAGGTGGCGGTGTGAGCTGCGAGGAGGACGCTAAGAGGCTGCAGGGTAAATTGGACAGGTTAGGTGAGTGGGCAAATGCATGGCAGATGCAGTATAATGTGGATGAATGTGAGGTTATCCAATTTGCGGGCAAAAACAAGAAGGCGATATATTATCTGGATGGCGGCAGATTAGGAAAAGGGGACGTGCAACGAGACTTGAATGTCATGGTTCATCAGACACTGAAAGTGGGCATGCAGGTACAGCAGGCGGTGAAGAAGGCAAATGGTATGTTGGCCTTCATAGCTCTGGGATTTGAGTATATGAGCAGAGAGGTCTTACTGCAGTTGTACAGGGCCTTCGTGAGGCCTCACTTGGATTATTGTGTTCAGTTTTGGTCTCCTAATCTGAGGAAGGACGTTGTTACTGTTGAGGGAGTGCAGCGAAGGTTCGCCAGAGTGATTCCACGGATGGCTGGGCAATCATATGAGGAGAGACTGGATCAATTGGGCCTTTATTCATTGGCGTTGAGAAGGATGATAGCGGATCTCATAGAAACTTACAAGATTCAGATGGGACTGGACATGTTAGATGTGGGAAGAATGTTCCCGATTTTGGTGAAGTCCAGAACCAGGAGACATAGTCTGCGGATAAAGGGTAGGCCATTTAGGACTGAGATGAGGAGAAACTTCTTCGCTCAGAGAGTTGTTAACCTGTCGAATCCCCTGCCGCAGAGAATTGTTGATGCCAGTTCATTGGATATATTCAAGCGTGAGTTAGATATGGCCTTTACGGCTAAGAGGATCAAGGGGTATGGTGAGAAAGCAGGAAAGTGGTACTGAGGGAACGATCAACCATGATCTTATTGAATGGCGGTGCAGGCTCGAAGGGCCGAATGGCCTACCCTTGCACCTATTTTCGATGTTTCTATGTTGCTATGTAAAACTGCAACAACTTACAAGAGGACATTAATAAACTTGCAGAATGGGCATATATTTGGCAAATTAATTTCAAACCATATAAATGTGAGGTGATACATTCAGGTAGGAAACTTAGGGAGGTCACTTATTATTGGAAAGTGCCAGGCTGGGTGGTGTACAGTTAAAAAAAGGGATATCGGAGTACAAATACAAAACCTCTAACAAATAACGACATAGGTTAGCAAGGCCATAAAAAAGCAAACCAAACACGGTGATTTATTTCTGGACATACAGAATTGAAAATAGCGACATTATGCTGAATCTATACTTAACCTTCCTTCGATCAGGCTTAGAGTACTATGTACAGTTCTTGACGCCATGTCATAAAAGGGACATGGAGACATTGCATAGGATGCAGAGAAGATGTGCAAGGATTATAGCAGAACAGTCAGCGTTTACAAATCAGGAAAGGATGAACAGGCAGTGTCTCATTTCTCATGAAAAATAAGGCTGAGCAATGACCTGATGGAGACATTTAAAATTATGAAAGATTTTGATGGAGTGGATACAGTGAGAATTATTCCAATTGTGGGGAAAAGAATAACAAGACGCTATCAATATAAGATAGTCACGATGAAATCAAAATAGGGATTTCAGAAGAAACTTATTTACCCAAAGAGTGGTGAGATTGTGGAACTTGGTATCACAGGGAGTGGTTAAAAAGAATAGCATGGAAGTATTTAAGGAGGGGCTAGACAGGCATCTGAGAGAGAAGCGAATAGGCTGTTGAGGAACTTTGAGCGGAGTCTCCAGTGGAGCATAAAAGACTGGCTCGGGCGAATGGCCTGTTTTAGTGCTGCATATTCGATGTAATCCAATGTTTGACAAGAGTGTACTTGACTCCATTCCGCAAGAATGCTACCCTCCACCACCTCAATGAGACCCCAACATTGCACGAGGTAGAAAACGCCATAAGAAAGCTAAGAAAATAACAAGGCTACCTGGGCGGATGGAATATTTTCTGAGGCATTGAAGTATGGCGGAGAGGCAGTACTGGCGCGAATACATAACCTCCTCTCTCTCATCTGGAGCGAGGAGAGCATGCCGGGATTTAGAGTTGCAGTGATCGTGAACATCTTCAATAAGGCGACAAGTCCAACTACTGGAGAATCGCCATGCCATCAGCCACTGGGAAAGTCGTCGCTAGACTCCTTCTGAACCGACTTCTCACTGTGGCCGAGGAGCTCCTCCCGGAGTTGCAGAGCAGATGTCCTCCTCTCCGGTGCACAACGGACATTATTTTTTGCAGCGCGACAGCTGCAGGAAAAGTGCAGGTAATATGGCCTTCTTCGATCTTACAAATACTTTTCACACTCTCAAGCACGAGAGCCTAAGGAGCGTCCTCCGCCGTATCGGATGCCACCAAAAGTACGTCACCATCCTCGGCCTGCTCCACGACGACATGCAAGCAGTGATCCTTACCAACGGATCTATCACAGACGCAATCCACGTCCGGACCGGGGTCAAGTAGGTCTGCGTCAATGCTCCAAACCTCTTCTCAATCTTCCTCACTGTCATGCTGCAGCTCACGATCGACAAGCTCCCCGCTGGAGTGGAAATAAACTACAGAACCAGGGGAAACATGTTCATCCTTCGCCATCTCCAGACAAGGTCCAAGACCACCCAAACCTCTGTCACGCGCTGCAGTCCGTGGATAACGCCTGCTTCTGTGCACACACAGAAGCTGAACTCCAGGACACAGTCGAGTTATTTACTGAGGCGGACGAAAGCATGGGGCTTGTGCTAAACATCGGTAAGACAAAGGTCCTCCACCAAACTGTCCTCACCGCAGAGCACTGCCCATCAGTCATCAACATCCATGGTATGGCCCTGGACACGTAGACAATTTCCCTTATCTCGGGCGCCTCCTATCAACAAGAGCTGGCATTGAGAACAAGATCCAACAACGCCTCCAGTGCGCCAATGCAGCATTCGGCCGTCTGTGAAAAAGTATGTTTGAAGACCAGATGCTCAATACTTTCACCAAGCTCATGGTCTATAGGGCCATAGTAACACCCACCCTCCTGTACTGCTCATAGATGTGAAACATATAAAGTAGACACCTAAAGTCGCTGGGGAAATACCACCAACGATTTGTCCGCAAGATCCTACAAATCCCCTGGGAGCACAGACGCACCAAAGTTACCGTCCTCGTCCAGGCGTACATACCCAGCATTGAAGCACTGACCACACATGATCAGCTCCGTTGTGCAGGCCACATAGTTCGCATGCCAGACACAACACACCCAAAGCAAGTGCTCTACTCGAAACTCGTCCATGGCAAACGCGCCAAAGGTGGGCAGTGGAAATATTACATGGGCATCCTCAAAGCCTCCCTGATAAAGTGCGACATTCCCACTGTCATATTGGAATCACTGACGCAAGACCGCCCTAAGTGGATGAAGTGAATCTGGGAGGGCACTGAGCTGCTCGAGACGCAACCCCGAGAGCTTCCAGACATCGAGGGCAGGCAGCAGAAGGAGCGTACAGCAAAACAGACTCCCCGCCCACCCTTTACTTTAACCAGTGTCTGTCCCACACTTGACCGAGACTATCGTTCTCATATTAGACTGTACAGCCATCTACCAACTCATGCTAAGTGGAAGCAAATCTTCCTCGATTGCGAGCGATTGCCAATGCGGACGACAATAATGATGCGAGGCAATTGCACTTGAAGAAGCCTTTCAGGACCATGAACCTTTTGCAAAGGAGGAGGCTATTCATCCCTTTAATCATGTTAAATAGTAACAAGTGGTGGCCATTCAGCTTTTCACGTGTTTTTCATAAGAACAGGAGATGGATCATTCAGCACTTTCCAGACAGTTTTATAGGATGAGGAAAAGGCAATTCTGCCCCTCGAATCTGTTGCATAGGAACAGGAGGGTGCCATTAAGGCCATCGATGCTCATACACTAGAAAATGAGATGGACATTCAATCTCCCGAGCCGCTTACATAGGAAGAAGAGAAAATATTCAACCCATAGAGGCTGGTTGATCAGGAACAGGAGGAGTTCATTCACTCCCTCAAGCTTGTTACACAAGAACAGGAGGAGGGCATTCAGCCACTCGAGCTTGTTGCACAAGAATAGGAGGAGGCCATTCAGCCATTTGACCCTGTTACGCTGGAATGCGTAGAGGCGGTTCAGTCCTTCGAGCCTGTAGCAGTGGAACTGGAGGACGTCATTCAGCCCCTATAAATTGTTGCACAGAAGCACAATATTCGGCCCCTCAAAACAGTTACATTGTAATAGAAGGGGCTGATTAAAACGCCGTTCACCCGATTAGACATCAACAGGATACATAGAAACATAGAAAATAGATGCAGGAAAAGGCCTTTCCGCCTTTCGAGCCTGCACCACCATTCATATGATGATGGCTGATCATGCAAAATCAGTACACAATTCCTGCTTTCTCTCCATACCATTTGATGACTTTAACAGTAAGTGGCGCATCTAACTCCCTTTTGAATATATCTAACGACCTGGCTACAACAACTTTCTGTTGTAGAGAATTCCACAGGTTCACAATTCTCTGTGTGAAGAAGTTTCTCCTCATCTGGTTCCAAATGGCTTACCCCTTATCCTTGGACTGTGACCCCTGGTTCTGGATTTCCAAAACATCGGGAACATTCTTCCTGCATTTAACCTCTCCAAACCCGTCAGAGTTTTATATATTTCTGTGAGATCTGCTCTCATTCTTCTCAATTCCAGTGACTATAAGCCCAGTCGATCCAGGAGAAGGCGATTCAAGCCCTCGACCCATGTATTTAGGAAACGGAGCAGGCCATTCAGCCACTCAACCCTGTTATATAGGCGCTGAAGGAGGCAATTCTCCCCTTGACCCAGTTGCAGAGGTAAAGGATGAAGTTAAGAGTACGGTTGCACATGGGTTATGTTGCTGGTTTATAAATTAGAGGCATGTGTACACATCCAACAATGGCAGCTGTGGACTTTGAATTAAGTTCATTAAATACATCTGGAATTATAATGCTGTTATCCTCTCCTTCCTCTTCAACTCTATCAGCATAATGCTCTATTCCCTTCTCTCTCATAATCGTATCTCAATTTTCCTCGCCGCCATGCTCCACCACACAATCAACAAGCTCCCTGCTTAAACTACAGAATCAGTCAGAAGCTGTTTAAACAACGCCGCCTCCAGGGCAGGTCCAAGATCACCCAACCTCTGTCATTAAGCTGCACAACACGGAAGATGCCTGTGTCTGTGCACATTCAATGGCTGAACTCCAGGATATAATCAATGTATTCACTGAGGCATATGAAAGCATGGGCCTTACGCTGAACATCCGTAAGGCAAAGGTCCTTAACCAGCCTGTCATCGCCGCTCAGCACTGCTCTCCAATCATCAAGCTGCAAGACGAAGCACTGCAAAACGTGGACCATTTCCCATATCTCGGGAGCCTCTTATCAACAAAGGCAGCCATTGATGCGGAGATTCAGTATCGCCTCCAGTGTGCCAGTGCAGCTTTCGGCTGCCTGCAGAAAAGAGTGTTTGAAGACTAGGCCCTCAAATCTACCACCAAACTCTTGGTTTATAGGGCTGTAGTAATACCCGCCGTTCTGTATGGGTCTGAGGCATGCACGATGTACAGAAGGCACGTCAAGTCGCTGGAGATATCTCACCAACGATGTCTCCGCTCGATCCTTCAAATCTCACGTGGGGACAGGCACACCAACATCAGTGACCTCGAACAGGCTAACATCCCCAGTATTGAAGCACTTACCTTACTCGATCAGCATCGCTGTGCAGGCCACAGAGTACGCATGCCGGACACGAAGCTCCCGAAATAAATGATTTATACGGAGCTCCTTCATGGTAAACGAGCCAAAGGAGGACAGCATACACGTTATAAGGTTACCCTCAAGGCTTCCATGGTAAAGTGCGACATCACCACTGATACTTGGGAGACCCTGGCCGCAGACCGACCGAGGTGGAGGAAGTCCATCCGGGAGGGCGTTGAACTCTTTAAGTTTCAAAGCAAGGTGCATGAAGACCCCAGGCGCAGGCAGCGGAAGGAGCGCCCGGCATACATGCCCCACCAACCACTTCCCCCGACGAATGTCTGTCCCACATGCAACAGTGTCTGTGGCTCTCGTATCGGACTGTTCAGCCATCAAAGAACCCACATTGGGAGTGGAAGCATGTCCTCCTTGATTCCGAGGGACTGTATATGATCATGGGAGAATTTAAGAGGTTAGCAAAGTAGACCAATACATGTGTTTAAATATGTCTGCGCTGTCAGTCCCGGATCATTCTGTGTCTCTTTAAATGGATGTACTGTCAGTCCAATTCATTCTGTGTCAATACAAAAGGGACGTGCTGTATGTCCAGGACCATTCTTTCCATGTGTCTGCTTAAAATTAGTGTGATTACAGCTGTGAAGGCCGAATTCCGAAGGTGATATATTTGAAAGCGAAATTGTTTTCCCTGCGTAGGAGTGAACCCAGCTGACAGCGCATCTGTAAAATCAAATCGAAATGTATTTATTTTTAATAATACCGTTTCTGTAATCATTTCTGGAAAAGCCTGCTAATCCATTTGCTTACAGATACTGATTCTATGTTTTTTACATTATCGATCGAGGGGCACACGCAAGGCATGCGATGAACATAAGCATTCAGAGAAAGGATCGACCATTCGGCCGCTCGAGCCTCTTTCACAATTGAATCAATGAAATCACCTCCTATTCTTCTAAACTCTACAGAATATAGGCCTAATCTACTCAACCTTTCCACACCGGACAAAACATTGCGGTTTCGAGTCTGCTGAGGTCGGTTTGCACAGTGGCTTCCGACGTGGATACGAACTGTTATTACCCGACCATTGCTAACAGTCTCTGACCTTACGTAGCAGACTTAGCGAAATTCCTTTTGGTCACAGAAGCTGACTCTCCTTTTTTCACATGGCGGATCGGACGCACGGGCAGGTCTTGTGGTAAAGAGAACTGTCGTGAACATTTTCTCTTTGAATGTCATTTAAAAAAAATCTTTGTCAGTTCACTCCAGACGAATGATCTGGAGGAAGAAGTGAGGAAAAGTTCCATCTCCCATCCAGATCTCTGTTCCACCTTCATTCAAGAAGTGAAGAATTCCAATAGGCTATGTTCATTTCAACAAGACATGGACAATTCTGGGGCAGAGACCCGTGGTTTTAAGGACATTTGGATTCAATGCCAATTGTATGTAAGTTTCAGTCAAATTCTGGGATGGTTCAATCAGCTTCAAAAGTTTAGCACAAAAATGAGCACAACGGTTTAGCGTGCCATCGCCTTAACCTCCCGTCTGCTGTCGAAGACAACGCAGCCATTCAATCTGGTGCTGTTAGGCTCCAACCAGAAATAATCTGCGATAAAGTCCCCCTGACCTTCAAAGTCTTGCACGTGCATCCAGAATGACAAAGTTCGAAATGCAGAATCAGATTCTGCAAGCAAAATGTCTTCACTAATGCTATAAAGTACCTCATCGAATGAAGTATTTTAATCTGACTAGACAGCCTGCCCACGCCGGTTTGATTCCCATCCATTACAGAATCCTGTAAAGATAGACCACATTTGGCGTACTGTGTGCAAATCTGGTCGCCATATTCTAAAAAAAAATGATATAATGAAACTGGAGAGGGTGAAGAGAAAATTTACGAGGAGGATACATGAAATGCGAGGGTTTTCTATCAGGAAAGGATGAACAGGCTGCGTCTCTTTTCGCTTGAAAAGAGAAGTCTGAGGGTGACCCCATAGACGTCTGTAAGACATGAAAGGGTTTGATCGGTTAAATGCACAGAAAGAGAGTTTCCACATGTAGGGAGGACCGTCACTCGAGGGTATTAATAAATATTCGTCAACAAAAAATCAAATTAAAAATTCAAAAGAATTTATTTGCCAGAGATTGAGAATGTGGAAAGCACTATCACAGGGATTTGTTGAAGCAAGCAGGATATAATCATTTAACGGGCACTTAGATAAGTATATGTGCGAGAAAGGAATAGAGCGTTTTTCTGATGAGAGGATGTCCAGTGGACCATAAAGGCTGGCATCGACTTTGCGCCGAATGGCCTGCTCTTGCTCTGTATATCCTATTTAATCCTATGAATTCGGCACACATGGTACCACATCACAATCCATCTCCTTACAATCTTCAGCACTCGAGAATGTGCACTGACTAAAATACAGTGCGGAGGATTTTTCAAGACTATTTGGAGATTGACGCTGAATTTAAGAGTATTCAAATTCAGGCGAATTCCTGCGTGCTGAATGAAACACAGATGTCAGACCTCAAATCAGACACAGTGTCGCCTATACCGGGAAATATTTACCTTTACTCAGTTCATTAGATTTCACGTTGCTCATGTGAAGCTCTGAGACTTCGGAAAATGTGGGGAAAACAGAGCAAATTCATTAGTTTATATTTATTTTATCTAAAAGCCAGCGAGGCTCGTTTATTAATTTGAGAAATGACATGAGCTGAGAGTAGCATGCTTGGTAGAAAAAGGTGAATTTGGACAAGAGCTTTAAGGTAAAAGTACAATGAAAACAGAACCAGAGGTGTGAAACATTACAGAAGGAAGCGATGAGGATGGGAATCACAGCCACTGGCGCAGAGCACACTAGATTCGCAATGCATCACCTTAAGCCTCCGGCCACCTCATCTCAGGTCTAAAGAGTGATCTGCCCATCGGTTTGCTGCTTTTTGCATTCAAACATATATCCCCTGCGACAAAGTCCAGTTCACCCCTTGTATTGCCTGAGCATCCAGGACGACAAAGTTGAAAGTCTACAATCAGCTTCTGTGAGCAAAAGACCGTTCGATATTTCAGGTGAGGGAGTAAAAAAATGGCCAGGTTCGAGACAGTTTCACAGCAGAATAGAAAAGGTATTACTCGGTGAGTTAAACGGTCCAGACAGATATGGTTAGCACCGAAGTCAGACGCCTTATCCATTGGGCCACATCCCACTGCCGTTGCCAGAAAATGTTTTGTATTTGGAACGTAAGAATATAAGAAATAGGAGCAGGAGTAGGCTTGTGGCCCTGCTCGGCTATTCATTAAGATGATTGCTGATCTGATATTGGAATCAGCTCCATTTCTCTGTCCGCACTCTATAAGCCTTTACAAAACTATTAGCTCAAAAAGCTTTCTATCTCCGCTTTAAACTTTTTCAGACCTAGCTTCCATAGCGCTCTGAGGCATTTTCTAACAAAACACTGAAAAAACAAATGTTTGCTCATATCAGTATTAAATAGGCGGACCCTTATTTTAAGACTACGTCCCCTTCTTTTAGTTTCCCCTACGAGTACAAATATCCTCTCTGCATCGACCGTGTCGAGCCTCCTCATGATCTTATGCGTTTCAATCAGATCGCCTCGCATTCTTCGGAACACCAATGTGGATAGGCCCAAACTATCCTCAAAGTCAACGCCTTCATCGCTGGAATGAACCTAGTGAACCTTCTCTGAGCAGCCTCCAATGCAAGTATAACCTTCCTTAAATACGGAGAACAAAACTGTACGCAGTACTCCACGTGGTGATCTGTACAGTTGTAGCAGGACTTCTCTGTTTTTATACTCTTTCCCCCTTGCAATAAATGCCAACAAGCTGCATGCATTCCTGATTACTTACTATAACTGCATACGAACGTTTTGCGTTTAATGCACAAGGACCCCCAGATCTTCTTGTCTTGTACCACTTTGCAACGTTTCTCCATTTAAATTAGAGGCCTTGAAATTCCGTTTTGGCCATCCCGCGCGCCTTTTAGAGAAAAAATACGCACCTATCTTAAGGTGGTGAAGACGTTCGACTTTCCGATGATGAAGCCTCCTTCAACTGCGATTCGCAGCGCGTGCACGGCCTCGAGCTGGAGTCACATTGCTCTGGGCATCCAATCAGGTAAGCTATCATAGTAATAGGAGTTCCGCAGGCTCCTAAGCTCCTATTACTATGATTGGCATGGAGCCTGAAACACTGCAAACACAGCCCCAAACACACAAAATACTAATAAAAAAAAATAATGACACTACTTTCATCTAAATTAAAGTTAATAATGTCTTAAAAATATAATTTCCCTATTTTATAACATTTTCTTTAATAAACGTACCGTTGTGGGGACGGTTATATTTATAAAATATGTTTTAATTACTTTATTTTTTAAAGTTTTTGTGTTTTTTAAAACATTTGAGCCTGCAAAAGTAGGATATGCACCTGCTTTTTCAGGTGCAAGATTTTTGAGGACATTCGTAAGAGTAAATATTGGACATTTCCATTTACAAGTGTCCTCGTCCAGAGATGCAGCCATCTGTCCAGCCAGAAACTTGCGCACTGGAAACCGGCATTCTGATGCTTTCCGGGTCCATAGGAACTCCGGACAGACCCAGGAAGGCCGGAATTTCAGGGCCAATATTTGGTTTTCTATTATTTCTGCCAAGGTGGATAACCTCACATGTTAGCACATTATAATCCCTCTGCCTAATTCTTGCCTTCTCACTTCACCTGTCAATAAACCATTGAAGATTTATTTTTGCTGCTCACAATTTGCTTTCCCACCCATTTTTGTATCATCAGCAAACTTGGCTACATTGCACTCGGTCCATTCATCCACGTCACTAATGTAGATCTTAAATACTTGAGGAACCAGCACAAATCACTGCGGTACCCCATTAGTCATTGTTTCCCATCCGTTAAATGCCCCATTTATCCAGACTCTCTGTTTTCTGTTAGTTAGCCAATCCTCTATCCATGCTAATATATTACTGCCAACCCAGTGAGCGTTTATCTTGCGCAGTAACCACTTCTGTGGCATCTTATCGAATGTCTTCTGGAAATCCAAATGCACCATATCCACGTGTTTCCCCTTATCCACTCTGCTTTGTATTTCCTCAAAGAATTCCAGCAAATTTGTCAAAAATGATTCCCCTTTCATTAAACCATGTCTATTCTGTTTCATTCATGCATGCATTTCCAAATGTCCTGCTACGGCTTCCTTAATAATTGACTCCAGCCTTTTACCAATGACAGCTGTTAGGCTAACTGGTCTATCGTTTTCTGCCTTTTATCTGCCTTTTAAAAAAAAAAAGACGGGCACTACATTCGCGGTTTTCCAATCCGCTGGGACGACACCTGAATCGAGAGAATTTTGGTACATTACAACCATTGCATCCAGTATCTCTGCTGCCACTTCTTATAATACGCCAGAATATAATCCATCAGGTCCAGGGAACTTGTCTGACTTTAGTGATTTAGATGAGGGGATTAAATGTAGTATCTCCAAATTTGCGAATGACACTAAGTTGCGTGGCAGTGTGAGCTGCGAGGAGGATGCTGTGAGGCTGCAGAGCGACTTGGGTAGGTTAGGTGACTGGGCAAATGCATGGCAGATGAAGTATAATGTGGATAAATGTTAGGTTATCCACTTTGGTGGTAAAAACAGAGAGACAGACTATTATCTGAATGGTGACAGATTAGGAAAAGGGGAGCTGCAAAGAGACCTGGGTGTCGTGGTACATCAGTCATTGAAGGTTGGCATGCAGGTGCAGCATGCGGTTAAGAAAGCAAATGGCATGTTGGCCTTCATAGCAAGGGGATTTGAGTACAGGGGCAGGGAGGTGTTGCTACAGTTGTACAGGGCATTGTTGAGACCACACCTGGAGTATTGTGTACAGTTTTGGTCTCCTAACCTGAGGAAGGACATTCTTGCTATTGAGGATGTGCAGCGAAGGTTCACCAGACTGATTCCCAGGATGGTGGTACTGACCTATCAAGAAAGACTGGATCAACTGGGCTTGTATTCACTGGAGTTCAGAAGAATGAGAGGGGAACTCATAGAAACATTTAAAATTCTGACGGGGTTAGACAGGTTAGATGCAGGAAGAATGTTCCCAATGTTGGGGAAGTCCAGAACCAGAGGTCACAGTCTAAGGATAAGGGGTAAGCCATTTAGGACCGAGATGCGGAGGAACTTTTTCACCCAGAGAGTGGTGAACCTGTGAAATTCTCTACCACATTATGTTGTTGAGGCCAATTCACTAAATATATTCAAAAAGGAGTTAGATGAGGTCCTCACTTCTCGGGGGATCAAGTGGTATGGCGAGAAAGCAGGAATGGGTTACTGAAGTTGAATGTTCAGCCATGAACTCATTGAATGCGGTGCAGGCTAGAAGGGCCGAATGGCCTACTCCTGAACCTATTTTCTATGTTTCTATGTTTCTATGTTTCTAGTCTCATTAATTTACCTCGTACTACTTCATTAGTGTTAATGATAATATTAAGTTCCTCCCTCCATATAGCCCGTAGATTATCAACTATTGGGATGCTTTTAACGACTTCCTCTATGAGAACTGATAGAAAAAATTTGTTGAACGTCTCTGCCATTTCCCTGCTCTCCATTATTAATTCACCAGTCTCCTCCTCCAGGAGACCTACATTTACTTTAGCCATTCTTTTCCTTTTTATGTAACTGTAGAAACTCTTACTCTATGTTTTTACATTTCGTGCAAGTTAACATTCATAATCTACCCTCATTTAATCATATTTTTAGTCGTTCTTGCCTTGATTTAAAAATGTCCCAATCTTCTGGACTTGCACGAGTGGATGATTGGGTGAGCGTAACTCAACAGGTGGTCTGAAAGTTGCTGCAAAATAATTGAGAACAATTTCAGCTCAAATGACCTCCAAACTGAGCGGATTAAAGAGGAAACACCTATATCTACTGACTCACTCTGAGCAGGGCTCGAAACTATATGAAGAAATTCCAAATCCAACGATTCAACCACGCAGCCACTGCAGCGCACTTTTCATACACACACCGAATGAAGCAGCACTGAGAGCACAATGCATCTAAACAGGAAATGACTGATCCGGGATTGACAGTCCAACAACTCGATACAAAACAAAATACAAAGCGGAATTAGCTGGATCACTTTCGGTAGAAATTAATGTAGGCACACCCTGCTTGTCACAGCTAATCAGCTCGTAGGTCAAGGGGTATGACTGTCACTTAGAAAGGAAAATAATGGAATCCTTATTAATGGAGAAAATAGAAGAACATCCAGAAGCAAAAGTATAAAAATGAATAATAAACATGGATTTCAACAGGGAAAGTCATTCTGCACCAAACTCATGTAATTTTTGAAGTGTTAATAGAACGGGTGGACATTGATAATGCAATAAGTGTAATATATCGAGATTTTCAAAAAATCTTCCCTATGATGACCAATAATAGCCTGCTGAATAAGGTCAGGGGACAAGTAACAGAATGGATAGTGACTAGCTTCTAGACTGAAATCAGAGATTGGAGGTAAAAGGTAGCTATTCAGATTGGCAGAAGGTGGGTAGTAGGTGGTTTGGAATGTGGGTTTTCCAAAAGGATAAATACTGGGAAGACTATTGTTCACAATTTATATTAACAATTTAGACTTTGCAACTAAAAACAGAATTTCAAAATGTGGCAATGATACCAAATTGGAAGAAATTTATACTGAGGAGGACTGCAACAAATTAATTCCCTGCGCCCGTGTAAGAACTGCTTATGTCTGTGTAGGAGCTCTTGGACCTGTTCTAGTGCGGCTTCGGCCAGGGTGGAGATTTCTAGGTCAATGTAGGAGCGAATTAACCTGTCTCGGAGGTCCCTATGTCTCTGAAATGAGCTGTATGGGTCTGTTTAGGAACGTTTGTGCCTGTGGTGTTGATCCCTGTTTCAGAGTAGCAGCTGCCTGGTTCTGTACAGGAGCTGCCTGCTTTTACGTTGGAAATGTCAGTGTCTGTGTCGAAGCTCTCTGGAAATGTGCTGGTGTTGTCTGCAGCTGACGAGAATATTTTTGCTCCTTTGTAGGTGATGCTGGATCAGTGAAAGGAACTGCCTGAGTCTGTATACAAGCATTTATTGCTGTTTATTAGGTTTGCCTGTCTGCAAAGGAGTATCTGGATCTCTGCAGTAATGTCTGGCTCGGTGTATGATCAGAACTCCTCTGTGGGGGAGTTGCCTGGATCTGTTTAGCCGCTGTATGGGTCGGTGTAGGAACAGTCAGGATCTGTGTCGGTAGAGTCTGGGACAGTGTAGGACGATTCTGAATCTGTGAAGGTAGATTGTGGGACTGTGAAGGAGCAGTCTGAGTCTGTGTTGCAGCTGTCTGCGTCTGTGAAGGAATAGTCTGCGTTTGCGAAGGAACATAGAAACTTAGAAATCCACAGCGCTGATGAAGGCTACTTCGGCACATAGTATCCGTGCCGGCCAACAAAGAGGCAGAAGACCCTTTAATCAACAGCCCTGAAGGTTACAGATGAACCTGTGAAGAATGACATTGGCGGAAAGATAAAGAAGACACAGCCCAATAAGTCCGTCCCACACAACTGCTACACACCTTGCACCGACATATTATAAACAGCACCACAACCGTAGCCATGTGAACTCATGGGAGAATCAAAAAACAGAAAAAACCACAGGCCAATTATGGGAAACAAATTCTGTGAAAATTCCTCTCCATCTTTGAGCTCGAAACGAATCCAGGAGATCACCTTGCACGTATTTGATTCCCTGCAGTACTTATCATCGTATTTGCGCCAGCCAACAAGAGGTTATCCAGCTTAATCCCACTTACCAGCTATCGGTCCGTAACTCTGCAGGTTACAGCAAGGACATTGTACTTGACAGTATAAAAAATTGGTTAGGCCGCAGCTGGCGTGCTGTGTGGAGTTATGGTCACCACTTTTCATAAAAAATATGTGATTACGCTGGAAAGGGTACTGAGGAGATTTACAAAAAAAGTTGCTTGGATTGGAGAATTTTGTTGATGAAGAAAGATTGGAAATGCTGGGTCTGTTTTCTTTGGACAGAGGACTCTGAGAGGAGACTATTTTGAGGTGCAGTTTATGAGTGGCCTAGATATAATTGGTGGGAAAGACCTGTTGCTCTTTGCAGAATGGTTAAGAGCGAGGTGGAATAAATTTAAGATAATTGGGGGGTGGACCACTTCCCCTATCTCGAGAGCCTCCTATCAACAAGAGCAGATATCGATAATGAAATCCAACACTGTCTCCGGTGCGCCAGTGCAACCTTCGGCCGCCTGAGGAACAGAGTGTTTGTAAATCAGTCCTCAAAACTGTCACCAAGCTCATGGTCAACAAGGCCGTTGTAATACCCGCCCTCCTGTATGGCTCAGAGATGTGGACTATTGCAGTCGACACCTCATGTCGCTGGAGGAATACCATCAGCGATGTCTCCGCAAGATTCTACAAATCCACTGGGAGGACAGATGGCAAACATTAGCGACCTCATCCAGGCCAACATCCTCAGCATAGAAGCACTGACCACAATTGATCAGCTCCGCTGGGCAGGCCACATAGGCCGCATGCTACACACGAGACCCCAAAGCAAGTACTCTACTCGGAACTCGTCCACGTTAAACGAGTCAAAGGTGGGCAGAGGAAACGTTAGAAGGACACCCTCAAAGCCTCGCTGATAAAGTGCGACTTCCTCACTGACACCTGGGAATCCTTGGCTATAGACCGCCCAAAGTGGAGGAAGTGCTTTCGGAAGGGCGCTGAGCTCCTCGAGTATCGTCACTGAGAGCATGCAGAAAGCAAGCGGAGGCAAGGGAAGAAAGGGTCGGCAAACCAGCCACCTTGCCCATCCTTTCCCTCAATAAATATCTGTCCAACCTGTGACAGAGACTGAATGTTTTTGTCTTGGAAGGTAAAGCCACCTAAGAACTCTTGCTCTTGGGGGGAGGGTTGTACGAGTTATGAGGGTAAATGTCTTTACCCAGGGGGTAGAGGGAGTCTGGAACTCACTGCCTGAATGGGTGGTAGCGGCAGAAACACTCACACATTTTAAAAATACTTGGATGCCACTTAAAGTGCTGTAACCTACAGGGCGGGCTGGGATATAGAGCTGGGAAGTGGGAATTCTTCTGGAAAGCTTTTGATCGGCCTACTCGGACACGATTAGTTGAAATGGCCTCCTTCCATGCTGTACATTTTTTCATGTCCTACATTACAACAGTGATCACACGTTAAAAGTAATTAATTTGCTCTGAACCGCTTTGGGAAGTGCTGAGGTGAAAGTCGCTGTAGGAATGCTAGCATTTTAATTTAAAAGCGTCCTGCGAAAGTATGTGGTGTGAGCGTGGTGTTAATAACACCAAATTCGCAGGTTCGAACCCATTAGGGGCTATTTATTTTATTTTTGGTGGTGCTGTTGGACTGCAAATATTTTAGAGCAACTTTAACATTCAGGATCGAAACAAACACCGGAACTATAACACATTGTAGCAAATCTGCAAAACATTAGTTCTGCCAAGAGGTGATGGCCCTGCGGAGTGTTTCCAGCATTTAATGAACAATTCCATATCCTCCGGGGCTTTGTGACTTCTCTTATTTCAATCAGTGAAAGGTTCACTGCCGCTGATTGGTTAGCAGTGCAAAGTATGGCGGCAGTGATCTAAATACAATTCCGCTGTGTAATCCCTCATTCTCATAATTAATCTGCTGCACACTGGATAAGGCATTTCACTTTGATGCCAACGCTAATGTTATCAGAAAATTGCATCGTCAAACCCTACCGCGATCATTTTGTCAAATCTTGTTCAGTTTTTTTAACCAAACCACGTTCGCATTAATTAACCAAAGGTGATTTCCTCCCAAACATTGCTGGGATCTTTATTAAAAGGCATGTTTTCATGCTGTGTATGTTTCTCACTGCTTTTTGCAGATAGTGTCCAACAAACCAACAATCACGAATTAACACTGATACATTGCTTGTGTTTCCAGTTCGAACAACAGATTTGCGTCAATAAGTGTAGCAAAGGAGTAGTGGAAAAAATTGTGATGAGATTCCAGTGATATCCACAGGGAGTCGATTAAGAAAAAAGTTCCTGTAAAATGGCAGCGAGCAGGGTTCGAATCTGCAAGAGGAAACCACATTGGATTTCAAGCCTTAACCACTCGGCCAGCGCAGTTACACAATCGATCAGTTTTAATAGTCCCATGGTCCGTGCAAATTATCGGAGAGTCCGCCTGCATGCTTGCCTTGTTGCATCTCCCAGACGGTGTGGAACTTAAATCGTAGAATCTTAGAATCTCACAGCAAAGATGGAAACAATTTGGTCACAACTCAAAGGATTTACATTTCGCAAAAAACTGAACAGACTGGGGAGTTTCTTTCTAGAAAATGCAAGGGAGATATATTTTTAACTTTATTAAGGGATTTGATCGTGTTGATGTTGTAGTGTATGTTGACACCTGCATTGTGCAGATAACCCTTAGGTCTCCAGCAGCAGCACCCTGTGGTGTATAGGCAAGGTGTGTGCATTGAAAGAATACATTCAGTGTTACATAACAGTGTTACAGACATCACACAGTAAACAGGCATGTATACACAACAACACCTCCCTGCTAAGCATTTTTCATATGCTTATTGTCATGCCCAGGGGACGTGATCAGTGGTGGGCTATGGGAGGTTGTGGAGAGTGTTGTGCGGTTGCCAGTTGTGGCACCTGTGCTTGAGGCTGGCCTCATACTTTTCCCTTTCCTCACACACAGACCATTTGGGTGTTACTGTTGTGGGATACCTCGGCGGGGGGGAGGGAAGCCACGGCAGCAGTGGGTGGTGTTTATACACTGTGATGTGGGTACTATTGGGCAGAGCCACAGTACTGGGTGCACTCCTTGTCCACTATTGTTGTGGGGTGGTGCGCAGGGCCACAAGACTGGGTGGGCTCCTTCTCCACCAATTGGGATGAGGGTCAAGTCATCCCAGGGTTTGCCAGGGAAGCTGTAGGGTATTGGTCTCATGTTCCTGGTGTTGGCCCTGGTGGCCAGAGGTTGTAGGGCTGTTCTGTTGCAGGTTGCCATTGCTGGTGACTGGGCTGCCTATTGACCACTGTCCCTCTAGTGGGTATCCTCCCTCCGGCTGTGTGAGTCCTGCAAGGTGCATCACATTCGTTCCAAAGGTCCAGGTTACATGGTCAGGTTGCCTAATGAACATGGGGCCTTCCACAAGCGGATTCCATTGGCATCAGCATGGTCCCTGAAGGACCCAATGTCCTTTGGCAATGTACTACTGTTGCACATGACACCTTGGCTCTGATCACACATTGTCGATCCTGCATTATACATTCTAGCATTTGTATCACTTTGGGTGTCCTGCTTTCGACAGACATGGTTACATTAGGCATTTCACAATCTATACCATTGTTGTTAACATAATATACTGTTCTTAACCTTACTGACACCTGCATTCATCTCAATAGTCAAATTAGTTAAACCAACATAAAAATTCATGGTTACATTGCATACATTGTCATTCTTGCACCCTTTAATTGCATCTTTAGCATAAAAGTCCTTGTACTCAATTATTTAAAAGTTAACCTTTAAATATTTTTGGTTACCGGTCTCCTTTAAGGGAGACTTCAAATCCGATTAGTCGCTCGCTGTCACGTTATGCTCCTCCAAGTTTACTCGTGGCATGGCGGAGGACATTTTGATTACAGTTTCTGCTGCTTGTGATGCTGCAGCCATTTTATGGTCTTGCTGCAGGTAGGCTGTGGTGCTCTTTCCTTCCACAGGTTCGATCCTGGATGTTGGGAATCCATTTATTTTGTCGATGTTCATCTTTGGAGAGGTGCCCCGGCCTGGAAAGTGGAGATTAGATCCTCGGTCTCGGAGATTTTGCCGGGGTGCTAAAGAGCTAGACAGTGGAACCTCCGGGTGCTGCGATGGATCCATGTTCAAGATCGATTACCAGAGTCCGGAGGCCTGGGAGCAGCTTCGCTTGTGGTCAATTGGCAGGATTCAACCAAAGTTCTACAAAGGTCGCTTGGCTCATCACAGACTGGCTCGCCTCTGTGTCACGCTCCATAGAAACTGGGACCCCGTCGACGTCTACTTTCATCGTCCACAGAGAACTTTCGGTGGAGCAGGTATGAGTTCAATTCTCTTTTTCCTAGAGTTGAGCAACTTCACCTTCCTTTGTGTTGGAGCCCCAGTGATCAGCCAAGTTATCAGACACACGGTGAGTAAAGCTTTCTCTGCACATCGTTTGAAGGTGGCTTTTCTCTTTGCATGCATAATCTATGTAGCGGCAGTGGTGGCCCCTGTGGTTTCCTCCACAGCGCCAGCACGCGGGTAGCCGGTTTGCACAATGTGACGCACTCAGGGCAGCGTTTCAGCCCTTGTAACTATCAATGCAGTGCACTTCAATCGTCAGTTTAGACTCCCTTAGTGGTTCATTTAGCTGGTCTCCAAGTCGCATGGTGCAGCCAGTCTCCTTAAGTGTTTCAATCTTTCTACAAAAGCATCCCAATCTTCCCCATCGGTAAATTGCTGAAAGCTGCTGAGATTCGACAGGATGAGCGTGTGGTTCGTGACCTCGTAATCCCGTCGCCAGTTGTAGCGTATGTATGCACCTTGAGTCATGATTCCACGAGGCAGGGTATGATACTTAAACTGTGTAGACCTGTAGTCCTTTATTTGCAGCTCCTGAGTGAGGTCAACAAACTGTGTGTTCCCTTTTATACTGGGTTACCTGCAGGTCTCCAGCAGCAGCACCCTCTGGTGTATCGGCAAGGTGTGTACTGTGTAAGAGTACACTCAGTGTTCCGTAACAGTGTTTCAGACATCGCTTAGTAAACAGGCATGCAAACACAACAGATGTGGGGAAAATCTTTGCTATTGTGTAGGAGTTCAGAACGGAAGGTCACCAATAAATTCAGTTCTCAATTCAAGAGTAACTTATTAACCAAAGAGTGGTTAGAATGAGGAAGATGCTACACGAGCAGTAGTTGAGGCGTATGTCACAGATTAATTTTAGAGGGAGCTACCTAAGCACATGACTGAGAAAGCAATAGAACAATATGGTGATAGGATCAGGTGAAGTAGGGTAGTGTGGAGCATTAACTCCAGCAACAACTGTTAGGTAAAATTGTCTCTTTCTGTGGTGCAAACTCTATATATGGTTATGTAACACAGATTTTAAACAACAACAACAAATTGTATTGATTTAGCGCCTTGAAATTAGCGAAAAATCACAAGGCGCTTCAGAAGAGTGTTATGCAATGCAAATTTGAGACCGAGCCGCGAAATACATATTAGCGCAGGTGAAGAAAAGCTTGGTCACCCAGGTATGGTTGATAAAGAGGAAGAACGCTGTAGACTGTAGGAAATTATCAATGAATTGGTCAGGATGTTAATGGAATTCAACCGGGAGAAGTGTGAGATAATGCATTTGAAGAGTGTTTATATGGCAAGCGAATAAATATTAAATGTTAGGACACTGATATGTGCAGAGCTGCAAATGACCTTGGAGTGCATGTCCATAAAATCCTTGACGGTAGCAGGCCAGATAGATAAGGTGGTTAAGAAGCAACACGAAATACTTGCCTTCATTAGATGAGTCATAGAATATAAGATCGGGGATGTTATGCTTCAAATGTGTAAAACTCTTGTTGGGCCACAGCTGGAGTATTGCATGCTGCTCTGGTCGCCGCATAACAGGAAAGATCTGACGGCACTCGTAAGGATACAGGATCGATTTACGCGGATGTTGCCTGCACTGGTGAATTTTGATTTGAGTAAAGATTGCATCGGCTGGGTTTGTTTGATTTAGAACAGAGGTGGCTGAGTGCGGTCCAGACTGAAGTGAATAACAAAATGAGTGGCCTAGATAGAGTGCATAGAAAGGATCTATTTCCCCTAGCAGAGTGGTCAACAACCAGGCAGCATAGATTTAAAATAATTGGTAGGAGGTTATACGGGATTTGAGGTGAAATGTTTTCACCCAAGGTCTGGTGAGGGTCTGGAACTCACTGCCTGAAAGGACTTTAGAGGACGAAGTCCTCACCACTTTTAAAAAGTCCTTGAATGTGCACTTGAATTCCAATAACCTAAAAGGCATTAGTCTGGGTAGCTCCGATTTTAGTCGGAATTTAGATCATGATCAAGTGTTTCCTCGGCCGCTCAGTTCAATTTGCAGCAAATCAATACTTCAGAGAAAATAAACTGCGGCCCCTACAATCCCTGTTACACAAGTGGCTGCAATCCAATCCACTTATCTATTGAGTTATCTTAGCACACTGAGTCTGTTACACGGGAACAGGAGCAAGCTATCGAACCTGTTACATAAGGACAGGAGGAATCCATTACCCCCTCGAGCCAGTTGCAAAGGAGAAGAGGAAGTAGTTCAGATCATTGGGCTTTTTATACAATAAGAATAGAACTCTGTTCGGCCGCTCGTACCTACAGCGTAGATGACGAGGAGGCAATGCAGTCACGCTTTCCTGTTGCACAGAATTAGGAAGAGGCCATTCACCGGCACCGGGCAGTTCACAGGGAATGGAGGAGGCCATTAATGCCTCAAACCTGAGCCTTAGGTGAGGCAGAAGCTGATCAGTTCCTTGAGCTTGCTCTACAAGAAGAGTATAAGTCCATATAGACCCTAGAACAAAGAAACATAGAAAATGGGAGCAGTAGTAGACCATTCGGCCCTTCGAGTCTGCACCACCATTGAATATGTTCATTCCTAATCCTCTATCTCAACACTATATTCCTTTTTTCCCCATACCCCTTCATGTCGTTTGTGTCTAGGAATCTATCTATCGCCCTCTTAAATATATTCAGTGATGTGGCCTTCACAGCCTTCTGCGGTAGAGAATTCCACAGCTGCACCAGTCCCAGAGTGAAAAATCATTTCATCTTCTCCTTCCTAAATTTCCTATCCCGTATCCTGAGTCTTTGACCCCTTGTTGAACCTTCCCAACCAGGGTAGTCATCTTCAATGCATCGAATCTATCCAAACCTGCCAGAATGTTATATATTACAATGAGATCCTCTCTTATTCTTCTAAACTCTACTGAATACAGGCCTAGTCGACCCAATCTCTCCTCATACGACAGTCGTGCCATCCCTGGAGACATTCTGGTGAACCTTCCCTGCACTCCCTCTATGACAAGTATGTCCTTTCTTGGGAAGGAGACAAAACTGCACAAAATACTTCAGGAGCGGTCTCACCAAGGCCCTGTATAACTGCAGTAGCACACCGTTGCTCCTTTACTCAAATCCTCTTGCAATGCATGCAAACATACCATCTGGCTTCCTAACTGCTTGCTCCACCTACATGGATGCTTTCAATGACTGGTGTACAGGACACCCAGTTCCCTCTACCCATCGACTCTGTTTCCTTTCGGTTAACCAATTTTCAATCCATGCTAGTAAATTACCCCCAATCCTATATGCTTTAATTTTTCACTCTACATCTTATGTGAGACTTTATCAGAGGCCTTCTGAAAATCCAAATACACTATATCCACTGGTTCTTCCTTATCTATTCTATCAGTTAACTCCAGTAGGTTTGTTAAACATAATTTTCTTTTGATGATTCCATGTTGACTGTGTCTAATACCTTTGATATTGTCTAAGTCTCCCGTTATAACATCCTTTATAATAAACTCTAGAATTTTACCTCCAACTGATGTAAGGCTTACTGGTCTGTAGTTCCTTGCTTTCTCTCTCTCTCCATTTTTAAACAGTGGGGTTTCAATTGCCACCGTCCAATCTGCAGGAACTGTTCCATAATCTATAGATTTTTGGAAGTTGTCAACCAATACATCTACTATTTCGATTGCAACCTATTTTAGTTCTCTTGGATGCAGATCATCAGACCCTGGAGATTTATCAGCATTCATTCCCATTAGTTTCCTGAGCACTATTTTCTTACTAATAATCATTTCCTTTAATTCCTCTTGCTCATTAGATCTTTGGTTCACAAGCATTACTGTGATATTATTTTTGTCCTCCTCCGTGAAGACAGAACCGAAATATTTATTTAAATGTCCTGCCATTTCCTTCTTCCACATTATAAATTCTCCCGTTATGTCTTTAAACGACCTACATTTTTCTTCACTAACCTTTTTCTTTTTATGTATTTGTAGAATCTACTGCTGTCGGTTTTTATGGTCCTTGCAAGTTTATACTTATACTCAATTTCTCGTCTCTTAATCTCTCTCTTGTACCATTTTTTGCTGAATTCTAAATTGATCCCCATCCTGAGGCATGCTACTTTTTCTGGCAAATTTGTTTAACTCTTGTTTAAATCTAATACTATCCTCAATTTATTTTGTTAGCCATAGTTGGGCCAGTATCCCTTTTGTGTGTTTACACCAGAAAGGAATGTGTAACTGTCACAATTCATTCATTCGCTTCTGAAATGTTAGCCATTGCCTATCTTCCATTCTGATATTTCATGACTCTTCCGTATCTATCATAGCCAATTAATTCCCCATACCTTCGTAGTTTCCTTTGCTTAGATTTAGGACCCTAGATTCGTAATTGACTACTTTACTTTCCATCTTAATAAAGAGTTCAATCATGTTATTGCCACTCTTCCCTAAAGGACCTCGGAAACAAGACTGTTAAGTAACCCCATCTCATTGCACAATACCTAATCTAGATATCCCTTTCCCAATAGGCTGCTCAGCAAACTGGTCGAAGAAAACATCACGTACACACTCCAGGAATTCATCTACCACATTATTATTATTATTATTTTAATCTATAAATGATTAAAGTCACCTTCGATTACTGTAGTGCCCTTGATACATGCAGAACTAATTTCCTGCTAATATCATCCCCTACACTACCACTACTGTTTGGAGGCCTACAGACACCTCCCACCAATCTAGTCTGGCCCTTCGTTCTCCTTAGCGCCACCCAGACTGATTCTACATCTTGATTTTCTGAGCCGAATAACTTTCTCATTATTGCGCTGATTTCATCCTTTACTAACAAGGCCACACCTCCCCTTCTTCATTTTGTCCTCTCCTTCCGAAATACCGAATATCATTGGATATTCAGTTGCAAACCCTAGTCACCCTGCAAGCATATCTATGAAACTGCAACGATATTGTCTCCGTTTTCTTTTATTCCATCTGTTATTTCGTCTACCTCATTTCAGTTGCTTCGTCCATTCAGATACAATGCTTCAGATTTGTATTTTCAACATTATTAGAAATCATCACATTATTTTTTACTATAACCCTATTTATATTATCGCTTTATTTCTTGCCAGGGCCATATTTGTTAGGGCACTCTTTTGTTTGTATGCTCTGACCCTTCAAGATATAATGTGCTTATCATGACAACAATCATTGTCTGGCATTGCTTCCTTTTAATTTCTCTTTAGCGATCTAGATTTCTCTACACTGCGACCATCCTCACCCCACCCCGCCCCCACTCCTCTCTCCACTTAATAGAACATGTTGCATAGGATTAGGACGCGGCATTTCAGACCCACCGACCTTTTATACAGGAACATGTGGGAACTAATCAACCCCTCAAACCTGTTGTATACGACGCGGGAGATGACGTTTCGTCCCGCAACCTGCTGCACAGGAACAGAATGAATCACTCAACCACTCCACCACATTACACAGGCGAAGGCCAATCATAATAGAATACTGGTTACGACACTCGACAATAATCCAGTGAGAGAAAATCACAGCCCACCACGAGTGTAGGGCAATTTAAATTAAAGTAAATGCATCTGTAATTTAAAAGTATTAGTAATGTTGACCATTGACGCAACACTCCCATATCGTTCGATATTCTGCTTTAGTGAAGGAAATCTGCCGTCCTTACTGGTCTGGGCCCAACTGTGGCTCCAGATTCAGAGCAATGTGGTTGACACTTAACTGCCCTCTGAAATGGCCCAGCGAAAAACTCAGTTGCATAAGGTTGCAAACCAACACCTTCTTATGGAAGAGCAACAAACGCTGCCCTTGCGAGCATTGTCCATATGCTTGACTGAATAAAAGAAAAAAAACAGGATCGCTAGATTGTTACACAGGAAAAAGAAGAAGCAGAAGACAGGTCAGAGAATGTGGAGTCAGAAGCCAAGAAGATAAATGCATAGCTAGCTGGCTTCAAGACAGAAAGCAGACAGTCGGGGTAAAAGTTAGCTTTTCATAGTGCCAGAAATTGGGTAGTGCTGTTCCACACGGATCGGTGCTGGGACCACTGTTGTTCATAATTTATATGAAAAACTTAGACCTCGGAATCAAAAACACAATTTCTCATTTTGCGGATGACACCAAATTAGTTGGATAGTCAATACTGAGGTTGACTGCAACAAATCCTTCGAGCGAACCTGTTGCATAGATGACGAGAAGGCAATGCCAAACCTACGAACCCGTTGCACAGAAATAAGAGGAGGCCAGTGAGCCTCTCCAATCTGTTGAAGAAGGAAAGGAGAAGGCCCTTAAACACTCGAGCTTGAGGCATAGGACTAGCAGAAGCCATTCAGTTCCTAGAGACGTATCTATAAGAAGACTGGAAGTCCATTTAGCGATGGGAAACTGCTGCATAGGTGGTGGATGAGGCATTTCAGACCCACGAACCTGCTATACAGGTGCAGGAGGAGGCTAATCAGCCTCGCGTTCCTGTTACATAGGAACAGACGCATGCCATTCCTTCTCTCAACCTGTTGCACAGGAAAAGGAGGAGTCATTCAGCCCATCGAATGCATTACACAGGCGGAGGTCAATCATAGGAGCTTGACGGTTATGTAACTGTACTAATCATCCATGAGAGATGAAATCATAGCCCACCACGAGAGTGGTGAAATTTGAATTCAATTTAATAAACCTGGAATTTGAAAAGTATCAGCAATGCTCACCATTGTAATAACCACCGCCCCACCACCATCTGGTTCACCTGTCTCCTTTAGGGAAGGAAATCTGCCGTCCTTCCCGGTCTGGGACGAAATGTTTCACCAAAGCCACAGCAATGTCCTTGGTTTTTAACTGACCACTGAAATGGCCTGGCGAGCCATTCGGTTGCATAAAGTGGCTCACCTGTAACTTCACAAGGGTGGATAGAGATGAGCAACAAATGCTAACCTTGCTAGCGATGTCGACATGCTTGAATGAATAAAATAAAGAAATTGATTGTTACGTAGGAACAAGAAGAGCCTCAAGCCAGGTCAGCGAATGCGGAGTCAGGACGCAATTAGCTTAATGAATTGCCAGCTGGCTTCAGGACAGAAATCAGCTTCGGAATAAAAGGTAGCTTTTCTTAGTCGCAGAAGGCAGGCAGTGGTGTCCCACAAGGATCGGTGCTGGGACCACTGTTGTTCACAATTTATATTAAAGATTTCGACCTGGGAATCAAAAACAATATTTCTAAGTGTGCGGGTGACACCAAATTAGGAGGGATAGTCAATACTGAGGAATAGTGCAACAACTTACAAGAGGACATTAACAAACTTGAAGAAAGGACATATAATTGGCAGATGCATTTCAAACCATATAAATGTGATGTGTTACATGCAGGTAGAAATGTTAAGGAGGTCCGTTATTATTGGAAGGAGCCAGTCTGTGTGGTGTACAGGAATAAAGGCGTCTCGGAGTACAAATGCAAGCAGTAGCGACATTATGCTAAACGTGTATTTAACCTTCATTAGACCACGCTTAGAATAATACGTACAGTTCTGGTCGCCATATTATAAAAAGGACATAGTTGCATTGCAGGTGATGCAGAGAAGATTTACAAGGATAATAGCAGAACAGCCAGCGAAAACAAATCGGGACAGGATGAACAGGCTGTGTCTCTTTTCTCTGGAAAATAGAAGGCTGAGGAGTGACCTGATAGAGACATTTAAAATTATGAAAGATTTTGATGGAGCAGATACACTCAGAAAGTTTCCATTTGTGGGAAGAAAATAACTAGACGCGATCTGATACGTACTTACTACACAGTATAAATGCAGACGAGGACCATGCTTCGGAGAAGGTCGGTCTGTAAACTGTCATTTATTCCATAGCACTAAAGTGATGAAGGTGGGTGGAGCTTCTCCTTTTATACCTGAAGGTCCAGGTTAGGAGTGTCTCCCAAAAGTTCACCACCTAATGGTCATTGTTCTCACAGTGTACAACTTAGGTAACTTTATACATGGGTTACAATGCCTGTCGAAAACATGACATCACCTCCCCCGCAAAGTCATATTGGAATCAGAGGTTGGATCTCTCTGGTGGTTTACGCTCTCTTGTAGAGCGCCTGAGTTGGGGCTCCCGTTGTTGTGCGCTGGCCTGAGTTTTTGCTATTTGCGGTGCCTCAGGCCTGTCCGGAATGCCCAAAGTGACTGGGCTCTCCTCCCTTTGGTTCCGGTGTTCGGTCACCTGTGGTGGAGTGAATGCTATATCTTGTTCTTCCTCTGCTTCTTCTATGTGGTTGCTGAACCTCGTTTTGTTTGATCCACGTGTTTGCGGCAGAGATGTCCATTGGTAAGTTTAACTTACAGAATCCTCTTCCCCTTCTTTGCAATCACGGTGCCTGCGAGCCATTTGGGCCCTGCAGCGTAGTTGAGGACAAAGAAAGGGTCATTTACATCAATACATCGCGCCTTCGCATTCCTGTCATGATCGTCATATTGTGACTGGCGCCTGCTCTCGACAATTTCTTTCATGGTGAGGTGTATAATGGACAACCTGGTTTTGAGCATCCTTTTCATTAGCAGCTCTGCAGGTGGAATCCCTGTGAGCGAGTGTGGTCGGGATCTGTAGGCCAACAGGAAGCGTGATAAGCGTCTTTGTAGGGAGCCTCCTTGGATTCTGAGTACCCCTGTTTGATTATCTGCACTGCTCGTTCTGCCTGGCCGTTTGAGGCTGCCTTGAACGCTTCCGTTCTGACATGGTTAATTCCATTGCCTGCCATGATGTCCAGGAATTCAGTGCTTGTGAAGCACGGACCATTGTCGCTGACCAATATATCCGGTAGACCGTGGGCGCCGAACATTGCCCGTAGGCTTTCTACCGTGGCAGAGGATGTGCTTGAATTTAAAATGTCACACTCGATCCATTTGGAGAAGGCGTCTACTACAACCAAAAACATTTTTCCCATGAAAGGACCTGCGTAGTAACATGGTTGCGTGACCAAGGCCTGGACGGCCAGGACCAGGGGCTAAGTGGGCTTCCCTGAGCGCATTGTCCAGCTGGCAACACGTGTTGCACCTGCGAACACAAAGTCCAAGATCTGCGTCTATCCCTGGCCAGCAAATGTGTGACCTCACATTTGCCTTCATCAGGACAATGCCTGGGTGCTCAATGTGGAGTTCTCTGATGAACACCTCTCTGCCCATCTGGGGCATGACTACGAGGTTTCACCACATTTAGCAATCGAACTGAATCGAGAGTTCATCCCTGCGCCAGTGAAATGGTTTAAATTCCTCCGGGCATGCCCCGTACGTGGCTGCCCAGTTCCCATTCAGGACACATTTCTTGACTACAGACAATAACGGGTCTCTATGTGTCCAGACTTTAATCTGACGTGCTGTCACGGGTGAGCCTTCGCTTCCAAACGCTTCAACAGCCATGACCATCTCAGCAGCATGCTCGGTAGTCGCCTCAGTGCTGGCTAGAGGAGCCTGCTGAGTGAATCGGCGCAGTTTTCGTTGCCCGATCTGTGCCGAATTGTATAGTGATAAGCGGCTAACGTGAATGCCTATCTCTGTATGCATTTGCATTTATGGACTTGTTGTCGGCCAAAAGGGACGTAAGGGGTTTGTGACCTGTCACCAACTCAGATTTCCTTGCCAAACAGTTCCTGGTGAATTTTCTATAACTCATATACACATGCAAGCGCCTTTGTTTCTACCATCCCGTACTCCTTTCTGCCTGGGACAGACTTCTGGAGGCATAAGCTACCGGCTGTAACTGACCCTTGGCATTGACATGCTGCAACTCATACCCGACCCCATAGGACGATGCATCGCACGTTAACACAGTTTCTTATATGGGTCATAGAGCGTTAACAGATTGTTGGAACATAACAAATTGCATGCTCTATTAGAAGCCCTTTCCTGGCTGTCCCCCCAGACCCTTTCGAGACCTTTGTGTCGATGCACGTGTAGCGTCTATAGCAGCGTGCTCAATTTGGGAAGAAAGTTACCAAAATAGTTCACGAGCCCCAGGAACGAACGCAGCTCCGTCGTGTTATGGGGTCTTCGTGCTCTCTGGATCGCTTCCATCTTGGACGCAGTAGGGCTGATCACATCTGCTTCTACCCTCTTCCCAAGGAATTCTACCTCTGGAGCAAGGAAGACGCACTTCGCCTTTTTCAGTCGCAGCCCTACCCGGTCCAATCTGCGTAGCACCTACTCCAGTTTGTGGAGGTGTTCTTCAGTCTTGCAACCCGTGATGAGGATGTCGTCTTGAAAAACGACCGTCCCTGGAATCGACTTGAGGAGGCTTTCCATATTTCGTTGGAAGATCGCGGCGGCCGAGTGAATCCCGAACGGACATCTATTGTACTCAAACAACCCCTTGTGTGTCGTGATGGTGGTCAGCTTCTTCGAGTTACTCGCCAGCTCCTAGGTCATTTAAGCTGAGATCATGTCCAATTTTGAAAAAGGTTTGCCACCAGATAGCATCGCAAAGTAGTCCTCCACTCTCGTTAGTGGGTACAGATCTTGGAGTGACACCCGATTGATGGTGGCCTTGCAATTACCACACATCCTGACCGACTCATCCGCCTTGAGAACCGGCAAAATCGGGATCGCGCAGTCACTGAATTCGACTGCCGAGATGGTGCCTTCCCTCAGCAGGCAGACCAATTTTCCTTCTATCTATTCCTGCATCATGTACGGCACCGCTCTGGCCTTGTGCTGTACTGGCCTGGCGTCCGGGTTTATGAGAATCACTACCTTGGCACCCATGAAAATGCCAATGCCGGGTTGAAACAGTGAGTCAAATTTGCCCAGGATATGTGAGCATGATACTCGCTCCACAGAGGAAATTGCATTGACATCGCCCCATTTACAGTTCATGACAGCAAGCCAACTCCTCCCCAGTAGTGCGGGACCATCCTCCGGGACAATCCAGAGTGGCAACCTGTTTTCCGAATCTTTGTGGATCACGACTATCGTGGCGCTGCCTATCGCCGGAATGATCTCCTTTGTGTATGTCCGTAGCTGTGTGTCAATCGACGATAATTTTGGCCTACTGGCCTTGGACGCCCACAACTTTTCGAACTTTTGATACATAACAGGGACGGGCTGGCCCCCGTGTCCAGCTCCATTGTTACTGGGATGCCATTTAGGAGCACTTTCATCATTATCGGTGGCGTCCTGGTGTATGAACTGTGTACGTGCTCCACATGAACTCGCTGAACCTCAGCTTCCAGCGATTTCACCCAGCGTTCATTTCTGCAATTTCTGCAGGTATTTTGCTCATCTCTGCAAACTCCGGCTCAGTGTGTGCCTCCACACCTCCAACATAAGCTGTTGTTGGAATCAAAGGTCCCTTGCCAGTCGATCGTCTGTGACTGCCTCTGTGACTGTCCTTAAGGGCGCCATTAACAGCTGTTGATGGCCCCATTACTGGCCGCATTGTCCATTGCAATGGCGTGCCATTGCCTCTGTCTAACTCCCCCACTGGGCTCGACTACATGTTGGGATATGCCCAATTGCCCTTGTCTGCCTGGAGAACTGCGTGCTGCTTTAATAATGTTTATTCTCTGTCCCAACCATTCCTTAACACTGTACCTCTCCTCTGTTCTGCTAGTGGCCATGCTCGCGGGGTTTAAATCCCAGTTTCTCGTCGCCATTGATACGTCATTACTATACAGTATAAATGCACACGAGGCCCATGCTTGAGAGAAGATTTGTCTGTGACCTGTCCTTTATTCCATAGCACTCAATTAATGAAGGCGGGTGAAGCTTCCTCTTTTATACCTGAAGGTCCAGGACAGGAGTGTCTCCCAAATTGCTCACCTCCTAGTGGTCATTGTTCTCACAGTGTACAACTTAGGTCAGTTTAGACAAGGGTTACAATGCTGGTTAAATAAATGACACTATCAACATAAGATAGTCATCATGAAATCAAAATGGGGAATTCAGATGTAACATATTTACCCAAAGAATGGTGAGATTGTGGAAATCGGTAACACAGGGAGTGGTTGAAGAGAATAACATGGAAGCATTTAAGGAGGAGCTAGACAGGCATTGGAGAGAGACGGGAATAGAGCACTAGGCTGTTGAGGACTGTTGAGCGGAGCCTCCAGTGGAGCATAACCGACTGGCTTGTGCAAATGGCATTTTTCAGTGTTGTATATCCGATGTAATCCAATGTTGGACTCGAGTGTTATCGAATCCATTCCGCAGAATGCTACCCGCTACTACCTCAATGAGACCCCAACACTGCACGAGGTAGAAAACGCCACAAGAAAGCTAAAAAATAATAATAAGGCTACGGGGGTGGACGGAATCCCTGCTGAGGCACAAAAGTATTTAGGAGAGGCAGTGCTGGCATGAATACGTGACCTCATCTCTCTCATGTGGATGGAGCAGAACATGCCGGTAGATCTCAGAAATGCAGTGATCGGGAACATCTTAAAAAAAGGGGACAAGTCCGACTATGGTAACTACAGGGGAATCTCACTGCTATCACCCACTGGGAACGTCGACGCTCGCCTCCTCCTCAACCAACTTCCCGCTGTAGCCGAGGAGCTCCTCACGGAGTTGCAGAGCGGATTTCGTTCCCTCCGGGGCACAACAGACATAGTTTTTACAGCGCGACACCTGCAGATAAAATGGAGGTAACATGACCTTCTTCGACCTTACAAATGCCTTTGATAGTCTCAACCACTAGAGCCGAAAGAGCGTCCTTCTCCTTTTCGAATGCCCCCCAAAATACTTTACGATCCTCCACCTGCTCCACGACGACATGCAGGCCGTGATCCTCACCAACGGATTCATCATAGTCGAAATCCAATTCTGAACCAGGATCAAGAAGTGCTGCGTCAATGCTCCATCCAGCTTCTCAATCTTCCTCTCTGCCATGCTCCACCTCACAGTCGGCAAGCTCCCCGCTGGAGTGGAACTAAACTACAGTACCAGGGAGGAACTTGTCGACCTCTCCAGGTCAGGTCCAGGACCACCCCATCGTCTGTCATCGAGCTACAGTTAGTGGATGACACACACAGAAGCTGAACTCCAGGACACGGTCGAGGTATTGACTGAGGCGCACAACAACATGAGGCTTGCGCTAAGCATCAGTAAGACAAAAGTACTCCACCAACGTGATCTCACCGCACAACACTGCCCCCCAGTCATCAACATCAACGGTACGGCCCTGGAAAACGTGAACCATTTCCCTTATATCGGGAGCCTTCTATCAATAAGAGCTGGCATTAACGACAAGATCCAACAACACCTCCAGTGCGCCAGTGCAGCTTTCGGCCACCTGTGGAAAAGAGTCTTTGAAGACCAGGTTCTCAATACTTTCACCAAGCTCATCATCTGCAGGCCGTAGTAATACCCGCCAACCTGTACTGCTCAGAGTTATGGAACATGTAAAGTAGATACCTCAAGTCGCTGGAAAAATACTACCAACGATTTCTCCGCAAGATACGACAAATCCCCTGGGAGGACAGATGCGCCAAAGTTATCGGTCTCATTCAGGCCAACATCCTCAGAATTGAAGCACTGACCATACTTGATCAGTACCGTTGGGCAGGCCGCATAGTCCACAAGCCACATACGAGACAACCAAAGCAAGCGATCTACTCGGAAATTGGCCACAGTAAACGAGCTAAAGGTGGGCAGATGAAACATTACAAGGGCACCCTCAAAGCCTCGCTGATAAAGTGTGACATTCCCACTGACACCTTGGAGTCCCAGGCCAAAGGCCGCCCATAGTGGAGGAAGTGCATCCAGGAGGGCACTGAAATGCTCGAGTCTCATCCCCGAGAGAATGCAGATATCAAGCACAGGCAGCGCAAGGAGCGTGCAGCAAACCAGACTCCCCGCCCACCCTTTACTTCAACCACTATCTGTCCCACTTGTGACAGAAATTGTGATTCTCGTATTGGACTGTACAGACACTTAACAACGCTTTCTGCAAGTGGAGCTACGTCTTCCTCGATTCCGAGGGACCGCTTATGATGATGGCGATGATGATGTGAGCCTAGTGCACCGGAATAATCCTTCCAACCCTTGAACCTTTTACACAAGAGCAGCCTATTTATCCCCTCATACATGTTAAATAGAAACTGGAGGCGACCATTCAACTTTTCAAGCGTCGTACCTAAGGACAGGAGGCGGGTCATTCAGCACTTTCCAGACAGTTTTATAGGAATAGGAAAAGGAAATTCTGCCCCTCAAATCTGTTGCTTTGGAACAGGAGGATGCCAGTAATCCCATCGATGCTCTTACACTAGAAAAGGAGGAGGACATTCAATCTCCTGAGCCGGTTACATAGGAACTGGAGGAAAATATTCAACCCATAGCGGCTGGTTAATCAGGAACAGGAGGAATTCATCAACTCTCTCAAGCTTATTACATAAGAACAGGAGGAGGGCATTCAGCCACTCGAACTTGTTACACATGAACAGGAGGAGGCCAATCAGCCTTTTTGAGCATGTTACTCTTGAATGGGTAGTGGCGGATCAGTCCTTCGAGCCTGTAACAGTGGAACAAGAAGACGTCATTCAGCCTTATAAATTGTTACACAGAAGCACACTATTCGGCTCATCAAAACAATTACATTGGAATAGAAGGGGCTGATTAAACACCGTTGAGCCTATTAGACATCAACAGAATACATAGAAACATAGAAACATAGAAAATAGATGCAGGAGTAGGACATTCAGCCTTTCGAGCCTGCGCCACCATGCATATGATGATGGCTGATCATGCAAAATCAGTACTCCATTCCTGCTTTCTCTCCATACCGCTTGATGCCTGTAGCCATAGGGGACACATCTAACTCCCTTTTGAATATATCTAACGAACTGGCCACAACAACTTTCTGTGGTAGAGAATTCCACAGGTTCACTATTCTCTGATTGAAGAAGTTTCTCCTCATCTCGTTCCTAAATGGCTTATCCCTTTTACTGAGACAGTGACCCTTGTCCTGTATTTCCCCAACATTGGGAACATTCTTTCTGCATTTAACCTGTCCAATCCCGTCAGAATTGTACATCTTTCTATGAGATGCCCTCTCATTCTTCTAAATTCCATGAATATAAGCCCAGTCGATCCAGAGGAGGCGATTCAAGCCATTGGCCCTTGTATTTAGGAAACGGAGCAGTCCAGTAAGCCACTCAAACCTGTTACACAGGAGCTGAAGGCGGCTATTCAACCGCTTGAACCAGTTCCACAGGTAAAGGATGAAGTTAAGAGTACGGTAGCACAGTGGTTATGTTACTCGTTGAGTAATTCAGAGGCATGTGTACACATCCAAACATGGCAGCTGTGGTATTTGAATTGAGTTAATTAAATACATCTGGAATTAAAATCCTGTTGTCCTGTCAACTCTATCAGTATAATTCCCTTCTCCCTCATATGCGTATCTACTCACCCCTTAAATGATCGACACTATTTTATTCAACAACTCATAGTTGCAGTGACGTCCTCTTTTTCACCTCTGTCTGGGTAAGTGAGTTTATATTTGTATTTTTGTTGTTTATCTTATATTGACGAGCTTTTCTTTTGCTCTTCCACACAAGTGGAAACCACTCTACCAAAGTCTTTCATAATTTTAAAGAATTATATTCGGTCATCCTCATGCCTTGTCTTTTCAGAACAAAAGATTTCATCCTTTCCTGATAGCTTTATCCTTGTATTTCTTGTATCATCATCTTTTTTCCGCCCTGTCCAGTGCCTGTCTACAATTTCAACAATATGGTGACCAGAATTGTACGCAGTATTGCAACTGCTCTATAAAACTTAATCATAACTTTTCAATTCTATCCCTTTAGAAATAAACCCTTGTGATTTGTTCGCTATTTATAGCATTGTTAACCTGCGTTGCTACAATAAGTGATTTGTATATTTGTACCCTGAGTTCCATTTGCTCTTCTATCCCACTTAGCTTCGTATTTACCGAGTAACATGTGACCTCCCTATTTTTATTAACAACATGTACCATCTCATATTTATTTGTGTTGACATTCATTTGCCAATTACATGTGCATTCATCAAATGGATTTACATTACATGAATTATTAAAATCATCACCACTAAATTTACTTTCATATTAATGTTTCACATAATGCCGTCACTCATCTCTAAATTGTTGTTTGAAATGATAACCTGCATCGGCCGAGAATCGCTCATGGTTCGGACGTGGTGCAGGTGAGAATTTTCTTCTTAAACCACCAATGTTGACATTCATAGGCTGCCATTTGCCAGCAGGTCACATTTACATTACTTTGATATTTTATCAATATAAGTGAGGCCACTGCTGTAAAATAACATGCAAAGTGCAACAGATGGTGGATAAAGAATTTTTCATTTAATGCTGGAAACACTCGGCATCTCAGCGAACATCTGTGGATCGGATGACCGTTTCAGGTCTTTGAGCACGCTTGGCAACTAAGGGTTTGCAGCTTTGCTTCAAAGTATCGAAGGTTATACGTGAGTTTTCTTGAAAAATTATATAAGCTTTTGAAAAATTACAACATTAAGAAATTACCCTCCCTCGATCCACAAAAAAACCCACAACACTCCAACCAACTGAGCTAAGTGGCCTTCCTGTACTGTTGTGGCTTTCAAATTCAACTTACTTTTGTGACGTAATGACGAGACTTCGCCAAATTCCTCGAAACTATCGGGCAACTTCCTGCTCATATCTCTTTGCATACAAACTGCATTTTCAATCATTCACTGTACGATCTTTCTCTTTTTCCTCGTCAACAGGCTGGAAGGGAAGAATGCCCTCTACTTGCTCCAATGTTGCAGTATCGATAGGCTGATTGGCCTCCTCCTATTCCTTTGTGGCTTAAATGGGATCCTTCTTTTCCTATGTCACAAGCTCGAAAGTCTGAATGTCTTGCACCTGTCCCGTGCAAACGGGCCAGAGGCAGAATGGCCAGCTCCTGTTCCTATAAAATAGTCTCGAGGGGCTTAATAGTGACCCAGATCAGTTTGTTACGACAATGGTCTCCATTACTGATACTTTTAAGTACCAGATTTATTAAATGTAATATAAATCATCTGTCTTTTGATTACTAGCCCAGTCATATAACCACTATACTATTGTGATTGGCCTCATACTGTGCAACAGTTTCGATGGGCTGATTGTTCTACTCGTGTTCCTCAGTAACAGGCTCGAGGGTGCCGAATGACGTCCTCCTGTTCCTTTGTAATAGGTTCGAATGTCTGAATCGTCACATCCTGTTCCTTAGTAACTTTCTCGAGGGGCAAAATGGCCTCGCCCTTTTCCAGTGCTACAGGCTCAAGACGCTGAATGGCCTCCTTCTTCTGATCCTGTGCACCAGGTTCAACGGCTGAATTGCCTCCTCATGATGTTCAGTAACAGGCTCGAGCGGCTGAATGGCCTCATCCCAATTTTCAGTAAGAGGTATGGCATTGCAAATTGGCTCCTCCTGCTTCTCTCTAACAGCCAATGACTATTCCAATATCACTGATTCGAGGTGTTGAATGGTCTCGTTCTGTTCCGGTGTAACAGAATTGAGGGTCTGAACCGTCTCTGCCTGTTACAGTGAATCAGTCTCGAGAGGCAGAATGACATTTTGCTGCTCAAGGGCACCAGACTCGATGGGCTTTATATGATCCGCATCTTCTGAAGAATTATCCTCGGTGGTCTGAATGGGCTCGATCTGTTTCAGTGTATCAGTCTCTCGAGACTGAATGGAAACCAACCGTTGTTCTATAATATGTCGACGAGCTGAACGTCCTGAAGATGTTCCTTTGTTGCAGAATCGATGGACTGAATGGACCCCTCGTGTTTCTATCAGACCATGTGGTTGTTGGAACAAGTGTGCTCTCTACTGTTCCAGTGCAGAAAGAAACACATTGTCTCGGGAGCATAGTTTCAAAATTAGGTGTCGCCCATTTAAGATGGAGATGACGAGGAAATTATTTTCTCACCCCAACAGCAAGCTGTATTTACAAAGCACCATTAACAGAGTGAAACGTCCCAAGATGCCTCACAGGAATATTATGAGATGAAAGCATATGAAATAAGTAGAAATTAGAGTAGGTGACAAAAAATGTGTTCAAAGTAGTCGGTTTTATTGAGTATATTGAATGCGGAAAGAGAGGTAGAGATGTGAAGCTGTTTGGGCAGGGAGTTCCGGTGCTTAAGGCCCAGGCAAAAGAAAGTACGGCAACCAATGTTTGAAAAATTATAATCAGCGATGCTCAAGAGCGCAAAATTAGTGTAGAGCAGATGTCTCAGGCAAGTTTTGGGGTTGGAGGAGATTACGTAGATAGGGAGGGATGAGGCCATGGTGGTATTTGAAAATAAGAATGAGAATTTTGAAATCGAGGCGTTTTTATCCGGAGGCCAGCCAGCACAGAGGTGATGTGTCAGCGGGAATTTGTGCGATTTAGGATACGGAGGGCCGAGTTTTGGATCACCTCTGGCAGATTGTGATACTGGAAATGGGAAACTCTCCCTTAAAAAGCTGTTGATGATGGGGGTCAATGATTTCACCTGGTCTGGTACTGAGCCCCACACAAAGAACAGAAAGTGCCCACAGAGCGTGCGAGATAAAGGGAGAGAGAGAGAGAGAGAGAGAGAGACTGAGAGAGACATAGAGAGAGAGATAAGCGGGGAGAGAGAGGCGCAGAGGGACAGCGCGAGCAACACGGATACATCGAAACAGAGATATCCACGGAGAGGGGCAGAGAAAAGAAAGTCTAGGATTGACCCCGCCTGTGCATGGAGAGCTGATCTCACGCGGTGTTGTAATGAGCCCACGAACACAGAGCATCAAAAAATCATGATCACATAGACAGACAGATACAGAGTCAGGGAGAGAGAGAGACACACAGATCGAGAGACAGACAACAGGAAAGGTCCAGTCCTGTGCTGCGGGATTTGAGCCGGAGCTGCGGTTACAATTGGTGGCAGTGGCCCTGTGTTGGGGAGAGGGTGAAAAAGCCTGGCTTCTTCTACTCTCGCCCAGCCAGCTGTGGACACTGGTTGAGCAGAGGTCCAGTTGTGATGGTTTTCAGCAGGAGGGGAAAGGAGGATCAGGGAAGGTGTAAAGATAGGGAAAGGTGCTTCCAGACGTAGCAGCTGCAGCTACCCACGTTGAGCAGTATGAACAATGAGTTACCAGAGCCCATGGCACACACGGGTCCATCCACCATATCGTGGACGGCCTTCACTTAAACGTCTCCCTTTTAACATCAAACGGACATTTGCAACGAAAAATCTAAAGCACATCACCTCTGACTGTTATTGCAATATCATTGCACTTACGTCTAAGTATAATCTCTGCTCGCTGCTCCGAACTCCACAATCAAAAATTCCAGCAGCAAAGAAGTGAGATTTATCTTCTGTTAATGTTCATTAAACTTTCACACATAACTGTCAAATACGTGCTATGCTGTTAAAGCCAACACAGAAAGGTTGTGTTTATTGGATAGCTCTTTATTAGAGCCGGCACATGAATTAGGGGAGAGTGTGCGTCAGTGAGATTAGTTGCGATTGATACAGGACTATGGGGAGTGAGAGATCGGGGCAGTGAATTAGTTTGTGATTAATACAAGGCTATCGAGATAGAACGGGGCAGTGGGATTAGATTGGGATTGATACAGGGCTATGGGGATAGAACGGGGCAATGGGATTAGTTTGGGATTGAAACAAGTCTATGTATCGAGAGAGTGGGACAGTGGTTTTAATTTGTGATTGATACAGAGCTATGGGGAGAGATCGGGGCTGTGTAATTCGTTTAGGATTGATAGAGGGCTATGGAGAGAGTGAGATACTGGCATTGAGGGTTTAGTTTGGGATTTTTTACAGGCCGATGTCGAGAGACAGCGGGAGAGTGTGATTAGTGAAGGATTGATACAGGGCTTGGTGGAGAACGCGGGACAATGTCATTATTTTGGAATACATACAGGGCTAAGGGGAGGCAGCGGGGCAATGGGATTAGTTTGGGATAGATACAGGTCTATGGAGAAAGAGCGATGCAAACATTCGTTTTTGATTAATATAGGAATATTGGGAAGAGAGTTGGACAGTGGAATTAGTTTTGGATTGATATCGGGCTATGGGAGAGAGTGGGCAGTGTAACTATTTGGGATTGATAAATGTTTCTAGAGAGAGAGTGGGGCAGTAGTGTTAGTTTGGATTGAGACAGGGCAGTGCAGAGAGAGCGCGGCAGTGGAATTGTTAAGACTAATACAGGACTATGGGGAGGGAGCGGGGCAGTGGGGTTAGTTTGGGATTGATACAGGGCAAGGGGCAGTGCGCTGTCGAGGTACTTTTCAGCTGCCATCAGGAAGCCCTTTTTTCTCTTGACCTCCTTCTAACCCCTCCTAGAGAGAGAAAGATAGAAAGTTACAGCGCAGAATTAGGCCAGTTCAGCCCATCGTGTCCGCACCGGCCGGCAGAGGGATGCACGGCCCTCGGTCATCAGTCCTAAAGAGTACATATAAACCTATGACCTATGAACAATGGAGAAAAGCTAAAGAGCACCCAGCATAAAAGTGCGCCCCACATAACTGCGACACCACTTGCACTGAAACATTCTGCACTCTGCCCCACCCGGTGCCATGTGATCATCTGGGAGAGGAAAAAGCCAGATAAAATCACGGGCCAATTCGAGAAAATTAAAATCTGGGAAAATTGCTCTGCGATCCATCCAGGCGTTCGAAACTAGTCGAGGAGATCACCCTGGTCGGCCTCGATTCCTGCAGTACTGACCTTCTTATCTGCACCAGGCAGCAAGAGTTTATCCAGTCTCATCCGAATTACTAGCTCTCGGTCAATAACCCTACAGCTTACAGCACTTTAACTGCCCATGCAAGCACCTTTTAAATATGCAGAGGCTTTCTGCATCCACCACCCATCCAGCCGGTAAGTTGTATACCCCCCACAACCCTCTGCGTGAAGAAGCCCCCCCAATCCCACCCATCAAACCCCACTTAACCTTCCAACAACCGCTTTAAAATTATGTCCACTCGTAATAGATCCCTCCACCAAGTGAAATAGGCTCTTGAGATCCACTATATTCAGGCTCCTCAAAGGTTTGTACACCTCAATATGATCTCCTCGCAACCTCCTTTGATCCAATGAGAACAAATGAAGCCTCTCCATTTTTTCCTCATATCCAAAATTTTCCATTCCAGGCAGCATCGCAGTTAATCTCCTCCCCACCCTCCCAGGTGCAATTACGTCCTTCTAACAATAAAATGAATAGAACTGAATGCAATACTCCAGCTGTGGCCTAACCAGAGTTTTATGCAATTTAAGCATAACCTCCCTGCTCTTGTACTCATTGACTCGGCCAATAAAGGCAAACATTCCATATGCCTTTTTAACGACCGTGTGCACCTGAACTTCTACTTTCAGGGATCTGTGAACAAGCACTACAAGGTCCATTTTTTTCATCTACACAATTAAATGGCCTACCACTTAATGTATATTGATTTTCCTTATTAGCACTCCCAAAGTGCACTATCTCACATTTCTCCGAGTTAAATTCCATTTGCCACTGCTCTGCCCAACTGACCAGTAGATTGATCTCCTCCTGCAGTCGATGACTTCCTTCCACATTATCAACCACACAGCCAATTTAAGTCCAATAAATGAAACCACAGCTCAGTCCCTTAATCAATGCCGCTGACTGCATTTCACCAACTCATTTCCACTCGGTGACATCATTTTGCATCTGAGTTGTGACCTTGAGGCATGACCCATTTCCGCAACTTCGCCCATCTCTGCATCTATCTCAGCTCATCTGCTGCTGAAAACCACATTCATGTTTTTGTTATCTCCAGACTTGCCTATTCCAAAGCATTCTTGACTGACCTCCCAGGGTCTACCTTGTGTAATTTGAAGACATCCCAAACCTTTCTAGCTCATACACCCATCACCTTCTGCTTGGTCACAGTGAAGCAAAGCCTCGACTTCAAAATTCACTTCCTTATTTTCAAATCCATTCATGGCCTCACCCCTCTCTACCCCTTTACTGTCCTCTCGCCTCACATACCTGGGAGATTACTGTACTCATCGTTTTTTGCCCTCTTGCGTATCCCTCATTATAGTTGCTCAACCATCGGTGGCCGTGCCTTCAGCTCCCTGGGCCCTAAAATCTGGAATTCATCGCTAAACCTCTCCACCTCGCTCCGCTTCTTTAGGATGCTCCTTGAAAATTAGCTCTGTGACAAAGTATTTAGTCATGTGTCCTCATTTCTCCTTATTCCGCTCCCGTGAAGCGCCCTGCGATGTTTTACTGCATTAAAAACAAAAAAAAAAGGGCGTGCATTTTTACGGCGCCTTCTCCGTCACAAAGACGTCTCAAAATGCTTTTAGGCGATGACGTTCTTTTGGAGTGTGGATCGTTTATTGACTATGTTACTTGAGGGACAAATATAGCCCAGGACACCGGTGATAACTCCGCTGCTCTTCTTCGAAATAGTGCCCTCGGATCTTTTACCCGCGAGGGCAGAGGGAGCCTCGATTTAACGTTAAAGGTTCTATCCATGTACAGGCTGTAGTTTTGAGAGGAAGCATTTCCATTACTCAAATCATGATTATTCTTTTCGTTCTGAGCAGTATGCAGCAAACTTTGAATCAAATTATTAACATTACACTTGCTGTATAAAATATCAACATGAAAGCTCATTTCTTACTTGACATTCCACGACATTTTGTGCCTGTGGATCGAACCCGGGGATCATGCATAATATGTGACAATTATACTCCTGAAACACCAATGCTCGCAGTAAAAAAGCTAGTTTATCCAGAAGTTAAAATTTGTTTTGCCTTTTTTAAATAAAAGTGGGGACACTGCAGTAAAATAAAATGCAACGTTCATCAGATTCTGCATATGGTAATGTTAATTAAATATTTGAAAAACTCTGCAGGTCAATAAGCATCCTTGAACGGAGAAAAAAGGGTTAACATCTTAGATCTATGAACACGCGGCAGAAGTAATGTTGTGCAGTATTGCTTCAAAGTCTTGCATGGAGCGGTAGCATAACAGTTGAATTGCAGAACAAATAAATGACAGCTCGGGATTGATCCAATACGTTGAGTTCAAATCCCATCACAACAGCTGTGGAATATTAACTCAGTTAATGAAACAAAAATATACTATCAGTAATTGTCTGAACAAGCCAGCTGGTGCTCTAATGTACTTTAGAAAATTAATATTTGGCACTTCTAATTAATAAAAAGGTATACTGTCCAGTCCTTATGACTGTTGTTGCCTCTGTTAAGTTTTTGTCTGCTCGTTTAAATTTTATCAACATACAGACATATGCTACAAAAAGCAAGGGACTGATCCTTGCGGAACTCGACTAGAAACAGCCTTCCAGTCACAAAAACACTCATCGTCCCATACACTCTCGTTCATGCCTCTGAGACACTTTTGAATACAATTTGGCATGCTGCTGGGGATCCCATGGGTTTTTACTTTCATGACCATTCTGCCATACGGGCCCTTATCGAAAGCCATGCAAACATCCATATACACAACATCCAACACGTTACCCTCATTGACACTCCTTGTTACCTCCTAACATATTTAATCAACTTAGTCACTCACGACCTTCCCTTAACATATCCATGCTGACTGTCTTTGATTAACCTCTATCTTTCGAAATAAAGGTTTATACTGTCGCTCAGAAGTTTAGACCGAGTTTAGACTGACATGCCAGTAATTAATCAGTCTATTGCTTTCACACTTTTTGAACAAAGGAACCTTGTTAGCAGTCCTCAAATCCTATGGCACCACTGCAGTAGCCATATAGGATTGCCAAAATATGGTCGGAGCGTCTGCTTTTTCCTCGTTGCTTCTCCTAACAGCCTGGGATACATTTTATCCGTGACGAGTGATGTATCCACTTTCAAAGCTGCTAAACACGATAATACTTCTTCTCTCACAGTATTTATTTCATCTAATATTTCACACTCCTCCTCCCTGATTGCAATTTATGCATCACTCCTCCATTTTGTGAAAACAGATGCAAGGTTTTCATTAGGAACTATACCCACGTCTTCTGTATCCACACACAGATTACGATCATCGTCTACAATAGGCCGTACACTTTCTTTCGTTATCCTCTTGCTCTTAAGTCATTTAGAAAATATTTAGGCTTTTCCTTGATTTTACCCGCTAAAATTATTTCATGCTCACTCTTTTCTTTCCAAATTTCCTTTTAAATTTCACTACTGCACTTTCTATATTCCTCTAGGGGTCCTGTAGTATTGATCCCTTCGTATCCCTGTATACCCTGTATGTTCATTGACTTCCAGGAGGCTCTACACTTATTAGTCCCACCCTTCTTCTTTAAGGACACATTTTTGGTCGGAATGCTCACGATCTCCTCCATGAATGCCTTCTGCTGCTTCGACATTGATTTATCTTCAAGTAGCTGTTTCCAGTCCACTATGGCTAAAACGCCTCTCCACTGAGCAAATTTGGCTTTTGCACAATTGAGAAATTGGTGTATCTTTGTGCTTTTTTAGAAATATCACAATCTAACTGAATTATAATCATGAGCACCAAAATGATCTCCCACTAATACCCCTTCCACATGTCCAACTTGATAACGTAAAACTAAGTCCAGAACCGTTAAGTCCCTTGTTGGACTTGTTACGTACTGCCTAAAATTGATTTGCTGAATGCATTTTAAGAATTCTGCATCCTCTATATCTTTCACGTTAATGATATCCCAGTTATTATTACTGTTACTATAACTACTATTACTTACCTATACTTTTTGCACGGATGCAGCCCAAGCCCGGAGCAGCTGGACAAAGATTTAAACATCAGCGTCTCCCTGACAACGGAGGCGGTGCCTGCCTGGAGCAGCTGGACGGATATTTAAACGTCAGATCTCCCTGACATGGAGGCAGCGCTAGCCTGGAGCTGCTGGAGGGAGATTTAAAAATCAGCGTCTCCCTGACAACGGAGGCAGCATGAGCCTGGAGCAGCTGCAGGGAGATTTAACATCTGCTTCTCCCTGACAACGGAGGCAGCTCGAGCCTGGAACTATTGCTGCTCCGATAAAGCGGACAAAATGAGAAGTAAAAAGTAATACATTTATAACATCACAAGTAGACAGAACAGTTATTGGTTCTTCCCGGTACACTGAGTCATTGGACAGGGAAGAAATCTTAAAGATAGCTAATAACGGATTTAATTTGTTTCAATTTCTGATTTTTTCAATTTAACTTAATGTATAATTAAGATATGTATTCCTTAATTTTGTTTAATTATAATTAATCAATATAATGCAAATTTTACTATTGCATACTCCTGACTGTATTATTTTCAAAGTAATTTGAATTAAAAAAATATAATTTTCCCTGTTTCTATGAGCGTACGCATTTTTTCTCATGCTTTGGACCCGATCCAGTAACCTCTTTTTTTCACTTCCTTTTCAGTTTTTTCTCAATTTACCTCAATGGTCAATATCAAACGTGTTGTAAAATTGTTGTGAAGCGCCTTGGGATGGTATTCCTATGTTAAAAGTGTTATATAAATAAAGGTAATACTATTATTATTATTTGTGCACTTCTGATAAATGTTCCTACATATTTGTTCTTCTATCTAACTCTTCCTGTTTCGCCGTCTATAGTACAGTCCCAGCAATGTTATTGCCTCTTTTTATTTTTCAATTCGACCTCTAGGGCCTCATTTGAGGATCCCTCCAACATATAATCATTCTTCACAGATGTAATGGTGTCATAAATCAATACAGCGACCACGCCTCCCCCCCCCCCCCCACCACCACCCTCCATTGTTGTTACACCACTCCCTATCCCGTTCGAAAGACCGATAACAGGGAAAGTTGAGCAGCCATGGCTGGCTGCCCTTCTATCAGCCATGGATGTCCTTCTATCAGCCCTGTCTCATCAATACATATAATATCACACTCCCGAATGTCTTTTTGTGCTCTCAGCTGTTATTCCTTATTCCGTATACTAATTGCATGGAAGTATATACATCTACCCGCCCAAATTTCCTTGTTTTCTATTTTCGAGCCCTTGCTTCTTCTGTCCTCCAAATTCATTTACCACTTTTCTGCTTTTCAATTCGCGCAGTCCTTCTCTCCATAGTGAACCTATTCTCAGGTTTCTATATACCTGCCGAGCTAGCGTAAACACTGCCCAACAGCCCCAGCTTATCCGTTAAGAAATTGTCTATTACTGTCTTAATTTATTCAATATCCTAGCTTCAACAGCTCTCCGAGGCAGTGTATGCCAAAGATTTGCAACGCTCTGAGCGAAGAATTTCCTCCTCATCTCAGTTTTAAACGTGCAGCCGCTTATTCTAAGATTATGCCTCCTCGTTCTCGTCTCCCTATCAAAGGATACATGCTCACTACTTCCACCTTGTCAACCCTACCCGCCGCCCGCTCCCCATAATCTTATACGTTTCGATAGGATCACCTCTCATTCTGCTGAATTCCAATGAGTAGAGACCGAAGCGACTCAACTTTTCCTCATAAGTCAACCACTCATCTCCGGAATCAACCGAATGAGCCTTCTCTGAACTGCCTCCAAAGCAAGTATATCCTTTTGTAAATATGGAAATCAAAACTCGATGCAGTATTCCAGGTTTGCTCTCAATAATACCCTGTATAACAGTCGAAAGACAACCCTGCTTTTATACTCCATCCCATTTGCAATAGAAGCCAATGTTTAATTGACCTTCTTGATCACTTGCTGTACATGCATACTAATCTTTTTTGTTTCATAAACAAGTACCCCAAAGTGGCGCTACGCTGCAGTACTTCTTTGCAAATTTTCTGCATTTAAATAATAACTTGCTGTTTGATTTTTTTCTGCCAAAGTGCATCCCCTCACATTTTCCAACATTGTACTCCATCTACCAAATGTTTTCCAAATCACTTAGCCTGTCTATGTCCTCTTGCAGATGTGTGTCCTCTTGACACATTGCTTTTCGTCCTATCTTTGTGTCATCAGCAAATCTGGCTGCGTTACACTCGGTGCTTTCTTCTATTTCGCTAATAAAGATTGGAAATAGTTGGGGTCGCAGCACTGACCGTGCGGCATCCCACAAGCAAATGATTGCCAATCCGAGAATGAACCACTTTTCCTCCCTCTGTGTTTTTTCATAGTTAACCAATCCTCTATACATTCTAATATATTGCCGCCAATGCCATCACGTTGTATCTTGTGCAGTAACCTTTTACGTGGCACATTGTCAAATGCATTCTGGAAGTCCAAATACACTACACCTAATGATTCACATTTATCCACCCTGTGTGTTACATCCTCAAATAATTCCAGAAATTGGACAAACATGACGTTCCCTTTATAAATCCCTGCTGACTTTGCCTGATCGAATTTTGCTTTTCTAAATGTCCTGCTACTGCTTTTTTAATAATGGACTCCAACATTTTCCCAACCATACATGTTAGGCTAACTGCTTTACCGTTTCCTGCTTTATGTCTGCCTCCTTTTTTTAAATAGAGGCGTTACATTTGCAGTTTTCCAAACGGCTGGGACATTTCCAGAATTCAGGGAAATATGTAATTTACAAGCAATGCGTCCACTTTCCCTGCCGTTACATTTCCTAATACCCGAGGTTTGAAGCCTTCAGATGTAGGTGATGTATCCGCCTTTAGTCCTATTATCTTACTGAATAACACCTCATTAGTGATTATAATTTTGTTAAGTTCCTCCACAATATAGCCCCTTGACTATCAATTGTTGAAATATTTTTAGTGTCCTCTACCATAATCACTGACACAAAATATTTCTTCAGAGATTCTGCCATCTCCATGTTCCCCATTACTAATTCCCCAGTCTCGTCCTCCAAGGGATCAACATTTTCCTTAACCACGCTTTTCCTTTTTATATACCGATGGAAACTCTTACTATCTGTTCTTATATTTCATGTTAGTTTACTTACATAGTCTATCTTCAGTTTCTTCATTATGTTTTTAGTCTTTCTTTGCTGGCTTATAAATCTCCCAATCTTCTGTCCTCCTGCAATTTTTGACCATTCTGTACGTCCTCAAATTTAATTGGATACCACATTTATTTCTTTAGTAAGCCACGGGTGGTTATTTTTTCTTTTACACCTTATCATCCTCACTGTAATATATTTTTCTTGAGAGTAGTGAATAACCTCCTTAAATGTAGCGACTGTTCATCAACCGTCCTACACGTTAATCTATTTTCCCAGACGAATTTAGCCAACTCTGACCTCATACCTTCATAGTCTCCTTTATTTAAGCTTAATACCCTGGTTAGAGATCCAACTTTCTCACCTCCATTAGAATTTAAATTCAAACATGCTGTGATCACTCATTCCAAGTGGATCCTTTCCCAGGATATTGTTTTTTTAATCCTGTCACATTACACAGCATCAGATCGAAAATATCCGCTCCCCTGGTTTGTCCGTTACGTACAGGTCAAGGAACCCGTCCCTTATACACTCTATCAACTCTTCCGCAAGTATAACCTGAACAATTTCATTTGTCCAATAAATATGGAGGTTAAAATCACCCATGATTATTGCTGTTCCGTTTTTACATGCCCGCACTATTTCCTGATCTATACGTTGAGCAACAATTTTTGAACTGTTAAGGGGCCGATAGACTACGCCCACCAGTGACGTTTTCCCCTTATTATTCCTCATCTCCACACAAACTGTTTCAACATCCTAATCATTTTAGCCAATATAATTTCTCACTATTTCATTGACTCCATCATTTATCAATACTTCTACCACACCTACTATTCCCTTTTGTTTTTCCTTCCAGATTATCAAATACCCCTAAATTTAATCCACAGTCCTGGTCACCTAGCAACTATATCTCTCAAATGCCTATCAGATCATGCCGATTTGTATCTATTTTGCCGTCAACTCATCTATTTTGTTAGGAATGCTACGGGCAGTTACACAAAGTGACTTTAAGTTTGTTTTTTTAAACGTCTTCCCTGCTTGATTCCTCACTCATTCAAATTCACTTTCTTTATTTTTGATTTCTAATTCCAGCTTTACTCCCCTCCCAACAGAATCTATTTTCAGGTTCCTATCCCCCTGCGAAGCTAGTTTAAACCCTGCCCAACAGCACTAGCAACGCCCCCGCCCTTCCCCCCCGACCCCAGAAAATAAATTGTCCTGGATCTGTTGAGGCGCTACCTGTCAGGCTGTACAGAGCCCACCTCCCGCGAAGCGGTCCGAATTCCTGAGGAAACTAATGCCCTCCCGCTGCACCATCTCTTCAGCCACGTATTCATCTGCTTTCTCCTCCTATTTCTGTACTCACCAGCTCCTGGCACCGAGATTAATCGAGAGATTACTACGTTTGAGGTCCTTCTTTTAAATCTCTCTCCGAGATCCCTAATCTCTGCTTGCAGGACATCATCCCTCTTTCTGTATATTTCATTGGTCTGGATATGGACCACGACGATAATTTATAATTTATCAAGGTTTTGCATAACTTCCTGGCTTTTTTACTCTATTCAACTATTTATAAATCCAAGTAGGCTCAATGAAATTTTAGCAGCCTTATCAGCTCTCCTTATATCCCTTTAATTATCCACTATGGAATGTTTTAGTTTATTGTACCATGAGGACCGATACCACCAAACTCTGCAGCCTCCTAGCCCGGCACAGCCCTAATTCTACCACTGACATCAAGCAGGGGCCAAACCTGGTAAAATGAGATGCGTGAAAGAGCATGCTAGGAGCAGCATCAAGCGTACCTAATGATGAGGGCCAAACTCGTAAAGCTGGATATGGATCCAAGGCGGGGAAATGCAAATGAGATACAGATCAGCGATGATCTGCTTGAAAGACACAACAGGTCTGAGCGGCTGAATGGCCATCTCATTTTCACATTTCTCTCTCACCGTTAAGAAAATGTTACAAAATGGCTTTCTCTGAATCATATGAAGATCTCACATTTTTCGATATTGAACTCCATCTGGCACAGTTTCCCCCCATTTTCTTGCAAATAAACCGCAGGTATTTAAGAAGGGGAAGTAAAATGCACCGTCCCTGGGTGGGTTCGTACCACCAACCTCTTGTTTAACAATCAAGCACGTTGATCGATTGCACCACAGAGACATATTAACATAACACCAACAACATCTACCAAAGCTAAAACGTCAGGTCACTGAACGAGACAGCATCTTCTCATTATGTTTATTTGCAAACATTAAAGAATGCAACATTCGTTGTCGAAACACGGAAAAAGTCATTCAGAAAAATATGTTGAACAAATTGATTTGAAAACACGCTCTGATTCATTAGAGCGGTTTATCAACCAATCATAATGGTGAAACGATAACATGGGGCATGGGTTTTTCACAACTGTTCGAATCTGCCCACCAGTTCTTTTGCTATTTTATTTGTTTATCAATGTCGCGATCTGAAATACACGCGCTTGATTCATTGGGTGCCCTCGGGACCAAACACTCCGGAGCCCAGACCCATGATGGGACCCTGCTCGTACTGCTCTATATTATGGTCAGTTGCACCCCGAAAGATTTGCGCCAATTTAAAAATTGAGGCTCGGAACTTTCTTATTGGGAATGTGGAAGCAGAACAGAATAGAACAGGGAAACACTGTGTCATAGATAGGATTCAAATTGCACTTTCGATTGGTCTGCCTGGGTGCCCTTTTAAAAGAAACCGTGTCTCCAAACATGTGCTGATCAGTTTATGATTCTGAAAGTTTAGACAGGGCAATAGAAAGCCAAATATAAGGACAAGTAAACAGGCAATCGGAAGGTGGATGAGAAAAAAACGGTTTCCACACAGAACCGAAGCTGCGCTCGGGATGGCCACCTCGAGCCTGAATACATTAATGTGCCAACAGGTCAGTAATTGTAGGAGTGGGACGGTCCAGTGCTTTACAACACAGGTAGGAAAGGCAAGGTCACTGTCTCGGTCTCAAGTGGTCTGCTTATCAAGGGTAGCCACACATTTACCATGGCTTTACAATGTATATCTCCAACTGCGTTCGTCTTAAGGATTCGGCCGTTGTAGGCATATGATTCTCGCTGTGGGTTGCAAATTGCGGGTGTTGCCGGGTGCATATCCCTGACGAGCCCACATTTCGCCGGCGACTTTTGAACTTGCAATTGTGAGTGTTATAAATAAATCCTTGCATTGATATAGTGCCTTTTGCGACCTCAGGACCTCCCTAAACGCTTTACAGCAATTAGAGTACTTTTGTAGTGCAGTCACTGCTGTAATATAGGGAAAATGCGCTCAAATCAACCGACTTGAATCTCAATTCCTTTGTGATTTTAAAGAACTCTCATTACACTAATTCAGGATAAATAAAACCCTGTTTGAGAAACATTGATGTATACAAACATATACAATATGCCTGTAGACCTTATAGCGCGTCTGAGTCCAGATTAGAAGGCTGCATATTCAAAACACGTCCAGGTCAATGCTACTTCAATGTTATTCTTCCGAAATTAATATTTACTTTGTAGACACATATTAACCAGAACCTTGATCTAAAGCCCATCTCACTGTTTCCACAGTGTCAGACAGAGAAGTGCTTGAAGTCCTCATTTATTTAACGTAATAGGACGCAAACACGTTATCATTCAAAACCTGCCGGTGGCCAAACACAGATTAAACAGAGCCAGACACAGAGAGGGAATCAGGAAACACCGGGGAATGGAAAAGAGTTATTGACAAGGACTAAATGCGATTTGCGATCGAAAAATTACCGCACCCCTTGTGGTTAATGAATAGGCTTTTGACGGTTGACTTCCTTACACAACTTGTTTTCAGGAGAACCTGGTTCGTGATTTGCAGAACAAGGTAAAGCACTCGGTCAGAACTTTCAAGCGCCTGGCTGCAATCAGCAACAGCGACACATCTTTGAAATAAACCCGGCTAGCTCAGTCGGTCGTGCATGGGATTTTAAATTTTGGGGTCGTGGCTTCCAGCACCATGTTGGGCGAGTAACTTTTGTTCACATTTTATGTTGCTTTCAAGGGAAAGCATTATTAATTAATCGATTACCTTCTTTTGCATAATGAAAGAAATGTTAACTGAGGGAGAGTCGATAATATTCTTCAATCATTTTTCCAATAATAATAAAAGCGATAAACATTTTGAACCAGAAACCTAAAACAGTGTTAAATTGGAACACGAAAGCAAAATACTGTCGATGCTGGAATCTGAAATAAAGCAAGAAAATACTGGAAATCTCAACAGGTCAGGCAGCATCTGTGGACAGAAAAACATTTTGCGTAAAAGGCCCTTTGTCAGAACTGGCGGTTGTTCGAACGAAGCCAACGTAGAGGAGACCACATCGTGAGCAGCGAATTCAGTATACTAAATTGAAAGAAGTGCAAAATGGAAAATTATTTAATAGATAACATGCAAAGCACAGAAGATATGCTTTAAGTAAGGAGACCACCTTAGGTAGTATTTTTTTCATTGTGCAAAAGAATGATATTGGTTAATTACTGATGCTTTTCCGTGAAAGCAAAATAAATATTAATCACAAATACACAGGAGTTCAGGAAATTTTCTGAACGCACAATGCTTTTACTCCTCGTCAATATATATTTTCTATTCCCCAGTGTCTCCCGATTCTGTCTGCCTCTCTGGCTCTGTCTACTCAGTGTTTGGCATCTTGCAGGTTGATTTTGAACGAATACATGTGTTCTTGTCTTGGTATATTACATAAATGAGCCGTATCTGCCTCATACTGGGGAAACAGTAAGGCAGACTTTAGAGCTTTGAGCCTAGGCAAGAGAAGGCACGGCCACCAAAGGTTGAACGGATATAATCATCATCATCATCATAGGCGCTGCCTCGAACGAGGATAACTTGCTTCTACACCAAAAGGGATGCATTTGCAGATGTTTCAATGTAGGACCGGGTATTACAGTCCTGAATTCCAGGGGTGGAATATACCTGTGCGTGGACCATTATAAATCAGCCTCCGCACAACCTTGACAGAGCTAGACCTTTATCCAGTGCAAAGGAATAAACAGGACGTATGGAGACCTGCTCTGTTGCATGGAGCTAGTGTGCACACATAGCGTGTCCCACAGTCAATACAATAACCTAATGATTATAATCAGGGATGCTCGGGAGGGCAGAATTAGAGGGATGCAGACATCTCTCGGGGGATGTGGATATGGAGGAGAATACAAAGATAGGAATAGGCGAGGCCATCCAGGAGATGAAAATGAGGAAGAGAATTTTAAAATCGAGGCGTTGCTGAACTGGAAGACAATGTAGATCAGAGAACACATGGGTGAGGGTTGAGCTGGAATGTTGCGGGTTTTGGATCACCTCTAGGTTACATAAGATTGACTGTGGAGGCCAGGCTGGAGCGCGTTAGAATAGTCAAGCCTCGAGGTAACAAAGTCATGGATGAGGGCTTCACCAGCGGATGAGCTGAGGCTAGGGCAAAGACGGCCGCTGTTACAGAGGTGGAAATAGGCTCTAAGTTATGCTACGGATATGTGGTCAAAAGCTCATTTCGGGGTCGAATATTACACCAAGGTTGTGAACAGTCTGGTTCAGCCACAGACAGAAGTTGGGGTGAGAGTTGGAGTCAGTACCTAGGGATAGGTGATTGTGACGGTGACTGATAAGAATGGCGTCGGTCTTCCCAATATTCAAATGGAGAAATCATTGCCTATCCAGCACTGGATGTCGGACAAACCATCTGACAATGTCTGTATTATCCTGTATTATGATCACTGGTCCAGTCTCACTATTTTGTCAATTCTGAGTACCACACTTTAGGAAGGATGTGAAGGCCTTCAAGAGGGTGCGGCTAAAGATTTTCAAGAATGGTGACAAAAATTGGGAAACCTTAATTTACAGGATATTATAGTTAACCCATGCTGGGAGCACGGTCTTACAACATCTTTCCCTCTATTGCTCTCTGGGCAATCGCTGCAGCTCACTGCCTGAGTGAAGGCCCTCTCTTCATTTACACTTTCTTATGAAGCATTGTGACAGTCACAGTCCTGCTCCAGCTGCAACTTGGAATTAAAAAATCATACCGCGCAGAAGGAGGACATTCGGCACATCGTGCTTTTTGAAAGTCTATCCAGTTAGCTTCACTCCCCCTGCTCTATGCCCAAAGCCACGCCATCTTTTTCCTTCAAACACGTATCCATTTGAAAGTTGCTTTGAATCTGTTTCCTTCACCCTTTCACGCAAAGAATTCCAGGTCATGATAACGCACTGCGTAAACATAATTCTCCTCATCTGACCTCTGGCTTTCTTGCCAATTACATTAAATTTGTGTCCCCTGGGTACCCACAGTGTTGCCAGTGGAAATAGTTGCTCCCTATTTACTCGATAAAAACACATCATGATTTTGAACACTTCAATTAAATCACCCTGTAAGCTTCTTTTCTCAGAGGAGAAGAATCTCATCCTTCCAATCTCGCCACGCAACTGAAGTCGCTCATCCCTGGTACCATGCTCGTAAAAGTCGTATGGATCCTTTCTGGGGCCTTGATATACTTCCTAAATTGTGGTGCCCAGAAATGTATACAAAACTCCAGCTGAGGCCTAAACAGGGATTTATAAATGTTTGGCATAACCTCCTGGCTTTTTTCCTCTATTCCGCTATTTATAAATCCAGGAAGCCTCTCTGCTTTTTAATAGCCTTGGCAACTGTCCCTACTTCCCCTTGATTATCCACTGTTGGGATGATTTAGTGACTTCAACCGTGAAGCCCCCACACTCCGCAGCTTCCTAGCCCGGCAGAGCTCTAAATCTCCCATTAACATCAAGCCAGGAACCAAACCATGTTCAATGAGATGTGTGACTGATCATGCTCGGAGCAAAACCACGTGCACTTAGCAATGAGGGCCAAACTGCTAAAGCTGGATATGGAATCAAGGCGGCCACAGGCAATTGAGATAAATTTCAGCGATGATCTACTTGAATGACACAAAAGGGCTGATAGGCTGACTCGGCTCCTCCTGTTCCCATTTGTCTATCAGCATTAAGAAAATGTTGCAAAACGGCTGTTTCTGAACCATATGGAACAGCTCACATTGCCAATTCTGAACTCCAACTGGCAGAGTCTCCCCACAATTTCTTTTAGCTGAACCGCAGGTATTGAAAACATGGAAGTAAAGCTCCTGTTCCTGGGTGGACTCAAACCATCAACCCCTCGGTTAATAGCCGATGGCACTGACCGATTGCATCACATAGACACAGAAAAGCACTTCCAACAACATCTAATAAAGCTAAAAGGTCAGGTCACTGAGCGAGATAGCAACTGCCCACTATATGTTTAGTTGTCCCCATTAAAGAATGCATCATTCATTATCGAAACACGGAAGTAGTCGTTAACGAAAAATATGTTGAACAAATTGATTTGAAAATCCACTCTGAGCGATTACAGCGGTTTATCAACCAATCGTGACGGTGAGAAAATAACCTGGGGCATGGGTTTTACAAAACTGTTCGAATCTTCCCACCAGTTCTTTTGCTATTTTTTTTGTTCTTCAACGTCGATATCCGATATACACGTGGTTGCTTCACTGGGTGCCAAGTGATCCAGACATTCAAGTGCCCAGACTAATGATTGCACTCTGCTCTTTCTGCTCAATATGAGGGTGAGTTGTACCACGAAGGAGTTGGACCAATTTGAACACTGAGGGTCGGAACTTTCTCTTTGAGAATGTGGCTGCAGATCTGAATAGGGCAACACCGGGTCAGTGACAAGATTCAAATTGCAATTTCAATCGGTCTATCTGGGAGCCCTTTTAAAATAAACCGTGCCTCCAAGCATGTGCGGACCAGTTATGATTCTGCAAACTGAGATGTGGCAACAGAAAGAAAAATGAGAAATAGAAGCAGTCAAGAGGAAGGGTGCTGAGGAAAAACGGTTCCACATGGAACTGAAGCAAAAACTACTCCGCTCCACTCGGGGTGGCCACCTGCAGCCTGAATAAATTAAAGTCCCTATAGATCATTAATTGTAGGAGTGGGACGGTCCGGTATTTTACAGCACAGGTACAAAATCCAACATCACTGTCACAGCCTCAAGTGATATGCTTATCAAGAAAAGCCACACATTTATCATGGTTTTCCCGCTTTAGTCTTAAGCAGTTGGCTCGTTGGTCTGGGGATATGATTCTCGCTGTGGGTTGTAATTTGCGAGAGGTCGCGCGTTTATATCCCTGACGAGCCCTCATTTTGCCAGCGACTTTTGACCTTGCAGTTGAGAGTGCTGCAAAGAAAGACTTGCATTTATATAGCGCCTTTCGCGACCTCAATCTTCCCAAAGCGCTTTACAGGCATTGAAGTACATTTGAAGTGCCGTAACTGTTATAGTGTTGCGAAAGGTGCGCTCAAATTACCACACTTGTATTTCAACTCTTTGGGATTTTAAAACATTGTCATTACACGAATGTAGGATAAATAAAACTCTGTTTGAGAAATATTCATGTATTCAAACATTTGCGATGCAACTGTAGACCTTGTGGCGCAATGGTAGCGCTTTTCACTCTAAGTCAAAATGGTGCGTGTTCAATATTATTCTTACGGAAGTAATATTTTCTTTTGTGACTAATATTAACCAGACATTTGCTCTTAAGTCCATCTCACTATTTCCCCAGTGTCAGACAGAGATGCGCCTGAGGTCCTCATTTTTGTAATGTAAAAAGACACAAACACGTTATCATTCAAAACCTGCCCGTGACCACACACAGATTAAACAGAGCCAGAGACACAGGCGTAATCGGGAAAGAACGGGTAATGGTCAAGAGATATTGACAAGGACTAAAAGCGCATTGCGATTGAAACATTGCCAGAACCCCTGTGGTTAATGGAAGGGCTTTTGATGGTTGACTTCCTTACACATATTGCATTTCAGGAGGAACTGGTTAACGGTTTCAAAAACAAGTTAAAACTCTCTGGCAGAGCCAACAGGCGCCTGCCGACAATCAGCGACAGGCATGGGCATTTGAAACAAGCGTGGCTAGCGCAGTCGCCAGAGCAGAAAGCATCACAAATTAACCGATAACCTTTCTTTGCAAAATGAAATGATGCTAACTGAGGCAGTGTCGATTATATACAGTGTTTCACGATTCTGTCTGGCTCTCTGGCTCTGGTTACTCAGTGTGTGGCATCTTCCAGGTTGATTTTGAACGAATACCTTTGTTGCATTACACAAATGAGGCTTATCTGCCTCACACTGGGGAAACAGTGAGGCAGACTTTTGAGCAATGAACAGTTTATATTGAAAAACCATAGAAATATTAACAACAGCAACTTATTATTATGTAGCACATTTAATGTAGTGAAACTTCCCAGGTTGCTTCACCGGAATATTATGCGATGTAAAATAATGACATTGAGCCACATAATTAGTAATTAGCGTAGATTACCAAAAGCTGGTAAAGGAGGCAAGTTTTTTGCAGCATCTTGAAGGACGAAAGAAAGGCAGAGAAGCACAGAAGATTTGAGACGGTTAAGCTGCGAGATCCAGAGCTTGGAGCCGAGACAACAGAAGGCACGGCCACCAACGATTGAATGACTATAATCAGGGATGCTCAGGAGGCCATAATTAGAGGAGTGCAGACATCTCTCGGGGGACATCGCCTGGAGGAGATTACAGAAAAAGATAATTTTGAAATCGAGGCAACGCTGATCTGGTAGCCAATATTGGTCAGCGAGTGCAGGCGCCTATCCCTGTTGCGCAATCGGATAGCGCTTTTGGCTATTAACTGAAAGGTTCGTTCGAGCCTACAAGGGACGGTGTTTTTACTTCCAGGTTTTCAATATCTGCGATTCGGCTGCAAGAAAATGGATGGGAAACAGTAACAGATGGAGTTCAATAACGGCAAGTGTGAGGTCTTCCCTTTGGATCAGAGAAAGTCGTTTTGCAACATTTTCTTATTGGCGAGAGACAAAGCAGAAAAGGAGGAGGCAATTTAGCCCATCAGACCTGTCGTGTGATTTGAGTAGATCATCGCTGATCTGTATCTTATCTGCATTTATCAACCTTCATTCCATGTCCAGCTTCACAAGTTTTGACCTCATTGTTAAGTACGCCTGATGCTGCTCTCCCCATGCTCTTCTACACATCTCATTGAACATGGTTTCATCCCTGCCTTGATGTTAATGGTAAAGTTAGTGATATGCCGGGCTCGGTGGCTACAGTGTGTGAATGTATCGGTCTTCACGGGAGAAGACACTGAATGCATCCCAAGAGTGGATAATCAAGGTGCTGTAGGGAGAGTTGATACGGCTGTTAAATAAGCATAGAGGATTCTTGGATTTATAAATAATGGAATAGAGTACAAAAGCCAAGAAGTTATGCCAAACATGTATAAATCGCTGGTTAGGCCTGAGCTGGAGTATTGTATTCATTTCTGGGCACCACAATTTAGGATGTGTATCAAGGCCCCAGAGAGGATACAGAGGACATTTACTAGAATGGTACCAGCGATGAGCGACTTCAGTTACGTTGTGAGACTGGAGAAGCTGAGATTATTCTCCTGAGAGATAATAAGCTTACCGAGATATTTAATAGATGTGTTCAAAATCATGACTGGTTTTGACAGAGTAATACGGAGCCACTATTTCCACTGGCAACACTGTCTGTAACCAGGGGACACAAATTTAATGTAATTTGCAAGAAAGCCAGATGTGAGAAGAGGAGCATTATTCTTACCAAAGCTTCTCCACAAAAAGCATCTTCGGGTCTTGATCCTCTTTTGCTAAACTTCTAGCTATTTCATCTCGGAATGCAAATATAACCTCAGCTTCTCTTGTCCTCGACCAACCAATATCTGAAAAGCCTCTCCGCTCTCCCCTACACCCTCACCTCCAACAGCAAGTGCGAGGAGCTAACGGTACAGGTTGCCACTGAAATCGAGACATGTGTTCAGCTGTCTCCTCCTTCCTTACTCATAGTGTATTGGGCCAAATTTCCCCTTAGTTTACCCCTGCCGCAGCATTGAATGTGCATCTGTCTCTAGTTTCTCTCCTATCTCCGCTCTTGATCTCACCGAGCTCATCTTGTGCATGAGACCCACCTCCTCCTTTCTCAGCCCTATTGCCACTAACGGCAAACCATTCAACGTCCTTTCCTGGCCCACATGTAACTTATATTGTTTAAGGTTACATATCCTCAGGTAATGTTCCCATTCCCTTTCCAATCTGCGTCATGAACCCACTTCAATAATCGTACCTTTGAAACCTGTTTTGCAATCTGCCACACATCTCCAACCCAATGCCTTTGAACGTGCTATCACCCCAGAAATCTGAGCACATCTTTCCCGCACTTGCATGGCTGCACCTCAGCAATCAGGTCTCTGCCCTAGAACAGCAAAACAAATTTTTGAGACATTCATTGCCAGATAGGGCTTCGCCACTTAAAATCACAAATGATACCTTATATGACATTGGTCGTGTAAAAATATCATTCCTTCTTCTTCTCCAACTATCTGCAGGCTTTGACACGGTTTATCACACCATCCTCCTCTAATGCCTCTCCAGTATAATCCAGCATGGTGTTGCTCCCCTCACCTGGTCACATTCTTATCAATCCAGTCATAAACATAGAATCTGCAGAAATAGCTTGGCTTCTCGCAACATTACATCTGGAGTCGCCCCATGATCTAGCTTTGGCCGACTCCGCTTTCTCATCTACATGTTGTCCTTCGGTGAAAACATCCTAAACGACAGCATCAATTTCCAAAAGTACGATGACGACAACTAACTTTACGTCATTACCCCTCGCTTGACCTCTCCAATGCATCGAATTTTTCAAGCTGCGTGGCGAAATTCAGCCCTGGTTGAGCAGACATTTTATCCAATTAATTTCGGAACGACTGATGCCATTGACTTCGGACTCTGGCACTATTTGTATTCCTCAGCCACTAATTCTATGCCACTCTCATATGATTATCGGGTTCAGCGCCAGACAATCCACATCCTATAATGCCCGTTTGAGATCGGTGAGTTTTCAATTCCAAAGCCCTCACCAAGATCCGTAACTTTCACTTGCATAACATTGCCGGCACCACCCCTGTCGAAGCCCACCTGCGGCTGGATCTCTCCAGACTCGTCTATTTCAATGCTCTCCAGGGCATCCTCCCTTGATTCTCCCTACATAAACTTGGGCTAATGAAAAACTCTGCTGCACGTATCCTCACTCATAACCAGTTCCAGTCAACCATCACATTGAGCTTCCCGAACGAACATTGCCTCCAGTAATGCCGAGTGTGGAGTGCATCGGGTGAGTGTTTGTGTTGATACCTAATGTGGGAAATAAAACATAAATGGGATTAAGACATCTTTATGGGTAATATGTGCGTGTAATTATTATTGAAATATTAACTTCGGTCTCACGGTTATTTACGCTGTTGTATAATCTGTTTATTTCCAGTTTAAACTTTAATCTATTTCAGGCTGGCGAGGAATAAGTTAAGTTCAAAAGATCAGGATCACCTGGCGTCGCTGAGGGGATTCAGACGCAGACAGAGAATGTCGGTCTCAACATTTCAATGTACGACCATCACTGCTCTCATTATGTGAACATTTCACTTTTTGGCCATCACTGCTCTCATTGTGTGAACATTCACTGATTGGCCAGCACTGCTCTCATTGTGTGAATATTTCTCTGTTTGGCATTTACTACTCTCATTGTGTAAACATTTCACTGTATGAACATCACTGATCTCATTGTGTGAACATTTCACTGCATGACCATCACTGTGCTCATTGTGTGAACATTTCATTGTATGACCATCACTGCTCCCAATGTGTGATCATTTCACTCTATGACCATCATTGCTATCATTGTGTGAACATTTCATTGTATGACCGTCACTGCTCCCATTGTGTGAACGTTTCACTGTATGACCATCACTGCTCTCAATGTTTGAACATTTCACTGTATGACCATCACTGTTCCCATTGTGTGAACATTACACTGTTTGACCATCACTGCACTCAATGTGTGAACATTTCATTGTATGACCATCACACCTCCCATTGTGTGAACATTGCATTGTATGACGATCACTGCTCCCATTGTGTATACATTTCACGATATGACCATCACTGCTCTCAATGTATGAACATTTCATTGTGTGACCATCACTGCTCCCATTATGTGAACATTTCACTGTATGACCATCACTGCAATCAATATGTGAACATTTCACTGTATGACCATCAATGCTCTCATTGTGTGAGCATTACACTGTATGACCATCACTGCTCACATTATGTGAACAGTTCACTGTATGACCATCACTGCAATCAATATGTGAACATTTCACTGTATGACCATCAATGCTCTCATTGTGTGAACATTACACTGTATGACCATCACTGCTCACATTATGTGAACATTTCACTGTATGACCATCACTACAATCTATATGTGAACATTTCACTGTATGACCATCAATGCTCTCATTGTGTGAACATTACACTGTATGACCATCACTGTTCTCATCATGTGAACATTTCACTGTATGACCATCACTACAATCAATATGTGAAAATTTTACTGTATGACCATCAATGCTCTCAATGTGTGGCATTTCACTGTATGACAATCACTGGTCTCATTGTGTGAAAATTTCAGTGTACCACCATCACCGTTCCCATTGTGTGACCAATTTACTGCGTGACCATCACTGCTCCCATTGATTGAACATTTCTCTGCATGATCATCAGTGCTCTCATTGAGTGAACATTTCACTGTATGAACATCACTGCTCTCATTTTGTGAACATTTCACTGATGACCATCACTGCTCTCATTGTGTGAACATTTCACTGAATCACCATCACTGCTCTAATTGTGTGAACATTTCACTGTATGACGATCATTGCTTTCTTTTTTTGAACATTTCACCATTTAGCCATCACGGCTCTCATTGAGTGAACATCTCACGGTGTGACCATCATTGCAGCCATTGTGAAAACATTTCACTCCATGACTGTCACTGCTGTCATTATGTGAACATTTCACTGTATGACCGTCAGTGCTCTCATTGTGCGAACATTTCACTGTATGACGATCATTGTTCTCATTGTGTGAACATTTCACTGTATGGCCATCACTGCTCTTATTGTGTGACCATGTCACTATATACCATCACTGCTCTCATTGTGTGAACATTTGACTGCATGACCATCACTGTGCTCATTGTGTGAACATTTCACGAATGACCATCACTGCTCCCAATGTGTGAACATTTCACTCTATGACCATCATTGCTCTCATTGTGTGGACATTTCACTGTATGACCGTCACTGCTCCCATTGTGTGAACGTTTCACTGTATGACCATCATTGCTCTCAATGTTTGAACATTTCACTGCATGACCATCACTGTTCCCATTGTGTGAACATTACATTGTTTGACCATCACTGCACTCAATGTGTGAACATTTCACTGTATGACCATCACACCTCCCATTGTGTGAACATTTCATTGTATGACGATCACTGCTTCCATTGTGTATACATTTTAATGAGTCACCATCACTGCTCCCATTATGTGAACATTTCACTGTATGACCTTCACTGCAATCAATATGGGAACATTTCACTGTGTGACCATCAATGGTCGCATTGTGTGAACATTACACTGTATGACCATCACTGCTCCTATTATGTGAACATTTCACTGTATGACAATCCCTGCTCTCATTGCATGAACATTACAATGTATGACCATCACTGCTCTCATTGTGTGAACATTTCACTGTATGATCATCACTGCTCTCATTGCATGAACATTACAATGTATGACCATCACTGCCCTCATCATGTGAACATTTCGCTGCATGACCATCAATGCCTTCATTGTGTGAACATTTCAGTGTACCACTTTCACTGTTCCCATTGTGTGACCAATTCACTGCGTGACCTTCACTGCTCCCATTGGTTGAACATTTCTCTGCATGACAATCAGTGCTCTAATTGTGTGAACATTTCACTGATGACTGTCACTGCACCCATTGTGTGAACGTTTCACTGTATGACCATCACTGCTCTCAATGTTTGAACATTTCACTGTATGACCATCAGAGTTCCCATTGTGTGAACATTACACTGTTTGACCATCACTGCACTCAATGTGTGAACATTTGACTGTATGACCATCACACCTCCCATTGTGTGAATATTTCATTGTATGACAATCACTGCTCTCATTGTGTGAACATTTCAGTGTACCACCTTCACTGTTCCCATTGTGTGACCAATTCACTGCGTGACCATCACTACTCCCATTGATTGAACATTTCTCTGTATGACCATCAGTGCTCTAATTGTGTGAACATTTCACTGTATGAACATCACTGCTCTCATTCTGTGCACTTTTAACTGATGACCATCACTGCTCTCATTGTGTGAACATTTAACTGCATGACCATCGCTGTGCTCCATGTGTGAACATTTCATTGTATGACCATCACTGCTCCCAATGTGTGAACATTTCACTCTATGACCATCATTGCTCTCATTGTGTGAACATTTCACTGATGACTGTCACTGCACCCATTGTGTGAACGTTTCACTGTATGACCATCACTGCTCTCAATGTTTGAACATTTCACTGTATGACCATCACTGTTCCCATTGTGTGAACATTACACTGTTTGACCATCACTGCACTCAATGTGTGAACATTTCACTGTATGACCATCACACCTTCCATTGTGTGAACATTTCATTGTATGACGATCACTGGTCCCATTGTGTATACATTTTACTGTGTGACCATCACTGCTCCCATTTTGTGAACATTTTACTGTCTGACCTTCACTGCAATCAATATGGGGACATTTCACTGTGTGACCATCAATGCTCTCATTGTGTGAACATTACACTGTATGACCATCACTGCTCCCATTATATGAACATTTCACTCTATGACCATCCCTGCTCTCATTGCATGAACATTACACTGTATGACCATCACTGCTCTCATTGTGTGAACATTTCACTGTATGATCATCAATGCTCTCAGTGCATGAACATTACACTGTATGACCATCACTGCCCTCAGTTTGTGAACATTTTGCTGCATGACCATCAATGCTCTCATTGTGTGAACATTTCACTGTATGACAATCACTGCTCTCATTGTGGGAAAACTTCAGTTTTCCATCTTCACTGTTCCCATTGTGTGACCAATTCACTGCGTGACCATCACTGCTCCCATTGATTGAACATTTCTCTGTATGACCATCAGTGCTCTAATTGTATGATCATTTCACTGTATGAACATCACTGCTCTCATTCTGTGCACTTCTCACTGATGACCATCACTGCTTTCCTTGTGTGAACATTTCACTGAATCACCATCACTGCTCTAATTGTGTGAACATTTCACTGTATGACGGTCATTGCTTTCTTTTTTTGAACATTTCACCGTTTAGCCATCACGGTTATCATTGACTGAACATCTCACAGTATGACCATCATTGCAGCCATTATTTGAACATTTCACTCCATGACTGTCACTGCTGTCATTGTGTGAACATTTCACTGTATGACCATCAGTGCTCTCATTGTGCGAACATTTCACTGTATGATGATCATTGTTCTCATTTTGTGAACATTTCACTGTGTGGCCATCACTGACCTCATTGTGTGAACATTACACTTTATGACCATCACTGCTCTCATTGTGTGAACATTTCACTGTATGACCATCAGTGCTCTAATTGTGTGAAAATTTCACTGTATCGCAAGCACTCCTCTCGTTGTGTGAACATTTCATTGTGTCACCATCAATGTGCTCATTGTGTCAACATTTCACTGCATGTCCGTCACTGCACCCAACGTGTGAACGTTTCGCTGTATGACCATCACTGCTCCCAATGTTTGAACATTTCACTGTATGACCATCACTGTTTCCATTGTGTGAACATTACACTGTTTGACCATCACTGCACTCAACGTGTGAACATTTCACTGTATGACGATCACTGCTCCCATTGTATATACATTTCACTATATGACCATCACTGCTCTCAATGTATGAACATTTCACTGTGTGACCATCACTGCTCCCATTATGTGAACATTTCACTGTATGACCTTCAATGCAATAAATAAGGGAACATTTCACTGTATGACCATCAAAGCTCTCACTGTGAACATTACATTGCATGACCATCACTGCTCCCATTATGTGAACATTTCACTGTATGACCATCCCTGCTCTCATTGCATAAAAATTACACTGTATGACCATCACTGCTCTCAATGTTTGAACATTTCACTGTATGACCATCACTGTTCCCATTGTGTGAACATTACACTGTTTGACCATTACTGCACTCAATGTGTGAACATTTCACTGTATGACCATCACACCTCCCATTGTGTGAACATTTCATTGTATGACGATCACTGCTTCCATGGTGTATACATTTTAATGTGTCACCATCACTGCTCCCATTATGTGAACATTTCACTGTATGACCTTCACTGCAATCAATATGGGAACATTTGACTGTGTGACCCTCAATGCTCGCATTGTGTGAAAATTACACTGTATGACCATCACTGCTCCAATTATGTGAACATTTCACTGTATGACCATCCCTGCTCTCATTGCATGAACATTACAATGTATGACCATCACTGCTCTCATTGTGTGAACATTTCACTGCATGATCATCACTGCTCTCATTGCATGAACATTACAATGTATGACCATCACTGACCTCATTTTGTGAACATTTCGCTGCATGACGATCAATGCTCTCATTGTGTGAACATTTCAGTGTACCACCTTCACTCTTCCCATTGTGTGACCATTTCACTGCGTGACCATCACTGCTCCCATTGATTGAACATTTCTCTGCATGACCTTCAGTGCTCTAATTGTGTGAACATTTCACTTTGTGAACATCAGTGCTCTAATTGTGTGAACATTTCACTGATGACTGTCACTGCACCCATTGTGTGAACGTTTCGCTGTATGACCACCACTGCTCTCAATGTTTGAACATTTCTCTTTTTGACCATCACTGTTCCCATTGTGTGAACATTACACTGTTTGACCATCACTGCACTCAATGTGTGAACATTTCACTGTATGACCATCACACCTCCCATTGTGTGAACATTTCATTGTATGACGATCACTGGTCCCATTGTGTATACATTTTACTGTGTGACCATCACTGCTCCCATTTTGTGAACATTTTACTGTCTGACCTTCACTGCAATCAATATGGGAACATTTCACTGTGTGACCATCAATGCTCTCATTGTGCGAACATTACACTGTATGACCATCACTGCTCCCATTATATGATCATTTCACTCTATGACCATCCCTGCTCTCATTGCATGAACATTACACTGTATGACCATCACTGCTCTCATTGTGTGAACATTTCACTGTATGATCATCAATGCTCTCAGTGCATGAACATTACACGGTATGACCATCACTGCCCTCAGTATGTGAACATTTCGCTGCATGACCATCAATGCTCTCATTGTGTGAACATTTCACTGTTTGACAATCACTGCTCTCATTGTGTGAAAACTTCAGTGTACCACCTTCACTGTTCCCATTGTGTGACCAATTCACTGAGTGACCATCACTGCTCCCATTGATTGAACATTTCTCTGTATGACCATCAGTGCTCTAATTGTGTGAACATTTCACTGTACGAACATCACTGCTCTCATTCTGTGCACTTCTCACTGATGACCATCACTGCTTTCCTTGTGTGAACATTTCACTGAATCACCATCACTGCTCTAATTGTGTGAACATTTCACTGTATGACGGTCATTGCTTTCTTTATTTGAACATTTCACCGTTTAGCCATCACGGTTATCATTGACTGAACATCTCACAGTATGACCTTCATTGCAGCCATTATTTGAACATTTCACTGTATGACCATCAGTGCTCTCATTGTGTGAACATTTCACTGTATGATGATCATTGTTCTCATTTTTTGAACATTTCACTGTTTGGCCATCACTGATCTCATTGTGTGAGCATTTCACTTTATGACCATCACTGCTCTCATCGTGTGAACATTTCACTGTATGACCATCAGTGCTCTAATTGTGTGAAAATTTCACTGTATCGCAAGCACTCCTCTCGTTGTGTGAACATTTCATTGTGTCACCATCAATGTGCTCATTGTGTCAACATTTCACTGTATGTCCGTCACTGCACCCAATGTGTGAACGTTTCGCTGTATGACCATCACTACTACCAATTGTTGAACATTTCAATGTATGACCATCACTGTTCCCATTGTGTGAACATTACACTGTATGACCTTCACTGCAATAAATAAGGGAACATTTCACTGTATGACCATCAAAGCTCTCATTGTGAACATTACACTGCATGACCATCACTGCTCCCATTATGTGAACATTTCACTGTATGACCATCCCTGCTCTCATTGCATGAAAATTACACTGTATTACCATCACTGCTCTCAATGTTTGAACATTTCACTGTATGACCATCACTGTTCCCATTGTGTGAACATTACACTGTTTGACCATTACTGCACTCAATGTGAGAACATTTCACTGTATGACCATCACACCTCCCATTGTGTGAACATTTCATTGTATGACGATCACTGCTACCATTGTGTACACATTTTACTGTGTGACCATCACTGCTCCCATTTTGTGAACATTTTACTGTATGACCTTCACTGTAATCAATATGGGAACATTTCACTATGTGACCATCAATGCTCTCATTGTGTGAACATTACACTGTATGACCATCACTGCTCCCATTATGTGAACATTTCACTGTATGATCATCAATGCTCTCAGTGCATGAACATTACACTGTATGACCATCACTGCCCTCAGTATGTGAACATTTCGCTGCATGAACATCAATGCTCTCATTGTGTGAACATTTCACTGTATGACAATCACTGCTCTCATTGTGTGAAAATTTCAGTGTACCACCTTCACTGTTCGCATTGTGTGACCAATTCACTGCGTGACCATCAGTGCTCCCATTGATTGAACATTTCTCTGTATGACCATCAGTGCTCTAATTGTGTGAACATTTCACTGTATGAACATCACTGCTATCATTCTGTGCACTTTTCACTGATGACCATCACTGCTCTCATTGAGTGAACATTTCACTGCATGACCATCACTGTGCTCATTGTGTGAACATTTCATTGTATGACCATCACTGCTCCCAATGTGTGAACATTTCACTCTATGACCATCATTGCTCTCATTGTGTGAACATTTCACTGTATGACCGTCACTGCTCCCATTGTGTGAAAGTTTCACTGTATGACCATCACTGCTCTCAATGTTTGAACATTTCACTGTATGACCGTCACTGTTCTCATAACGTGAACATTTCGCTGCAAGAACATCAATGCTCTCAATGTGTGAACATTTCACTGTGTGACCATCAATGCTCTCATTGTGTGAACATTACACTGTATGTCCATCACTGCAATCAATATGTGAACATTTCACTGTATGACCATCAATGCTCTCATTGTGTGAGCATTACACTGTATGACCATAACTGCTCCCATTATGTGAACAGTTCACTGTATAACCATCACTGCAATCAATATTTGAACATTTCACTGTATGAACATCAATGCTCTCATTGTGTGAACATTACACTGTATGACCATCACTGCTCACATTATGTGAACATTTCACTGTATGACCATCACTACAATCAATATGTGAACATTTCACTATATGACCATCAATATGCTCTCATTGCGTGAACATTACACCGTATGACTATCACTGTTCTCATCATGTGAACATTTCGCTGCATGACCATCAATGCTCTCAATGTGTGAACATTTCACTGTATGACAGTCACTGCTCTCATTGTGTGAAAATTTCAGTGTACCACCATCACTGTTCCCATTGTATGACAAATTCACTGCGTGACCATCACTGCTCCCATTGATTGAACATTTCTCTGTATGATCATCAGTGCTCTCATTAACTGAACATTTCACTGTATGAAAATCACTGCTCTCATTTTGTGAACATTTCACTGATGACCATCACTGCTCTCATTGTGTGAACATTTCACTGAATCACCATCACTGCTCTAATTGTGTGAACATTTCACTGTATGACGATCATTGCTTTCTTTTTTTGAAAATTTCACCGTTTAGCCATTACGGCTCTTATTGAGTGAACATCTCACGGTGTGACCATCATTGCAGCCATTGTGAGAACATTTCACTCCATGACTGTCACTGCTGTCATTATGTGAACATTTCACTGTATGACCATCAGTGCTCTCATTGTGCGAACATTTCACTCTATGACGATCATTGTTCTCATTGTGCGAACATTTCACTGTATGCCGATCACTGCTCTTATTGTGTGACCATGTCACTATATACCATCACTGCTCTCATTGTGTGAACATTTGACTGCATGACCATCACTGTGCTCATTGTGTGAACATTTCACTGAATGACCATCACTGCTCCCAATGTGTGAACATTTCACTCTATGACCATCATTGCTCTCATTGTGTGGACATTTCACTGTATGACCGTCACTGCTCCCATTGTGTGAACGTTTCACTGTATGACCATCATTGCTCTCAATGTTTGAACATTTCACTGTATGACCATCACTGTTCCCATTGTGTGAACATTACACTGTTTGACCATCACTGCACTCAATGTGTGAACATTTCACTTTATGACCATCACTGCTCTCATTGTGTGAACATTTCTCTGTATGATCATCAGTGCTCTCATTAACTGAACATTTCACTGTATGAAAATCACTGCTCTCATTTTGTGAACATTTCACTGATGACCATCACTGCTCTCATTGTGTGAACATTTCACTGAATCACCATCACTGCTCTAATTGTGTGAACATTTCACTGTATGACGATCATTGCTTTCTTTTTTTGAAAATTTCACCGTTTAGCCATTACGGCTCTTATTGAGTGAACATCTCACGGTGTGACCATCATTGCAGCCATTGTGAGAACATTTCACTCCATGACTGTCACTGCTGTCATTATGTGAACATTTCACTGTATGACCATCAGTGCTCTCATTGTGCGAACATTTCACTCTATGACGATCATTGTTCTCATTGTGCGAACATTTCACTGTATGCCGATCACTGCTCTTATTGTGTGACCATGTCACTATATACCATCACTGCTCTCATTGTGTGAACATTTGACTGCATGACCATCACTGTGCTCATTGTGTGAACATTTCACTGAATGACCATCACTGCTCCCAATGTGTGAACATTTCACTCTATGACCATCATTGCTCTCATTGTGTGGACATTTCACTGTATGACCGTCACTGCTCCCATTGTGTGAACGTTTCACTGTATGACCATCATTGCTCTCAATGTTTGAACATTTCACTGTATGACCATCACTGTTCCCATTGTGTGAACATTACACTGTTTGACCATCACTGCACTCAATGTGTGAACATTTCACTTTATGACCATCACTGCTCTCATTGTGTGAACATTTCACTGTATGACCATCAGTGCTCTAATTGTGTGAAAATTTCACTATATCGCAAGCACTCCTCTCGTTGTGTGAACATTTCATTGTGTCACCATTAATGTGCTCATTGTGTCAACATTTCACTGCATGTCCTTCACTGCACCCAACGTGTGAACGTTTCGCTGTATGACCATCACTGCTCCCAATGTTTGAACATTTCACTGTATGACCATCACTGTTCCCATTGTGTGAACATTACACTGTTTGACCATCAATGCACTCAATGTGTGAACATTTCACTGTATGACGATCACTGCTCCCATTGTGTATACATTTCAGTTTATGACCATCACTGCTCTCAATGTATGAACATTTCACTGTGTGACCATCACTGCTCCCATTATGTGAACATTTCACTGTATGACCTTCACTGCAATAAATAAGGGAACATTTCACTGTATGACCATCAAAGCTCTCATTGTGTGAACATTACACTGCATGACCATCACTGCTCCCATTTTGTGAACATTTCACTGTATGACCATCCCTGCTCTCATTGCATGAAAATTACACTGTATGACCATCACTGCTCTCAATGTTTGAACATTTCACTGTATGACCATCACTGTTCCCATTGTGTGACCATTACACTGTTTGGCCATTACTGCACTCAATGTGTGAACATTTCACTGTATGACCATCACACCTCCCATTGTGTGAACTTTTCATTGTATGACGATCACTGCTACCATTGTGTACACATTTTACTGTGTGACCATCACTGCTCCCATTTTGTGAACATTTTACTATATGACCTTCACTGCAATCAATATGGGAACATTTCACTGTGTGACCATCAATGCTCTCATTGTGTGAACATTACACTGTATGATCATCAATGCTCTCAGTGCATGAACATGACACTGTATGACCATCACTGCCCTCAGTTTGTGAACATTTTGCTGCATGACCATCAATGCTCTCATTGTGTGAACATTTCACTGTATGACAATCGCTGCTCTCATTGTGGGAAAACTTCAGTTTTCCACCTTCACTGTTCCCATTGTGTGACCAATTCACTGCGTGACCATCACTGCTCCCATTGATAGAACATTTCTCTGTATGACCATCAGTGCTCTAATTGTATGATCATTTCACTGTATGAACATCACTGCTCTCATTCTGTGCACTTCTCACTGATGACCATCACTGCTTTCCTTGTGTGAACATTTCACTGAATCACCATCACTGCTCTAATTGTGTGAACATTTCACTGTATGACGGTCATTGCTTTCTTTTTTTGAACATTTCACCGTTTAGCCATCACGGTTATCATTGACTGAACATCTCACAGTATGACCATCATTGCAGCCATTATTTGAACATTTCACTCCATGACTGTCACTGCTGTCATTGTGTGAACATTTCACTGTATGACCATCAGTGCTCTCATTGTGTGAACATTTCACTGTATGATGATCATTGTTCTCATTTTGTGAACATTTCACTGTATGGCCATCACTGACCTCATTGTGTGAACATTACACTTTATGACCATCACTGCTCTCATTGTGTGAACATTTCACTGTATGACCATCAGTGCTCTAATTGTGTGAAAATTTCACTGTATCGCAAGCACTCCTCTCGTTGTGTGAACATTTCATTGTGTCACCATCAATGTGCTCATTGTGTCAACATTTCACTGCATGTCCGTCACTGCACCCAACGTGTGAACGTTTCGCTGTATGACCATCACTGCTCCCAATGTTTGAACATTTCACTGTATGACCATCACTGTTCCCATTGTGTGAACATTACACTGTTTGACCATCACTGCACTCAATGTGTGAACATTTCACTGTATGACGATCACTGCTCCCATTGTGTATACATTTCAGTTTATGACCATCACTGCTCTCAATGTATGAACATTTCACTGTGTGACCATCACTGCTCCCATTATGTGAACATTTCACTGTATGACCTTCACTGCAATAAATAAGGGAACATTTCACTGTATGACCATCAAAGCTCTCATTGTGTGAACATTACACTGCATGACCATCACTGCTCCCATATTGTGAACATTTCACTGTATGACCATCCCTGCTCTCATTGCATGAAAATTACACTGTATGACCATCACTGCTCTCAATGTTTGAACATTTCACTGTATTACCATCACTGTTCCCATTGTGTGACCATTACACTGTTTGACCATTACTGCACTCAATGTGTGAACATTTCACTGTATGACCATCACACCTCCCATTGTGTGAACTTTTCATTGTATGACGATCACTGCTACCATTGTGTACACATTTTACTGTGTGACCATCACTGCTCCCATTTTGTGAACATTTTACTATATGACCTTCACTGCAATCAATATGGGAACATTTCACTGTGTGACCATCAATGCTCTCATTGTGTGAACATTACACTGTATGACCATCACTGCTCCCATTATGTGAACATTTCACTCTATGACCATCCCTGTTCGCATTGCATGAACATTACACTGTATGACCATCACTGCTCTCATTGTGTGAACATTTCACTGTATGATCATCAATGCTCTCAGTGCATGAACATGACACTGTATGACCATCACTGCCCTCAGTTTGTGAACATTTCGCTGCATGACCATCAATGCTCTCATTGTGTGAACATTTCACTGTATGACAATCACTGCTCTCATTGTGGGAAAATTTCAGTTTTCCACGTTCACTGTTCCCATTGTGTGACCAATTCACTGCGTGACCATCACTGCTCCCATTGATTGAACATTTCTCTGTATGACCATCAGTGCTCTAATTGTATGATCATTTCACTGTATGAACATCACTGCTCTCATTCTGTGCACTTCTCACTGATGACCATCACTGCTCTCCTTGTGTGAACATTTCACTGAATCACCATCACTGCTCTAATTGTGTGAACATTTCATGTATGACGGTCATTGCTTTCTTTTTTTGAACATTTTGCCGTTTAGCCATCACGGTTATCATTGACTGAACATCTCACAGTATGACCATTATTGCAGCCATTATTTGAACATTTCACTTCATGACTGTCACTGCTGTCATTGTGTGAACATTTCACTGTATGACCATCAGTGCTCTCATTGTGTGAACATTTCACTGTATGATGATCATTGTTCTCATTTGTGAACATTTCACTGTTTGGCCATCACTGATCTCATTGTGTGAACATTTCACTTTATGACCATCACTGCTCTCATTGTGTGAACATTTCACTGTATGACCATCAGTGCTCTAATTTTGTGAAAATTTCACTGTATCGCAAGCACTACTCTCGTTGTGTGAACATTTCATTGTGTCACCATCAATGTGATCATTGTGTGACATTTCACTGTATGTCCATCACTTCTCCCAATGTGTGAACATTGCACTCTATGACCATCATTGCTCTCATTGTGTCAACATTTCACTGTATGTCCGTCACTGCTCCCATTGTGTGAACGTTTCACTGTTTGACCATCACTGCTCCCAATATTTGAACATTTCACTGGATGACCATCACTGTTCCCATTGTGTGAACATTACACTGTTTGACCATCATTGCACTCAATGTGTGAACATTTCACTGTATGACGATCACTGCTCCCATTGTGTATACATTTCACTATATGACCATCACTGCTCTCAATGTATGAACATTACACTGTATGACCATCACTGCTCCCATTATGTGAACATTTCACTGTTTGACCTTCACTGCAATCAATATGGGAACATTTCACTGAATGACCATCAATGCTCTCATGTGTGAACATTACACTGCATGACCATCACTGCTCCAATTATGTGAACATTTCACTGTATGACCATCCCTGCTCTCATTGCATGAACATTACACTGTATGACCATCACTACTCTCATTGTGCGAACATTTCACTGTATGATCATCCCTGCTCTCATTGCATGAACATTACACTGTATGACCATCACTGCTCTCATTATGTGAAAATTTCAGTGTACCACCATCACTGTTCCCATTGTGTGACCAATTCACTGCGTGACCATCACTGCTCCCATTGATTGAACATTTCTCTGTATGACCATCATTGCTCTAATTGTGTGAACATTTTACTGATGACTGCCACTGCACCAATGGTGTGAACGTTTCACTGTATGACCATCACTGCTCTCAATGTTTGAACATTTCACTGTATGACCATTACTGTTCCCATTGTGTGAACATTACACTGTTTGACCATCACTGCACTCAATGTGTGAACATTTCACTGTATGACCATCACACCTTCCATTGTGTGAACATTTCATTGTTTGATGATCACTGCTCCCATTGTGTATATATTTTACTGTGTGACCATCACTGCTCCCATTTTGTGAACATTTTACTGTATGACCTTCACTGCAATCAATATGGAAACATTTCACTGTGTGACCATCAATGCTCTCATTGTGTGAACATTACACTGTATGAACATCACTGCTCCCATTATGTGAACATTTCACTCTGTGACCATCCCTGCTCTCATTGCATGAACATTACACTGTATGCCCATCACTGTTCTCATTGTGTGAACATTTCGCTGCATGACCATCAATGCTCTCAATGTGTGAACATTTCACTGTGTGACCATCAATGCTCTCATTGTGTGAACATTACACTGTATGACCATCACTGCTCCCATTATGTGAACATTTCACTCTCTGACCATCACTGCTCTCATTGTGTGAAAATTTCAGTGTACCACCTTCACTGTTCCCATTGTTTTACCAATTCGCTGCGAGACCATCACTGCTCCCATTGATTGAACATTTCTCTGTATAACCATCAGTGCTCTAATTGTGTGAACATTTCACTGTATGAACATCACTGCTCTCATTCTGTGCACTTTTCACTGATGACCATCACTGCTCTCATTGTGTGAACATTTCACTGCATGACCATCACTGTGCTCATTGTGTGAACATTTCATTGTATGACCATCACTGCTCCCAATGTGTGACCATTTCACTCTATGACCATCATTGCTCTCATTGTGTGAACATTTCACTGTGTGACCGTCACTGTTCCAATTGTGTGACCGTTTCACTGTATGACCATCACTGCTCTCAATGTTTCAACATTTCACTGTATGACCATCACTGTTCCCATTGTGTGAACATTACACTGTTTGACCATCACTGCTCACATTATGTGAACATTTCACTGTATGACCATTACTACAATCAATATGTGAACATTTCACTGCATGACCATCAATATGCTCTCATTATGTGAACATTACACTGTATGACCATCACTGTTCTCATCATGTGAAAATTTCAGTGCACCACCATCACTGTTCCCATTGTGTGACCAATTCACTGCGTGACCATCACTGCTCCCATTGATTGAACATTTCACTGTATGAACATCACTGCTCTCATTTTGTGAACATTTCGCTGCATGACCATCAATGCTGTCATTGCGTGAACATTTCCCTGCCTGACAATCACTGCTCTCATTGTGTGAAAATTTTAATGATAACCATCACTGCTCTCATTGTGTGAAAATTTCACTGAATCACCATCACTGCTCTAATTGTGTGAACATTTCACTGTATGACGATCATTGCTTTCTTTGTTTGAACATTTCACCATTGTTCTCATTGTGTGAACATTTCACTGTTTGGCCATCACTGATCTCATTGTGTGAACATTTCACTTTATGACCATCACTGCTCTCATTGATTGAACATTTCACTGGAAAACCATCAGTGCTCTCATTGTGTGAACATTTCACTGTATGGCAAGCACTACTCTCGTTGTGTGAAAATTTCATTGTGTAACCATCACTGCTTTCATTTTATGAAGATTTCACTGTATGACCATCACTGCTCTCATTGTGTGAACATTTCATTGTATGACCATCACTACAATCAATATGTGAACATTTCACTGTCTTCCCATCAATGCTCTCATTGTGTGAACATTACACTGTATGACCATCACTGTTCTCATCATGTGAACATTTCTCTGCATGACCATCAATGCTCTCAATGTGTGGACATTTCACTGTCTGACAATCACTGCTCTCATTGTGTGAAAATTTCAGTGTACCACCATCACTGTTCCCATTGTGTGACCAATTCACTGCGTGACCATCACTGCTCCCATTGATTGAACATTTCTCTGTATGATCATCAGTGCTCTCATTGAGTGAACATTTCACTGTATGAACATCACTGCTCTCATTTTGTGAACATTTCACTGATGACCATCACTGCTTTCATTGTGTGAACATTTCACTGATTCACCATCACTGCTCTAATTGTGTGAACATTTCACTGTATGACGATCATTGCTTTCTTTTTTTGAACATTTCACCGTTTAGCCATCACGGCTCTCATTGAGTGAACATCTCACGGTGTGACCATCATTGCAGCCATTGTGTGAAAATTTCACTCCATGACTGTCACTGCTGTCATTATGTGAACATTTCACTGTATGACCATCAGTGCTCTCATTGTGCGAACATTTCACTGTATGACGATCATTGTTCTCATTGTGCGAACATTTCACTGTATGAAAATCACTGCTCTTATTGTGTGACCATGTCACTATATACCTTCACTGCTCTCATTGTGTGAACATTTTACTGCATGACCATCACTGTGCTCATTGTGTGAAAATTTCACTGAATGACCATCACTGCTCCCAATGTGTGAACATTTCACTCTATGACCATCATTGCTCTCAATGTTTGAACATTTCACTGTATGACCATCACTGTTCCCATTGTGTGAACATTACACTGTTTGACCATCACTGCACTCAATGTGTGAACATTTCACTGTATGACCATCACACCTCCCATTGTGTGAACATTTCATTGTATGACGATCACTGCTCCCATTGTGTATACATTTTAATGTGTCACCATCACTGCTCCCATTATGTGAACATTTCAATGTATGATCTTCACTGCAATCAATATGGGAACATTTCACTGTGTGACCATCAATGCTCGCATTATGTGAACATTTTACTGTATGACCATCCCTGCTCTCATTGCATGAACATTACAATGTATGACCATCAATGCTCTCATTATTGAACATTTCACTGTATGATCATCACTGCTCTCATTGCATGAACATTACAATGTATGACCATCACTGCTCTTATTATGTGAACATTTCGCTGCATGACCATCAATGCTCTCATTGTGTGAACATTTCAGTTGACTACCTTCACTGTTCCCATTGTGTGACCAATTCACTGCGTGACCATCACTGCTCCCATTGATTGAACATTTCTCTGTATGACCATCATTGCTCAAATTGTGTGAACATTTCACTGTATGAACATCACTGCTCTAATTGTGTGAACATTTTACTGATGACTGTCACTGCACCCATGGTGTGAACGTTTCACTGTATGACCATCACTGCTCTCAATGTTTGAACATTTCACTGTATGACCATTACTGTTCCCATTGTGTGAACATTACACTGTTTGACCATCACTGCACTCAATGTGTGAACATTTCACTGTATGACCATCACACCTTCCATTGTGTGAACATTACACTGTTTGACCATCACTGCTCACAGTATGTGTACATTTCACTGTATGACCATCACTACAATCAATATGTGAACATTTCACTGTATGACCATCAATATGCTCTCATTGTGTGAACATTACACTGTATGACCATCACTGTTCTCATCATGTGAAAATTTCAGTGTACCACCATCACTGTTTCCATTGTGTGACCAATTCACTGCGTTACCATCACTGCTCCCATTGATTGAACATTTCTCTGTATGAACATCAGTGCTCTCATTGATTGAACATTTCACTGTATGACCATCACTGCTCACAGTATGTGAACATTTCACTGTATGACCATCACTACAATCAATATGTGAACGTTTCACTGTATGACCATCATTGCTCTCAATGTTTGAAAATTTCACTGTATGACCATCACTGTTCCCATTGTGTGAACATTACGCTGTTTGACCATCACTGCACTCAATGTGTGAACATTTCACTGTATGACCATCACACCTCACATTGTGTGAACATTTCATTGTATGACGATCACTGCTCCCATTGTGTATACATTTTACTCTGTGACCATCACTGCTCCCATTTTGTGAACATTTTACTCTATGACCTTCACTGCAATCAACATGGGAACATTTCACTGTGTGACCATCAATGCTCTCATTGTTTGAACATTACACTGTATGACCATCACTGCTCCCATTATGTGAACATTTCACTCTATGAACATCCCTGCTCTTATTGCATGAACATTGCACTGTATGACCATCACTGCTCTCATTGTGTGAACATTTCACTGTGTGATCATCAATGCTCTCAGTGCATGAACATTACACTGTATGACCATCACTGCCCTCAGTATGTGAACATTTCGCTGCATGACCATCAATGCTCTCATTGTGTGAACATTTCACTGTTTGACAATCACTGCTCTCATTGTGTGAAAGTTTCAGTGTATGAACATCACTGCTCTCATTCTGTGCACTTCTCACTGATGACCATCACTGCTCTCCTTGTGTGAACATTTCACTGAATCACCATCACTGCTCTAATTGTGTGAACATTTCACTGTTTAACGGACATTGCATTCTTTTTTTGAACATTTCACCGTTTAGCCATCACGGTTATCATTGACTGAACATCTCACAGTATGACCATCATTGCAGCCATTATTTGAACATTTCACTCCATGACTGTCACTGCTTTCATTGTGTGAATTTTTCACTGTATGACCATCAGTGCTCTCATTGTGTGAACATTTCACTGTATGATGATCATTGTTCTCATTTTGTGAACATTTCACTGTTTGGCCATCACTGATCTCATTGTGTGAACATTTCACTTTATGGCCATCACTGCGCTCATTGTGTGAACATTTCACTGTATGACCATCAACGCTCTAATTGTGTGAAAATTTCACTGTATCGCAAGCACTCCTCTCGTTGTGTGAACATTTCATTGTGTCACCATTAATGTGCTCATTGTGTCAACATTTCACTGTATGTCCGTCACTGCACCCAATGTATGAACGTTTCACTGTATGACCATCACTGCACCCAATGTTTGAACATTTCACTGTATGACCATCACTGATTCCATTGTGTGAACATTACACTGTTTGACCATCACTGCACTCAATGTGTGAACATTTCACTGTATGACGATCACTGCTCCCATTGTGAATACATTTCACTATCTGACCATCACTGCTCTCAATGTATGAACATTTCACTGTGTGACCATCACTGCTCCCTTTATGTGAACATTTCACTGTATGACCTTCACTGCAATAAATAAGGGAACATTTCACTGTATGACCATCAAAGCTCTCATTGTGTGAACATTACACTGCATGACCATCACTGCTCCCATTATGTGAACATTTCACTGTATGACCATCCCTGCTCTCATTGCATGAACATTACACTGTATGACCATCACTGCTCTCAATGTTTGAACATTTCGCTGTATGACCATCACTGTTCCCATTGTGTGAACATTTCAATGTATGACCATCACACCTCCCATTGTGTGACTATTTCATTGTATGACGATCACTGCTCCCATTGTGTACACATTTTACTGTGTGACCATCACTGCTCCCATTTTGTGAACATTTTACTGTATGACCTTCACTGCAATCAATATGGGAACATTTCACTGTGTGACCATCAATGCTCTCATTGTGTGAACATTACACTGTATGACCATCACTGCTCCCATTATGTGAACATTTCACTCTATGACCATCCCTGCTCGCATTGCATGAACATTACACTGTATGACCATCACTGCTCTCATTGTGTTAAAATTTCACTTTATGATCATAAATGCTCACAGTGCATGAACATTACACTGTTTGACCATCACTGCCCTCAGTATGTGAACATTTCGGTGCATGACCACCAATGCTCTCATTGTGTGAACACTTCACTGTATGACAATCACTGCTATCATTTTGTGTGAAAATTTCAGTGTAGCACCTTCACTGTTCCCATTGTGTGACCAATTCACTGCGTGACGATCACTGCTCCCATTGATTGAACATTTCTCTGTATGACCATCAATGCTCTAATTGTATGAACATTTCACTGTATGAACATCACTGCTCTCATTCTGTGCACTTCTCACTGATGACCATCACTGCTCTCCTTGTGTGAACATTTCACTGAATCACCATCACTGCTCTAATTGTGTGAACATTTCACTGTATGACGGTCATTGCTTTCGTTTTTTGAACATTTTACCGTTTAGCCATCAAGGTTATCATTGACTGAACATCTCACAGTATGACCATCATTGCAGCCATTATTTGAACATTTCGCACCATGACTGTCACTGCTGTCATTGTGTGAACATTTCACTGTATGACCATCAGTGTGCTCATTGTGTGAGTTTTCACTGTATGACCATCACTTCTCCCAATGTGTGAACATTGCCCTCTATGACCATCATTGCTCTCATTGTGTCAACATTTCACTGTATGTCCGTCACTGCTCCCATTGTGTGAACGTTTCACTGTATGACCATCACTGTTCCCATTGTGTAAACATGACACTGTTTGACCATCACTGCACTCAATGTGTGAACATTTCACTGCATGACGATCACTGTTCCCAATCTGTATATATTTCACTATATGACCATCACTGCTCTCAATGTATGAACATTTCACTGTGTGACCATCACTGCTCCCATTATGTGAACATTTCACTGTATAACCTTCACTGCAATCAATATGGGAACATTTCACTGTATGACCTTCAATGCTCTCATTGTGTGAACATTACACTGCATGACCATCACTGCTCCCATTATGTGAACATTTCACTGTATGACCATCCCTGATCTCATTGCATGAACATTACACTGAATCACCATCACTGCTCTAATTGTGTGAACATTTCACTGTTATGACGATCATTGCTTTCTTTTTTTGAACATTTCACCATTTAGCCATCACGGCTCTCATTGAGTGAACATCTCACAGTGTGACCATCATTGCAGCCATTGTGTGAACATTTCACTCCATGACTGTCACTGCTGTCCTTATGTGAACATTTCAGTGTATGACCATCAGTGCTCTCATTGTGTGAACATTTCACTGTACGACGATCATTCTTCTCATTGTGTGAACATTTCACTGTTTGGCAATCACTGATCTCATTGTGTGAACATTTCACTGTATGGCAAGCACTACTCTCGTTGTGTGAAAATTTCATTGTGTGAACATTTCACTCCATGATTATCACTGCTGTCCTTATGTGAACATTTCACTCCATGAGTGTCACTGCTGTCATTATGTGAACATTTCACTGTATGACCATCACTGCTCTCATTGTGCGAACATTTCACTGTATGACGATCATTGTTCTCATTGTGGGAACATTTCACTGCATGACCATCACTGCTCTTATTGTGTGACCATGGCACTATATACCATCACTGCTCTCATTGTGTGAACATTTTACTGCATGACCATCACTGTTCTCATTGTGTGAACATTTCACTGTATGACCATCACTGCTCTCATTGTGTGAACATTTCACTGTATGACCATCACTGCTCACATTATGTGAACATTTCACTCTATGACCATCACTACAATCAATATGTGAACATTTCACTGTATGACCATCAATGCGCTCATTGTGTGAACATTACACTGTATGACCATCACTGCTCACATTATGTGAATATTTCACTGTATGACCATCACTGCAATCAATATGTGAACATTTCACTGTATGACAATCACTGCTCTCATTGTGTGAAAACTTCAGTGTACCACCATCACTGTTCCCATTGTGTGACCAATTCACTGCGTGACCATCACTGCTCCCATTGATTGAACATTTCTCTGTATGATCATCAGTGCTCTCATTGAGTGAACATTTCACTGTATGAACATCACTGCTCTCATTTTGTGAACATTTCACTGATGACCATCACTGCTCTCATTGTGTGAACATTTCACTGTATGACGATCATTGTTCTCATTGTGCGAACATTTCACTGTATGACGATCATTGTTCTCATTGTGGGAACATTTCACTGTATGACCATCACTGCTCTTATTGTGTGACCATGTCACTATATACCATCACTGCTCTCATTGTGTGAACATTTTACTGCATGACCATCACTGTGCTCATTGTGTGAACATTTCACTGAATGACCATCGCTGCTCCCAATGTGTGAACATTTCACTCTATGACCATCATTGCTCTCAATGTTTGAACATTTCACTGTATGACCATCACTGTTCCCATTGTGTGAACATTACACTGTTTGACCATCACTGCACTCAATGTGTGAACATTTCACTGTATGACCATCACACCTCCCATTGTGTGAACATTTCATTGTATGATCATCACTGCTCTCATTGATTGAACATTTCACTGTAGAACCATCAGTGCTCTCATTGTGTGAACATTTCACTGTATGGCAAGCACTACTCTCGTTGTGTGAAAATGTCATTGTGTAACCATCACTGCTCTCATTTTATGAACATTTCGCTGTATGACCATCACTGCTCTCATTGTGTTAACATTTCACTGTTTGGCCATCACTGATCTCATTGTGTGAACTTTTCAGTGTATGACCATCACTGCTCTTATTGTGTGACCATGTCACTAAATACCATCAATTCTCTCATTGTGTGAACATTTTACTAAATGACCATCACTGTGCTCATTGTGTGAACATTTCACTGTATGACCATCTCTGCTCCCAATGTGTGAACATTTCACTCTATGACCATCATTGCTCTCATTGTGTGAACGTTTCACTCTATGACCATCACTGCTCTCAATGTTTGAACATTTCACTGTATGACCATCACTGTTCCCATTGTGTGACAAATTCACTGCGTGGCCATCACTGCTCCCATTGATTGAACATTTCGCCGTATGACCATCAGTGCTCTAATTGTCTGAATATTTCACTGTATGAACATCACTGCTCTCACTGTGTGAACATTTCACTGATGACCATCACTGCTCTCCTTGTGTGAACATTTCACTGAATCACCATCACTGCTCTAATTGTGTGAAAATTTCATTGTATGACGGTCATTGCTTTCTTTTTTTGAACATTTCACCGTTTAGCCATCAAGGTTATCATTGACTGAACATCTCACAGTGTGACCATCATTGCAGCCATTGTTTGAACATTTCACTCCATGACTGTCACTGCTGTCATTGTGTGAACATTTCACTGTATGACCATCAGTGCTCTCATTGTGTGAACATTTCACTGTATGATGATCATTGTTCTCATTGTGTGAACATTTCACTGTTTGGCCATCACTGATCTCATTGTGTGAACACTTCACTTTATGAACATCACTGCTCTCATTGTGTGAACATTTCACTGCATGACCATCCGTGCTCTCATTGTGTGAACATTTCACTGTATGGCAAGTACTACTCTCGTTGTTTGAACATTTCATTGTGTCACCATCACTGCTCTCATTTTAAGAACATTTCACTGTATGACCATCACTGCTCGCATTGTGTCAACATTTCACTGTTTGGCCATCACTGATCTCATTGTGTCAACATTTCACTATATGACCTTCACTGCTCTTATTGTGTGACCATGTCACTGTATTCCATCACTGCTCTCATTGTGTAAACATTTCACTGCATGACCATCACTGTGCTCATTGTGTGAACATTTCACTGTATGACCATCACTGCACTCAATGTACGAACATTTCACTGTATGACGATCACTGCTCCCATTGTATATACATTTCACTGTATGACCTTCACTGCAATCAATATGGGAACATTTCACTGTTTGACCATCAAAGCTCTCATTGTGTGAACATGACACAGTATGAACATCACTGCTCCCGTTATGTGAACATTTCACTGTATGACCATTCCTGCTCTCATTGCATGAACATTACACTGTATGACCATCACTGCTCTCTTTGTGTGAACATTTCACTGTATGATCATCCCTGCTCTCATTGCATGAACATTACACTGTAATACCATCACTGCTCTCATTATGTGAACATTTCGCTGCTTGACCATCAATGCTCTCATTGTGTGAACATTTCACTGTATGAACATCACTGCTCTCATTGTGTGAAAATTTCACTGATGACCATCACTGCTCTCATTGTGTGAACATTTCACTGAATCACCAACATTGCTCTAATTGTGTGAACATTTCACTGTATGACGATAATTGCTTTCTTTTTTTGAACATTTCACCGTTTAGCCATCACGATTATCATTCAGTGAACATCTCACAGTGTGACCATCACTGCAGCCATTGTGTGAACATTTCACTCCATGACTGTCACTGCTGTCATTGTGTGAACATTTCACTGTATGACCATCAGTGCTCTCATTGTGTGAACATTTCACTGTATGATGATCATTGTTCTCATTGTGTGAACATTTCACTGTTTGGCCATCACTGATCTCATTGTGTGAACACTTCACTTTATGAACATCACTGCTCTCATTGTATGAACATTTCACTGCATGACCATCCGTGCTCTCATTGTGTGAACATTTCACTGTATGGCAAGTACTACTCTCGTTGTTTGAACATTTCATTGTGTCACCATCACTGCTCTCATTTTAAGAACATTTCACTGTATGACCATCACTGATCTCATTGTGTCAACATTTCACTGTATGACCTTCACTGCTCTTATTGTGTGACCATGTCACTGTATACCATCACTGCTCTCATTGTGTAAACATTTCACTGCATGACCATCACTGTGCTCATTGTGTGAACATTTCACTGTATGACCATCACTGCACTCAATGTACGAACATTTCACTGTATGACGATCACTGCTCCCATTGTATATACATTTCACTGTATGACCTTCACTGCAATCAATATGGGAACATTTCACTGTTTGACCATCAAAGCTCTCATTGTGTGAACATGACACAGTATGAACATCACTGCTCCCATTATGTGAACATTTCACTGTATGACCATCCCTGCTCTCATTGCATGAACATTACACTGTATGACCATCACTGCTCTCATTGTGTGAACATTTCACTGTATGATCATCCCTGCTCTCATTGCATGAACATTACACTGTATGACCATCACTGCTCTCATTATGTGAAGATTTCGCTGCTTGACCATCAATGCTCTCATTGTGTGAACATTTCACTCTATGAACATCACTGCTCTCATTGTGTGAAAATTTCACTGATGACCATCACTGCTCTCATTGTGTGAACATTTCACTGAATCACCAACATTGCTCTAATTGTGTGAACATTTCACTGTATGACGATAATTGCTTTCTTTTTTTGAACATTTCACCGTTTAGCCATCACGGCTATCATTCAGTGAACATCTCACAGTGTGACCATCACTGCAGCCATTGTGTGAACATTTCACTCCATGACTGTCACTGCTGTCATTATGTGAACATTTCACTGTATGAACATCAGTGCTCTCATTGTGCGAACATTTCACTGTATGACGATCATTGTTCTCATTGTGTGAACATTTCACTGTTTGGCCATCACTGATCTCATTGTGTGAACATTTCACTGTATGACAATCACTTCTCTCATTGTGTGAACATTTCACTGTATGACGATCATTGTTCTCATTGTGTGAACCTTTCACTTTATGACCATCACTTCTCTCATTGTGTGAACATTTCACTGTATGACGATCATTTTTCTCATTGTGTCAACATTTCAGTGTATGATTATCACTGCAATCATTGTGTGAACATTTCACTATGACCATAACTACTCTCATTTTGTGAAGAATTCTCTGTATGACGATCACTCCACTCATTGTGTGAACATTTCGCTGTATTACCATCCCTGCTCTCATTGTGTGAACATTTCTGTATCTGACCTTCACTTCTCTCATTGTACGAACATTTCACTGATTTTCCGTCACTGCTATCATTGTGTGACGATTTGACTGCATGACCATCACTGCTCCCAATGTCTGAACATTTCACTCGATGACCATCATTGCTCTCATTGTGTGAACATTTCACTGTATGACCGTCACTGCTCCCTTTGTGTGATCATTTCATTGTATGACCATCACTGCTCTCAATGTTTGAATATTTCACTGCATGACCATCACTGTGCTCATTGTGTGAACATTTCACTGTATGACCATCACTGCTCCCAATGTGTGAACATTTAACTCTATGACCATTATTGCTCTCATTGTGTGAACATTTCACTGTATGACCGTCACTGCTCTCTTTGTGTGAACGTTTCATTGTATGACCATCACTGCTCTCAATGTTTGAACATTTCACTGTATGACCATCACAGCATTCATTGTGTGAACATTTCATTGTATGACAATCACTGCTCCCATTGTGTTAGGCATTGCACTGTATGACCATCACTGCTCCCATTGTGTGAACATCATTGTATGACCATCACTGCTCCCATTGTCTTATACATTTCACTGTATGACCATCACTGCTCCCATTGTGTGAACATTTCATTGTATGACCATCACTGCTCCCATTGTTTTATAAATTTCACTGTATGACCATCACTGCTCCCTATGTGTGAACATTTCATTGTATGACCTTCACTGTTCACAATGTATGAACATTTCACTGTATGACCATCACTGCTCCCATTGATTGAACATTTTGTCTCTCTGACCATCACTGCTGCCATTGTCTGAACAGTTCAAGGAATCATCATCACTGCTCTAATTGTGTGAACATTTCACTGAATGACGATCATTGCTTTCTTGTTTTGAACATTTCACCGTTTAGACATCACTGCTCCCATTCTGTGAGCATTACAGTGTTTGACCATCACAGCTCCCATTGTGTGAACATTTCACAGATTGGCCGCCAAACAGCTCTCATTGTGTTAATATCTCACATTATGACCATCACTGCAGTCATTGTGTGAACATTTGACTGTAATACCATCATTGCACCCATTTTGTGAACATTTTCCATCATGACTATGACTGCTGTCATTGTGTGAACATTTCACTGTATGACCATCACTGCTCTCATCGTGTGAACATTTCACTGTATGACTATGACTGCTGTCATTGTGTGAACATGTCACTGTATGACCATCACTGCTCTCATCGTGTGAACATTTCACTGTATGACATGACTGCTGTCATTTTGTGAACATTTCACTATGACCATCACCACTCACATGTTGTGATCATTTCACTGTATGACCATCAATGCTTTCATTGTGTGAAAATTTCACTGTATGACCTTAAATGCTCTCATTGTTAAAACATGTCACTGCATGACCATCACTGCACTCATTTTGTGACCTTATCACTGTATGACCATCACTGCCCCCATTGTGTGAACGTTTCACTGTATGACCATCATTGATGTCATTGTGCGAACATTTCACTATATGACAATCACTGCTCCCATTGTGTGACCACTTCACTTTATGACCATCATTGCTCCCAATGTGTGAACATTTAACTCTATGACCATCACTGCTCTCATTGTGTGAATGTTTCACTGTATGACCATCACTGCTCTCAATGTTTGCACATTTCACTATATGACAATCACTGCTCCCATTGTGTGAACATTTCACTGTATGACTATCACTGCTCTTATTGTGCGAACATTTCACTGTATGATCATCAGTGTTCTCTCTGTCGGAATATTTCATTGATTGATCAACAAATGCACTAAATGTATGAACATTTCTCTATGACCATCAGTGCTCTCATTGTCTGAACATTTCACTGTTTGACTGTCACTGCTGTCATTGAGTGAACATTTCATGGTATGACCATCGCTGCTCTCATTGTGTGAATATTTCAGTAGATGACCATCATTGCTCCCATTGTGTGATCATTTCATTGTGTGACTACCACTGCTCCTATTGTGCGAAGATTTCACTGTACGACTTTCACTGCTCTCATTGTGTGAAATTTTCACGATGACATCACTATTCTCATTGTGTGATGATGACACTGAACCACAATCATTGCGGTCATTTGTCAACATTTCCCTGTATGAACATCAGTGCTCTCATTGTGTGAAAATTTCACTGTATGACCATCAGTGTTCTCATTTTGTGAACATTTCACTTTGACCATCACTGCTCTCAAAGTCTGATAATTTCGCAACATGACCATCATTGCACCCATTGTGTGAAGATTTCACTGCATGACCATCACTTCTTACATTGTGTGAACATTTCACTGGATGACCATCACTGCTCTCATTGTGTGAACATTTCACTCTATGACGATCATTGTTCTCTTCACTGTATGACGATCATTGTTCTCATTGTGTGATCATTTCTCTGTATGACTATCACTGCTATCATTGAGTGGCCATTTCAATATGACCATCACTGATCTCATTTTGTGAACAATTCGCTGTATGACCATCACTGGTATCATTGTGCGAACATTTCAGTTTATTAACTTCACTGCTCTCATTGTGTGAACATTTCACAGATTGGCCGCCAAACAGCTCTCATTGTGTTTATATCTCAATTTATGACCATCACTGCACTCATTGTGTGAAAATTTGACTGTAATACCATCATTGCACCCATTTTTGAACATTTTACATCATGACAATGACTGCTGTCATTGTGTGAACATTTCACTGTATGACCATCACTGCTCTCATCGTGTGAACATTTCACTGTAAGACTATGACTGCTGTCATTGTGTGAACATGTCACTGTATACAATCACTGCTCTCATCGTGTGAACTTTTCACTGTATGACATGACTGCTGTCATTTTGTGAACATTTCACTATGACCATCACCACTCTCATGTTGTGATCATTTCACTGTATGGCCATCAATGCTTCATTGTGTGAAAATTTCACTGTATGACCTTAAATGCTCTCATTGTTTAAACATTTCACTGCATCACCATCACTGCTCTCATTTTGTGACCATGTCACTGTATGACCATCACTGCTCCCATTGTGTGAACGTTTCACTGTATGACCATCATTGATGTCATTGTGTGAACATTTTACTATATGACAATCACTGCTCCCATTGTGTGACCATGTCACTGTATGACCATCACTGCTCCCAATGTGTGAACATTTCACTCTATGACAATCACTGCTCCCATTGTGTGACCGTTTCACTGTATGACCATAACTGCTCTCAATGTTTGCACATTTCACTATATGACAATCACTGCTCCCATTGTGTGAACATTTCACTGCATCACCATCACAGCTTTCAGAGTGTGAACATTTAACTATGACCATCACTACTCTCATTGCTCTCAATGTATGAACATTTCACTTTATGACCGTCACTGCTCCAATTGTGTATATATTTCATTGTATGTCCAGCACTGCTCTCAATGTTTGAACATTTCACTATATGACCATCACTGCTCCCATTGTGTATACATTTCATTGTATGACCATCACTGCTCTCATTGCATGAACATTACACTGTATGACCATGACTGCACTCATTATGTGAACATTACGCTGCATGACCATCACTGCTCCCATTGTGTGAACATTTCACTGTATGACCAGCACTGCTCCCATTGTGTGAACATTTCACTGTTTGACCACCACTGCTCCCATTTTTTGAAAATTTCAGTGTACGACCATCACTGTTCCCATTGTGTGACCAATTCACTGTGTGACCATCACTGCTCCCTTTGATTGAACATTTCTCTTTATGATTATCACTGATCTCATGGAGTGAACATTTCACTGTATGACCATCAGTGCTCTCAAAGTGTGAACATTGCGCTGTATGACGATCATTGTTCTCATTGTGTGAACATTTGAGTGTATGACTATCACTGCTATCGTGGTGTGAACATTTCACTATGTCCATCACTACTCTCATTTTGTGAACAATTCTCTCTATGACGATCACTACACTCATTGTGTGAACATTTCGCTGTATTACCATCACTGCTCTCATTGTGTGAACATTTCAATGTATGACCATCACTGCTCTCATCGTATGAACATTTCACTGTAAGACTATGACTGCTGTCATTGTGTGAACATGTCACTGTATACAATCACTGCTCTCATCGTGTGAACTTTTCACTGTATGACATGACTGCTGTCATTTTGTGAACATTTCACTATGACCATCACCACTCTCATGTTGTGATCATTTCACTGTATGGCCATCAATGCTTCATTGTGTGAAAATTTCACTGTATGACCTTAAATGCTCTCATTGTTTAAACATTTCACTGCATCACCATCACTGCTCTCATTTTGTGACCATGTCACTGTATGACCATCACTGCTCCCATTGTGTGAACGTTTCACTGTATGACCATCATTGATGTCATTGTGTGAACATTTTACTATATGACAATCACTGCTCCCATTGTGTGACCGTTTAACTGTATGACCATAACTGCTCTCAATGTTTGCACATTTCACTATATGACAATCACTGCTCCTATTGTGTGAACATTTCACTGCATCACCATCACAGCTTTCAGAGTGTGAACATTTAACTATGACCATCACTACTCTCATTGCTCTCAATGTATGAACATTTCACTTTATGACCGTCACTGCTCCAATTGTGTATATATTTCATTGTATGTCCAGCACTGCTCTCAATGTTTGAACATTTCACTATATGACCATCACTGCTCCCATTGTGTATACATTTCATTGTATGACCATCACTGCTCTCATTGCATGAACATTACACTGTATGACCATGACTGCACTCATTATGTGAACATTACGCTGCATGACCATCACTGCTCCCATTGTGTGAACATTTCACTGTATGACCAGCACTGCTCCCATTGTGTGAACATTTCACTGTTTGACCACCACTGCTCCCATTTTTTGAAAATTTCAGTGTACGACCATCACTGTTCCCATTGTGTGACCAATTCACTGTGTGACCATCACTGCTCCCTTTGATTGAACATTTCTCTGTATGATTATCACTGATCTCATGGAGTGAACATTTCACTGTATGACCATCAGTGCTCTCAAAGTGTGAACATTGCGCTGTATGACGATCATTGTTCTCATTGTGTGAACATTTGAGTATATGACTATCACTGCTATCGTGGTGTGAACATTTCACTATGTCCATCACTACTCTCATTTTGTGAACAATTCTCTCTATGACGATCACTACACTCATTGTGTGAACATTTCGCTGTATTACCATCACTGCTCTCATTGTGTGAACATTTCAATGTATGACCATCACTGCTCTCATCGTATGAACATTTCACTGATTTACCATCACTGCTATCATTGTGTGAACATTTCACTGGATGACCATCACTGCTCCATTGTGTGAATATTTCACTGCATGACCGTCACAGCCCTCAGAGTGTGAACATTTCACTGTTGACCTCACTACTTTCATGTTTGAACATTTCACTCTATGACCATCACTGCTCTCATTGTGTGAACATCTCACTGTATCATCACCACTGATCTCATTTTGTGAACTTTTCACTTTGATGATCACTGCATTGTTTGTGTGAACATGTCACTGTGTGACTATCACTACTCTACTTGTGTGAACAGTTCATTGTGTGACCATCACAGATCTATTTGTGTGAACATTTGACGATGACCATCGCTGCACCCATTGTGTGAACATTTCTCGGTGTGGCCATCACTGCTCTCATTGTGTGAACATTTCACTGTATGACCTTCACTGCTCTCATTGTGCGAACATTTCACTGTATGACTATCACGGCTCTCATTTTGTGAACATTTCACTGTATGACCATCACTGCTCTCATTGTGTGACCATTTCACTGTGACGATCACTGCATTGATTGTGTGAATTTGTCACTGTGTGTCCATCATTGCTCTATTTGTGAACATTTCAGTGTATGATCATCACTGCTCTGATTGTGTGAACATTACACTCTACAACCATCACTGCTCTCATTGTGTTAACATTTCACTGTATGACCATCACTGCTCAGATTTTTTAACCTTTTACTGTATGACCATCACTGTGCTCATTGTGTGACCATTTTACTGAAGAACCATCACTGCTCTTATTGTGTGAACATTTCACGTATGACAAACACTTCTACCATTGTGTGAACATTTCACTGTTTGGCCATCACTGCCCTCATTGTGTGAACAATGTCACTGTATGACCGTCAGTGCTCTGATTGTTAGAAGATTTCACTGTATGAGCACCACTCATTGTTTTATCATCTCACGGTATTACCATCATTGCACCCATTGTGTGAACATTTCTCTATATGACCATCACTGCTCTCATTGTGTGAATATTTCTCGGTATGGCCATCACTGCTCTCATTGTGTGAACATTTCATTCTATGACCTTCACTGCTCTCATTGTGTGGAAATTGCATTGTATGACCACCACTGCTCTCATTGTGTGAAAATTTCATGTATGACCAACTCTTCTATCCTTGTGTGAACATTTCACTGTTTGGCCATCAATGCCATCATTGTATGTACAATGTCACTGTATGACCATCACAGTCTCATTGTGTAAACATTTCACTGTATGACAGTCACTCCTCTGATAGTTTGAACATTTCACTTTATGACGACCACTATCGCATTGTGTTATCATTTCACTGTATAACCATCACTGCTCTCATTGTGTGACCATGTCACTGTAAGACCATTACTGCTGTCATTGTGTGAACATTTCCCTGCATGACTGTCATTACTGTTATTGTGTGAAGATTTCACTTTGACCATCACTACTCTCATTTTGTGAACATTTACCTGTATGACCATCACTGTGCGCATTGTGTAAACATTTCTCCGATTGGACTTCATTGCTGCCATTGTGCGAACATTTCATTGTGTGACTACCACTGCTCCCATTGTACGAACATTTCACTGTATGACTATCACTGCTCTCATTGTACGAAAATTTCACTGTTATAATCACTGCATTCATTGTGTGAAGATTTCATTGTATGACCATCACTTCTCCAATTGTGTGAACATTTCACTGTGTGACCATCATTGCTATCATTGTGTGCACATTTCACTGTATGACGATCAATGCTCTCATTGTGTGAACATATCATTGCATGACCATCACTGCTCGCATAGTGTGAACATTTCACTGTATGAACATCACTGCTCTCATTGTGTGAACAATACACTGCATCACCATCACAGCTCTCAGAGTGTAAACATTTAACTATGACCATCACTACTCTCATTGTTCAAACATTTCATTGTATGACCATCACTGCTCTCATTGTGTGACCATTTCATTGGATGACCATCTGTGCTCTCATTGTGTGAACATATCATTGCACGACCATCATTGCTACCATTGTGTGAAAATGTCACCGTCTGACCATCACTGCTCTCATTGTGTGAACATTTCAATGTATGACCATCACTGCTCGCATGGTGTGAACAATTCACTGTATGAACATCACTGCTCTCATTGTGTGAACAATACACTGCATCACCACCATTGAACCCATTGTGTGAATATTTCACTGTATGGCCATTACTGCTCTCATTATGTGAACATTTCTCTACATGACCATCACAGCTCTCATTGTGTGATCATTTCTCGGCATGGCCATCACTGCTCTCATTGTGTGAACATTTTACTGTATGACCTTCACTGCTCTCATTATGCGAACATTACACTGTATGACCACCACTGCTCTCATTGTGTGAATATTTCACGCATGAACAACACTTCTATCATTTTGTTAACATTGCACTGTATGACGATCAGTGCTCTAAATGTGTGAACATTTCACTGTATGACCTTCAACGCAATCAATATATCAACATTTCACTGCATGATCATCACTGCTCTCATTTTGTGAACATTTCAATGTATGACCATCACTGCTCTCATTGTGTGATCATTTCATTGGATGACCATCTGTGCTCTCATTGTGTGAACATATCATTGCACGACCATCATTGCTACCATTGTGTGAAAATGTCACCGTCTGACCTTCACTGCTCTCATTGCGTGAACATTTCACTGTATGACCATCACTGCTCGCATGGTGTGAACATTTCACTGTATGAACATCACTGCTCTCATTGTATGAACAATACACTGCATCACCATCAGTGCACACAATGTGTGAATATTTCACTATATGGCCATTACTGCTCTCATTATGTGAACATTTCTCTACATGACCATCACAGCTCTCATTGTGTGAACATTTCTCGGCATGGCCATCATTGCTCTCATTGTGTGAACATTTTACTGTATGACCATCACTGTTCTCATTGTGTGAAAATGTCAGTGTACGACCATCACTGTTCCCATTGTGTGACCAATTCACGGTGTGACCATTACAGCTATATTTATGTGAACATTTCTCTGTATGACCTTCACTGCTCTCATTGTGCGAACATGACACTGTATGAACACCACTGCTCTCATTGTGTGAACATTTCACTGTATGACCATCATGCTTTAATTGTCTCAACATTTCACCGTATGATCATCACTGCTCTAATTGTATGAACATTTCTCTATGACCATCACTGCTCTCATTGTCTGAACATTTCGTTGTATTATCATCACTGATCTCATTGTGTGAACATTTCACTGCATGATCATCAGTGCTCTCATTGTGTGAGCATTTCACTGTCTGACAATCATTGTTCCCATTGTGTGAGCATTTCACTGTATGACTATCACTGCTATCCTTGTGTGAACATTTCACTATGACCTTCAGTAATCTCATTTTGTGAACATTTATCTGTATTGCCATCAGGAAAGTCATTGTGTGAACATTTCACTGTATGACCATCACCATGCTCATTGTGCGAAAATTTCGCTGTGTGGCCATCACTGCTCGCATTGTGTGAACATTTCAGTTTATGACCTTCACTGCTCTCATTGTGTGAATATTTCACTGATTGGCCATCACTGTTCTCATTGTGTGAACATTTCACTGTATGAACATCACTGCTCCCACTGTGTGAACATTTCACTGTGTGACCATCACTGCTCTCATTGTGTGCACATCTAACTATATGACGATCATTGCACCCATTGTGTGAACTTTTCACTGTATGACCATCAGTGCTCGCATTGTCAAAACATTTCATTGTTTGATTATCATTGCGTTCATTGTGTGAACATTTCTCGGTTTGACCATCACTGTTCCCATTATGTGAACATTTCACTGTATAATCATCAGTGTTCTCTCTGTCAAAACATTTCATTGTTTGATCAACAAATGCTCTAAATGTGTGAAAATTTCTAGATGGCCATCAGTGCTCTCATTGTCTGAACATTTTACTCTTTTCTCGTCACTGATCTCATTGTGTGTACATTTCTCTCTATGACCTTCACTGCTACCATTGTGTGAACATTTCAGTGTATGACGATCACTGATCGCATTGTGTGAACATTTCGCTGATTGGCTATCAATGCTTTCATTGTGCGAAGTTCTCACTCTATGAACATCACTGCTCTAATTGTGTGAACATTTCTCTGTGACCATCAGTGCTCTCATTATCTGAACATTTCACTGTATGACCATCACTGATCTCATTGTGTGAACATTCCACTGTATGATCATCACTGATCTAATTGTGCGAACATTTCTCTGTGACCATCAGTGCTTCCATTATCTGAACATTTAACAATGACCATTACTACCCTCATTGTGCGAACATTTCACAACATGTCCATCACTGCTCTGATTGTGTGAACATTTCACTGTTTGGCCATCATTGCTCTCTTTGTGTGAACATCTCATTTTTGACCACCAATGCTCTCATTGTCAAAACATTTCAATGTATGATCATTATTGCTCTCATTGTGTGAAAATTTCACTGTATAACCATCATTGCTCTCATTGTGTGAACATTTCACTGTATGGCAATAGCTGCTCTCATTGTGTGTACTTATCACTGTATGGCAATCACTGCTCTCATTGTGTGAACATTTCATTGTATGACCATTACTGCTTGCATTGTGTGAACATTTCACTATGACCTTCACTACTCTCCTTTTTTGAACATTTCCCTGTATGACCATCACTGCTCTCATTGTGTGACCAGGACACTGAATGACTATCATCCGTCCATTGTGTGAACATTACACTGTGTGACCATTACTGCTCTCATTTTGTGAACATTTCACTGTGTGACCATCGCTGCTCTCATTGTGTGAACATTTCACTGTATGACCATCATGCACCCATTGTGTTAAAATTTCACGACATGACTATCACTGCGCGCATTGTGTGAACATTTCACTATGATCTTCACTAATCTCCTTTTGGAACATTTCTCTTTATGACCATCACTGCTCTCATTGTGTGACCATGGTACTGAATAACTATCACTGCGTCCATTGTGGGAACATTTCCCTGTGTGACCATAACTGTTCTCATTTTGTGAGCATTTAACTGTATGGCCATCACTTCTCCAACTGTGTGAACATTGCACTGTTTGACCATCGGTGCTTTCATAGTGCGAACATTTCACTGTATGAGGATCATTGTTCTCATTGTGTGAACATTTCAATGTTTGGCAATCTCTGCTCTCATTGTGTGAACATGTCACTGTATGAGCATCATTGCACCCATTGTTTGAACATGTCACTGTATGAGCATCATTGCACCCATTGTTTGATCATTTCACTGTATGACTATCACTGCTGTCATGGTGTGAACATTTCACTCTTAGATCGTCAGTGCACTCATTGTGTGAACATGTCACTGTATGACCATCACTGCTCTCATTGTGTGAACATTTCTCTGTAAGACCATCACTGCTCTCATTTGTGAACATTTCTCTGTATGACTGTTACTGCTGTCATTGTGTAAACATTTCACTAAACGATCACCACTGCTCTCTTTGTTTGATCATCTCACTGTATGAAATTCATAGTGTGAACTTTTCACTGTATGACCATCAGTGCTCGCATTGTCAAAACATTTCATTGTTTGATTATCATTGCGTTCATTGTGTGAACATTTCTCGGTTTGACTATCACTGCTCCCATTATCTGAACATTTCGCTGTATGATCATCAGTGTTCTCTCTGTCAAAACATTTCATTGTTTGGTCATCACATGCTCTAAGTGTGTGAACATTCCTCGATCGCCATCAGCGCACTCATTGTCTGAACATTTTACTCTTTGCTCATCACTGATCTCATTGTGTAAACATTTCAAAATATGACCTTCACTGCTACCATTGTGTGAACATTTCAGTCTATGACTATCACTGATCTCATTGTGTGAACATTTCACTGATTGGCTATCAATGCTTTCATTGTGCAAAGATCTCACTCGATGAACATCACTGCTCTAATTGTGTGAACATTCCTCCGTGACCATCGGTGCTCTCATTGTTTGAACATTTCACTGCATGACTATCACTGCTATCATTGTGAATACATTTCAATTTGACCATCACTAATTTACTTTTATGAACATTATCTCTATGACCATCACTGTTGCATTGTGTGAACATTTCATTGTATGACCTTCACTGCTCTCATTGTGTGAACATTTCACTGATTGGCCATCACAGCTCTCATTGTGTTAATATCTCACTTTATGACCATCACTGCACTCATTGTGTGAACATTTCACTGAAACACCATCATTGCACCTATTCTGTGAACATTTCACTATATGACAATGACAGCTGTCATTGTGTGAACATTTCACTATGACAATCACGACTCTCATTTTGTGATAATTTCACTGTATGCCCATCACTGCTCTCATTGTGTGAAAATTTTACTGTATGACCTTCACTACACTCATTGTTTGAACATTTCACTGCATGACCATCAGTGCTCTCATTTTGTGAACATGTCACGATGGCCGTCACGACACTCATTGTGTGAACATTTCACTGCATGACCATCACTGCTGTCATTGTGTGAAATTTTCACTATATGACAATCACTGCTCTCATTGTATGAACTTTCAGTGCCTGGCATTCAATGCTCCCATTGAGTGACCATGACACTGAATGACTATCTCTGCATTCATTGTGTGAGTATTTCCCTGTGTGACCAACATGCTCTCATTTTGTGAACACTAAACTGTATGTCCATCACTTCTCCAATTGTGTGAACATTTCACTGTTTGACCATCAGTGCTCATATTGTGAGAACAATTCACTGTTTGGCAATCACTGCTCTTTTTGTTTTAACGTCTCACTGTATGACCAGCATTGCCCCCATTGCGTGACATTTCACTGTATGACTATCACTTCTGTCAACGTGTGAACATTTCACTGTTTGACCATCACTGCTCTCATTGTGTGAACCTATCACCGTGTGACCATCACTGCTCTCATTGTGGGAACATTTCTCTGAATGACCAAAACTGCTCCCATTATGTGAACATTTCACTGTATGACCTTCACTGCTCTCATTGTGTGAACATTTCACTGTATGACCATCACTTATCCAAGTGTGTGAATATTTCACTGTATGACCATCAGTGCTCTCATTGTGTGAACATTGCACTGTATGATCATCATTGCTCTCTTTGTTTGAACGTTTCACTTGTTGGAGACTACTTCTTGCATTTTTGAACATTTCACTGTATGACCATCACTGCACTCATTGTGTGAACATTTCAGTGTATCACTATTACTGCTGTCATTGTGTGAACATTTCACTGTACGAGCATCACTGCTCTCATTGTTTGATCATCTCACTCTTTCAACATCATTGCATGCATTGTGTGAATATTTCACTGTATGGCCATACTGCTCTCATTGTGTGAACATTTCTCTACATGACCATCTCAGCTCTCATTGTGTTAACATTTCTCGGCATGGCCATCACTGCACTCATTGTGTGAACATTACAGTATGACCTTCACTGCTCTCGTTATGCGAAAATTTCACTGTATGACTACAATTGCTATCAATGTGTGAACAGTCCACGCATGACCAACACTTCTATCATTGTGTGAACATTGCATTGTATGACGATCAGTGATCTAAATGTGTGAACATTTCACTGTATGACCTTCACTGCAATCAATATATGAACATGTCACTGCATGATCATCACTGCTCTCATTTTGTGAACATTTCAATGTATGACCATCACTGCTCTCATTGTGTGAAAATGTCAGTGTACGACCATCACTATTCCAATTGTGTGACCAATTCACTGTGTGACCATTACAGCTCTATTTATGTGAACATTTCTCTGTATGAACTTCACTGCTCTCATTGTGCGAACCTGTCATTGTATGAACACTACTGTTCTCATTGAGTGAACATTTCACGTATGACCAACACTTCTATCATTGTGTGAACATGTCACTATATGACAATAACTGCTCTCGTTGTGTGAACGTTTCACTGTATGACCATCAGTGCTCTAATTGTCTCAACATTTCACCGTATGATCATCACTGCTCTAATTGTATGATCATTTCTCTATGACCATCAATGCTCTCATTATCTGAACATTTCATTGTATTATGATCACTGATCTCACTGTGTGAACATTTCACTGTATGTTCATCAGTGCTCTCATTGTGTGAGCATTTCACTGTCTGACAATCATTGTTCCCATTGTGTGAGCATTTCACTGTATGACTATCACTGCTATCATTGTGTGAACATTTCACTATGACCTTCTCTAATCTCATTTTGTGAACATTTCTCTGTATTACCATCACGAAAGTCATTGTGTGAAAATTTCACTGTATGACCATCACCATGCTCATTGTGCGAAAACTTCGCTGTGTGACCATCACTGCTCGCATTGTGTGAACATTTCAGTGTATGACCATCACTGCTCTCATTGTGTGAATATTTCACTGATTGGTCATCACTGCTCTCATTGTGTGAACATTTCACTGTATGAACATCAATGCTCTCACTGTGTGAACATTACACTGTGTGACCATCACTGCTCTCATTATTTGTACATCTCACTATATGACGATCATTGCACCCATTGTGTGAACTTTTCACTGTATGACGATCAGTGCTCGCATTGTCAAAACATTTCATTGTTTGATTATCATTGCGTTCATTGTGTGAACGTTTCTCGGTTTGACCATCACTGCTCCCATTATGTGAACATTTCACTGTATGATCATCAGTGTTCTCTTTGTCAAAACATTTCATTGTTTGATCATTAAATGCTCTAAATGTGTGGAAATTTCTCGATGGCCATCAGTACTCTCATTGTCTGAACATTTTACTCTTTTCTCATCGCTGAACTCATTGTGTGAACATTTCACTGTATGACCTTCACTGCTACCATTGTGTGAACATTTCAGTGTATGACGATCACTGATCGCATTGTGTGAACATTTCACTGATTGGCTATCAATGCTTTCATTGTGCGAAGTACTCACTCTATGAACATCACTGCTCTAATTGTGTGAACATTTCTCTGTGACCATCAGTGCTCTCATTATCTGAACATTTCACTGCATGGTCATCACTGATCTCATTGTTTGAACATTTCACTGTATGACTATCTGTGCTCACATTGTGTGAACATTTCCCTGGATGATCATCACTGCTCTAATTGTGCGAACATTTCTCTGTGACCATGAGTGCTTCCATTATCTGAACATTTAACAATGACCATTACTGCCCTCATTGTGCGAACATTTCACTGCATGAACATCACTGCTCTGATTGTGTGAACATTTCACTGTTTGACCATCATTGCTCTCTTTGTGTGAACATCTCATTGTTGACCACCAATGCACTCATTGTCAAAACATTTCACTGTATGATCATCATTGCTCTCATTGTGTGAAGATTTCATTGTATGACCATCATTGCTCTCATTGTGTGAACATTTCACTGTATGGCAATCATTGCTCTCATTTCGTGAACTTATCACTGCATGACCTTCACTGCTACTATTGTGTGAAACTTTCAACGTATGACCATCACTGCTCTCATTGTGTGAACATTTCATTGTATGACCATCACTGCTCGCATTGTGTGAACATTTCACTATGACCTTCACTACTCTCCTTTTTTGAACTTTTCCCTGTATGACCATCACTGCTCTCATTGTGTGACCATGGCACTGAATGACTATCATCCGTCCATTGTGTGAACATTTCACTGTGTGACCATTACTGCTCTCATTTTGTGATAATTTCACTGTATGACCATCACTTCTCCAATTGTATGAACATTTCACTGTATGACCATCATTGCTCTGATTGTGAGAACATTTCACTGTGTGACCTTCACTGCTCGATTTGTGTGAACATTTCACTGTGTGACCATCGCTGCTCTCCTTGTGTGAACATTTCACTGTATGACCATCACTGCACCCATTGTGTTATAATTTCACTTTATGACTATCACTGCAAGCATTGTGTGAACATTTCACTATGACCTTCACTACTCTCCTTTTTGAACATTTCTCTTTATGACCTCACTGCTCTCATTGTGTGACCATGATACTGAATGACGATCACTGCGTCCATTGTGGGAACATTTCCCTGTGTGACCATAACTGCTCTCATTTTGTGAGCACTTAACTCTATGGCCATCACTTCTCCAACTGTGTGAACATTGCACTGTTTGACCATCAGTGCTTTCATCGTGCGAACATTTCACTGTATGAGGTTCATTGTTCTCCTTGTGTGAACATTTCAATGTTTGGCAATCTCTGCTCTCATTGTGTGAACATGTCACTGTATTACCATCATTGCACTCAGTGTTTGATCATTTCATTGTATGACTATCACTGCTGTCATTGTGTGAAAAATTCACTCTTAGATCGTCAGTGCTCTCATTGTGTGAACATTTCTCTGTATGACCATCACTGCTCTCATTATGTGAACATTTCTCTGTCTGACTATTACTGCTGTCATTGTGTAAACATTTCACTGTACGATCACCACTGCTCGCCTTGTTTGATCATCTCACTGTATGAACTTCATTGCTCCCATTGTGTGAAACTTTCACTGTATGACCATCAGTGCTCGCATTGTCAAAACATTTCATTGTTTGATTATCATTGCGTTCATTGTGTGACTATTTCTCGCTTTGACCATCACTGCTCCCATTATGTGAACATTTCACTGTATGATCATCAGTGTTCTCTCTGTCAAAACATTTCATTGTTTGATCATCAAATGCTCTGAATGTGTGAACATTTCTCGATGGCCATCAGTGCTCTCATTGTCTGAACATTTTACTCTTTGCTCATCACTGATCTCATTGTGTGAACATTTCACTATATGACCTTCACTGCTACCATTGTGTGAACATTTCAGTGTATGACTATCACTGATCTCATTGTGTGAACATTTTACTGATTGGCGATCAATGCTTTCATTGTGCGAAGAACTCACTCGATGGACATCACTGCTCTAATTGTGTGAACATTTCTCTGTGGTCATCAGTGCTCTCATTATCTGAACATTTCAATGCATGATCATCACTGATCTCATTGTTTGAACTTTTCACTGTGTGACTATCACTGCTATCATTGGGAATACATTTCAATTTGACCATCACTAATTTACTTTTGTGAACATTTCGCTGTATGACCATCACTGCTAGCATTGTGTGAACATTTCATTGTATGACCTTCACTTCTCTCATTGTGTGAACATTTCACTGATTGGCCATCACAGCTCTCATTGTGTTAATATCTCACTTTATAAACCTTCACTGCACTCATTATGTGAACATTTCACTGAAACACCATCATTGCACCCATTCTGTGAACATTTCACTGTATGACAATGACTGCTCTCATTGTGTGAACATTTCACTATGACAATCACTACTCTCTTTTGTGATCATTTCACTGTATGGCCATCACTGCTCTCATTTTGTGAACATGTCATGATGGCCGTCACGACACTAATTGTGTGAACATTTCACTGCATGACCATCACTGCTGTCATTGTGTGAACATTTCACTATATGACCATCACTGCTCTCATTGTATGAACTTTCAGTGCCTGGCCTGCAATGCTCCCATTGTGTGACCATGACACTGAATGACTATCTCTGCATTCATTGTGTGAGTATTTCACTGTGTGACCAACACTGATCTCATTTTGTGAACACTTAACTGTATGACCATCACTTCTCCAATTGTGTGAATATTTCACTGTTTGACCATCAGTGCTCTCATTGTGTGAACAATTCACTGTTTGGCAATCATTGCTCTTTTTGTTTTAACGTCTCACTGTTTGACCATCATTGCCCCATTGCATGACATTTTACTATATGACTATCACTTCTGTCATCGTGTGAACATTTCACTGTTTGACCATCACTGTTCTCATTGTCTGAACCTATCACAGTGTGACCATCACTGCTCTCATTGTTTGAACATTTCTCTGCATGACTAAAACTGCTCCCATTATGTGAACATTTCACTGTATGACTATTACTGCTGTCATTGTGTGAACATATCACGTGGACCATCACTTTTCTCTTTGTGTGAACATTTCACTGTATGGCCATTACTGCTCTCATTGTGTAAACGTTTCACTGTACAATCACCACTGCACTCATTGTGTGAACACCTCACTGTATGACTATCATTGCACCCACTGCTTGAACATTTCACTATATGACTTTCAGCGCTTTAATTGTGTGAACATTTCACTGTATGACGATTACTGCTCTCATTGTGTGAACATTTCTCTGTATGCCCATCTATGCTCTCATTCTGTGAACATTTCACTATGACCATCACTACTCTCATTTTGTGAACATTTCACTCTACGGCCATCAGTGCTCTCATTGTGTGAACATTCACTGTATGACCATCACTGCTCCCACTGTGTGAACATTTGACTATGACCATCACTTCTCCAATTGTGTGAATATTTTACAGTATGACATCAGTGCTCTCATTGTGTCAACATTCACTCTATGACCATCACTGCTCCCACTGTGTGAACATTTGACTATGACCATCACTTCTCCAATTGTGTGAATATTTCACTCTATATCATCAGTGGTCTCATTTTGTGAACATTTCACTGTATGACCATTAGTGATTTCATTGTGTGAACATTTCACAGTCTGATCAGCAGTGCTCCGATTGTTTGAACATTTCACTGTATGACCATCACTGCTCTCATTGTGTGAACATCTCACTATATGACCATCATTGCACCCATTGTGTGAACAATTCTCAGATGACCATCACTGCTCCCATTGTGTGAACATTTCACTGTATGACTATCACTGCATCCACTGTGTGAACATTTCACTGTAAGCCCATCGATGCCCTCATTGTGTGAACATTTCACTGTATGACCATCACTGATCCAAGTGTGTGAATATTTCACTGGATGACCATCAGTGCTCTCATTGTGTGAACATTGCACTGTATGACCATCATTGCTCTCTTTGTTTGAACGTTTCACTTGTTGGACACTACTTCTTGCATTGTTTGAACATTTCACTGTATGACCATCACTCCACTCATTGTGTGAATACTTCTCTCGATTACAATCACTGCTCACATTGTGTGAACATTTCACTGAATGACGATCCTTGTTCTCATAGTGTGAACATTTCCCTGTATGACTTTCACTGCTCTCATTGTGTGAACATCTCACTATATGACCATCACTGCACCCATTGTGTGAACATTTCACAGTATGACATCAGTGCTCTCATTTTGTGAACATTTCACTGTATGACCATCAATGCTCCCATTGTGAGAACATTTCACTGTATGGCCATCACTGCTCCCATTGTGTGAACATTTCACTGTATGACCATCACTGCTCCCATTGCGTGAACATTACACTGTAAAAGCATCGCTGCACCCAATGAGTCAACATTTCACTGTATGACCATCACTGCTCTCATTGTGTGCAGATGTCACTGTATGACCATCACTGCTCTCATTGTATCAACATTTCATGTATGACCATCACTGCTCTCATTGTGTGCAGATGTCACTGTATGACCATCATTGCTCTCATTGTATCAACATTTCACTGTATGATCATCACTGCATCCATTGTGTGAATATTTCACAATATGACGTTCAATGCTCTCCTTCTGTGAACATTATAATCTATGACCATCACTGCGCTCATTGTGTGAACATTTCATTGTGTGGTCTAACTGCTCTCATTGTCTGAACATTTCACCGTATGACAATCACTGCTCCCATTGTGTAAACATTTCACTGTATGATCATCACTGTGATAATCGTGTGAACATTTCAATCATTGACCATCACTGCTCCCAGTGTGTGAACATTTCACTGTAGGACCATCACTGTTCCCATTGTGTGAACATTTCACCGAATCACCATCACAACTCTCTTTGTATGAGCATTTCACTGTGTCACCATCACTGCTTTCATTGTGTGAACATTTCACTGTATGACATCAGTGCTCTCATTGTGTGATAATTTCACTGTATGACCATCAGTGCTCTCATTGTGTGAACGATTCACTCTTTGGCCACTACTGCTCCCATTGTTTGAACGTTTCACTGTATGACCATCACTGCCCTCATTGTGTGAACATTTCACCATATGAGCATCATTGCACCCATTGTGTGAACATTTAACTGTATGACCATCACTGCTCCCACTGTGTAAATATTGGACGATGGCCATCACTGCTGTCATTGTGTGAACAATACACTGTATGGCCATCACAGCTCTGATTGTGAACATTCCATTGTTGACAGTCAATGCTTTCATGTGTGAACATTTCACGGTATGACCATCAGTGCTCTCATTGTCAAAACACATCTATGTTTGATCATAACTGCTCTAATTGTGTGAACATTTCTCTATGCTCATCACTGATCTTATTGTCTGAAATTTTCACTGTATGATCATCACTGATCTCATTGTTTGAACATTTCATGATGACGATCAATGCATTAATTGTGAGAAATTGTCATTGTGTGACCATCACTGACCAATTTGTCTGAGTATGTCTCCGTATGACCATCACAGTCCCGTTGTGTAAACATTTCACTGTATGACCATCACTGCTCTCATTGTGTCAACATTTTATTGTATGACCATCACTGCTCGCATTGTTTGAAAAATTCACTGTGTGACTACCACAGCTCACATTGTGTGGTCATTTGATTATGACCATCAAAGCTTTCATTGCATGTACATTTCAGGGTATGATCTTCACTGCTCCCATTGTGTGAACATTTCATAGTGTGACCATCACTGCTCCCATTGTGTCAACATTTCTCCTTATGACCATCACTGCTCTCATTGTGCGCAGATGTCGTATGACCATCACTGCTCACATTGTATCAACATTTCACTGTATGACGATCACTGCTCTCATTGTGTGCAGATGTCACTGTATGACCATTACTGCATCCATTGTGTGAACATTTCACAATATGACCATCAATGCTCTCCTTGTGTGAACATTATAATCTGTGACCATCACTGCGCTCATTGTGTGAACATTTCATTGTATTGTCTAACTGCTCTCATTGTCTGAACATTTCACGGTATGACATCACTGCTCCCATTGTGTGAACATTTCACTGTATGATCATCACTGTGATAATTGTGTGAACATTTCATTCATTGACCATCACTGCTCCCAGTGTGTGAACATTTCACCGAATGAACATCACAGCTCTCTTTGTGTGAGCATTTCACTGTGTCACCATCACTGCTCTCATTGTGTGAACGTTTCACTGTATGACCGTCAGTGCTCTCATGGTCAAAACATTTCACTGTATGATCATCACTGCTCTTTTTTTGTGAGAACATTTCAATATGACCATCACTGCTCTCATTGTGTGACGATCTCACTCTATGAACAGCACTTCACCCATTGTGTGAACATTTCATGTATAACTATCACTGCTGTCACTGAGTGAACATTTCACTGTATGACTATCGCTGTTCTCATTGTGTGAACATTTCAGTCGATGACCATCATGGCTCCCATTGTGTGAACATTTCACTATGTGACTGCCACTGCTCCTATTGTGCGATGATTTAACTGTATGACTATCACTGCTATCATTGTGCGGCCATTTCAATATGACCATCACTAATCTCATTTTGTGAACATTTCGTTGTATGACCATCACTGCTTGCATTGTGCGAATATTTCAGTGTATGACCTTCACTGCTCTCATTGTGTGAACATTTCACTGATTGGACATCACATCTCTCATTGTGCTAATATCTTACTTTATGACCATCACTGCACTCATTGTGTGAACATTTGACTGTAAAATCATCATTGCACCTATTTTGTGAACATTTTACTGCATGACTACGACTGCTGTGATCATTTCACTGTATGACCATCACTGCTCTCATCGTGTGAACATTTCACTGTATGACTATGACTGCTGTCATTGTGTGAACATTTCACTATGACCAACCCACTCTCATTTTGTGATCATTTCACTGTATGGCCATCACTGCTCTCATTGTGTGAAAATTTCACTGTATGAGCTTTACTTCTCTCATTGTTTGAACATTTCACTGCATGACCATTACTGCTCTCATTCTGTGAACATTTAAACTTTTGCCGTCACTACACTCATTTTGTGAACATTTCACTGCATGTCCTTCACTGATGTCATTGGGTGACCATGACACTGAATGACTATCACTGCGGTCATTGTGTGAATATTTCCCTGTGTGACGATCACTGCTCTCATTTTGTGAACAATTAACTGTATGGCCATCACTTCTACAATTGTGTGAACATTTCACTGTTTGATCATCAGTGCTATCAATGTGTGAACATTTCACCGAATGACCATCACAGCTCTCTTTGTGTGAGCATTTCACTGTGCCACCATCACTGCACTCATTGTGTGAACATTTCATGTAAAACTATCACTGCTGTCAATGAGTGAACATATCACTGTATGACCATCGCCGCTCTCATTGTGTGAACAGTTTAGTCGATGACCATCATGGCTCCCATTGTGTGAACATTTCACTGTGTGACTCCAACTGCTCCTATTGTGTGAAAATGTAACTGTGTGACTATCACTGCTCTCATTGTGTGAAAATTTCACTCTGACAATCACTGCTCTCAAAGTGTGATCATCTCGCAACATGACCATCATTGGACCCATTGTGTGAAGAATTAGCTGTATGACCATCACTGCTCACATTGTATGAACATTTCACTGCATGACCATCACTGCTCTCATTTTGTGACCATTTCACTCTTTGGCCATCACTGCTCTCATTGTGTGAGCATCTCATTGTATGACCACCAGTGCTCTCATTATCAAAACATTTCACTGTATGATCATCACTGCTCTAATTTTGTGAACATTTCTCTGTGACCATCAGTGCACCCATTATCTGAACATTTCACTGCATGATTACCATTGATCTCATTTTCTGAACATTTCACTATATAACTATCTGTGCTCTCGTTGTGTGAAAATTTCACTCTATGACGATCATTGTTCTCATTGTGTGATTATTTCACTGATTGGCGATCACAGCTCTCATTGTGTTAATATCTCACTTTATGACCATCACTGCAGTCATTGTTTGAACATTTTACTGTAAAATCATCATTGCACCAATTTGGTGAACATTTAATGCATGACTATGACTGCTGTCATTGTGTGAACATTTCACGATGACCATTCACCACTCTCATTTTGTGATCATTTTACTGTATGGCCATCACTGCTCTCATTGTGTGAAAAATTCACTGTATGAACTTCACTTCTCTCATTGTTTGAACATTTCACTGCATGCCCATCACTGCTCTCATTCTGTGAACATTTCACTATGGCTGTCACTACACTCATTGTGCGAACATTTCACTGCATGACCTTCACTGATGTCATTGTGTGAACATTTCACTGCATGACTATCACTGCTCTCATTGTGTAACCATGATACTGAATGACTATCACTGCTTTCATTGTGTGAATATTTCCCTGTGTGACCATCACTGCTCTCATTTTATGCACAGTTCACTGCATGACCTGAACTTCGACAATTGTGTGAACATTTCACTGTTTGACCATCAGTGCTCTCATTGTGTGAACATTTCTCTGTTTGGCAATCACTGACCTTTTTGTGTTAACGTCTCACAGTTTGACCATCATTGCACCCATTGCGTGAACATTTCACTGTATGACTGTCACTTCTGTCATTGTGTGAACATTTCACTGTATGACGATCACTGCTCTCATTGTGTGAATATTTCACCGTGTGTCCATCACTGCTCTCATTGAGCGAACATTTCACTGTATGACCATCACTGCACTCATTGTGTGAACATTTCACCCTGTTACCATCACTGCGCTCATTGTGTGAACATTTCTCTGTATAACTTTCACAGCTCTCATTGTGCGAACATTTCACTGTATGCCTATTACTGCTCTCATTGTGTGAACATTTCACTATGACCATCACTACTCTCATTGTGTGAACATTTCACTGTATGACGATCACTGCTCTCATTGTGTGAATATTTCACCGTGTGACGATCACTGCTCTCATTGTGTGAATATTTCACCGTGTGACCATCACTGCTCTCATTGTGTGAACCTTTAACTGTATGAACATCACTGCGCTCATTGTGTGAACATTTAACTGTATGACCATCACGGCTCTCATAGTGTGAAGATTTCACTGTATGACCTTCACTGCTCTCATTGTGTGAACATCTCACTGTATGATCATCACTGATCTCTATGTGTGAACAGTTCACTATGACGATCACTGCATTTATTGTGTGAATTTGTCACTGTTTGATCCATCACTGCTCTATTTGTGTGAAAATATTGGTGTATGATCATCACTGCACTTATTTTGTGAGCATTACACTCTACAACCATCTCTGCACTCATTGTGTTAACATTTCACTGTATGACCATCACTGCTCATATTTTTTAACCTTTTACTCTATGACCATCACTGTGCTTATTGTGTGACCATTTCAATGAACAACCATCACTGCTCTTATTGCGTGAACATTTCACGTATGACCAACATATCAATCATTGTGTGAACATTTCACTGTTTGGCCATCACTGCCCTCATTGTGTGAACAATGTCACTGTATGGCCATCACAGTCCCATTGTTTAAATATTTCACTGTATGACCGTCACTGCTCTGATTGTTTGAACATTTCACTGTATGACTAACACTGCCGTCATTGTGCGAACATTTCACTGCATAACAATCATTACTGTTACTGTCTGAACATTTCACTTTGACCATCACTGCTCTTATTTTGTGAACATTTACCTGTATGACCATCACTGTGCTCATTGTGTAAATATTTCACCGATTGGACTTCATTGCTGACATTGTGTGAACATTTCACTGTGACAATCACTGCTCTTATCGTGTGACCATGGCACTGAATGACTATCACTGCACTCATTGTGTGAACATTTCCCTCAATGACCATCATTGCTCTCATTTATGAACATTTCACTGTATGACCATCACTTCTCCAATTGTGTGAACATTTCACTGTGTGACCATCACTGCTCTCATTGTGTGAACAATTCATTGCACGACCATCACTGCTAGCATTGTGTGAAAATTTCACCCGATGACCATCACTGCTCTCATTGTGTGAACATTTCACTGTATAACCTTCACTGCTCGCATTGGGTGAATACTTCACTGTATGAACATCACTGCACTCATTGTGTGAACAATACATTGCATCACCATCACAGCTCTCAGAGTGTGAACATTTCAGTGTATGACTATTAATGCTGTCATTGTGTGAACATTTCACTGTACGAGAACCACTGCTCTCATTGTTTGATCATCTCAGTGTATTTCCATCATTGCACCCATTGTGTGAATATTTCACTGTATGGCCATTACTGCTCTCATTGTGTGAACATTTCTCTGTATGGCCATGACTGCTCTCATTGTATGAACATTTCACTGTCTGACCTTCACTGCTCTCATTGTTTGAACATTTCACTGTATGAACACCACTGCTCTCATTGTGTGAACATTTCACTGTATGACCCGCATTGCTCTCATGTGTGTACATTTCGCTGTATGACAATCACTCCTCTCATTGTGTGAACATTTCACTGTGTGACTATCAGTGCTCTAATTGTCTCAACATTTCACCGTATAATCATCACTGCACTAATTGTATGAACATTTCTCTATGACCATCACTGCTCTCATTGTCTGAACATTTCATTGTATGATCATCACTGATCTCATTGCCTGAACATTTCTCTGAATGACCATCAGTGTTCTCATTGTGTGAGCATTTCACTGTATAACATTCATTTTTCTCCTTGGGTGAACATTTCACTGTATGACTATCACTGCTATCATTGTGTGAACATTTTACTTTGACCTTCACGACTCTCATTTTGTGAACATTTCTCTGTATTACCATCACTAAACTCATTGTGTGAACATTTCACTGTATGCCCATCACCATGCTCATTGTGTGATCATTTCGCTGTGTGACCATCACTGCTCGCATTGTGTGAACATTTCAGTGTATGACCTTCACTGCTCTCATGGTGTGAATCTTTCACTGATTGGCCATCACTGCTCTCATTGTGTGAACATATCACTTTATGATCATCAGTGTTCTCTCTGTCAAAACATTTCATTGTTTGATCATCAAATGCTCTAAATGTGTGAACATTTCTCTATGACCATCAGTGCTCTCATTGTCTGAACATTTTACTCTTGGTTCATCACTGATCTCATTGTGTGAACATTTCACTGTATGACCTTCACTGCTACAATTGTGTGAACATTTCAGTGTATGTCCATCACTGATCTCATGGTGTGAACATTTCACTGTATGACCTTCACTGCTACCATTGTGTGAACATTTCAGTGTATGACCATCACTGCTCTCATTGTGTGAACATTTCACTGTATAACCTTCACTGCTCGCATTGGGTAAACACTTCACTGATTGAACGTCACTGCACTCATTGTGTGAACAATACATTGCATCACCATCACAGCTCTCAGAGTGTGAACATTTCAGTGTATGAATATTAATGCTGTCATTGTGTGTACATTTCACTGTATGAGCACGACTGCTCTCATTGTTTGATCATCTCAGTGTATGTCCATCATTGCACCCATTGTGTGAATATTTCACTGTATGGCCATTACTGCTCTCATTGTGTGAACATTTCTCTGTATGGCCATCACTGCTCTCATTGTATGAACATTTCACTGTCTGACCTTCACTGCTCTCATTGTGTGAAAATTTCACTGTATGACCCGCATTGCTCTCATGTGTGTACATTTCACTGTGTGACAATCACTCCTCTCATTGTGTGAACATTTCACTGTGTGATATCAGTGCTCTAATTCTCTCAACATTTCACCGTATAATCATCACTGCTCTAATTGTATGAACATTTCTCTATGTACCATCACTGCTCTCATTGTCTGAACATTTCATTGTATGATCATCACTGATCTCATTCTCTGAACATTTCTCTGAATGATCATCAGTGCTCTCATTGTGTGAGCATTTCACTGTATAACATTCAATGTTCTCCTTGGGTGAACATTTCACTGTATGACTATCACTGCCATCATTGTGTGAACATTTCACTTTGAGCTTCACTACTCTCATTTTGTGAACATTTCTCTGTATTACCATCACTAATCTCATTGTGTGAACATTTCACTGTATGCCCATCACCATGCTCATTGTGTGATCATTTCGCTGTGTGACCATCACTGCTCGCATTGTGTGAACATTTCAGTGTATGACCTTCACTGCTCTCATTGTGTGAATTTTTCACTGAGTGGCCATCACTGCCCTCATTGTGTGAACATTTCACTTTATGATCATCAGTGTTCTCTCTGTCAAAACATGTCATTGTTTGATCATCAAATGCTCTAAATATGTGAACATTTCTCTACTACCATCAGTGCTCTCATTGTCTGAACATTTTACTCTTGGTTCATCACTGATCTCATTGTGTGAACATTTCACTGTATGACCTTCACTGCTACAATTGTGTGAACATTTCAGTGTATGTCCATCACTGATCTCATTGTGTGAACATTTCACTGATTGGCCATCAATGATCTCGTTGTGTGAAGTACAGACTCTATGAACATCACTGCACCCATTGTGTGAACATGTCACTGTATGACTATCATAGCTGTCATTGAGTGAACATTTCGCTGTATGACCATCGATGCTCTCATTGTGTGAGCATTTCAGTTGATGACCATCACTGCTCCATTGTGTGAACTTTTCAATTTGTGACCTTCATTGCTGCCATTGTGTAAACATTTCACTGTGTGACTACCACTGGTCCTATTGTGTGAAAATTTCACTGTATGACTATCACTACTCTCATTGTGTGAAAATTTCACGATGACAATCACTGTTCTCAATGTGTGATGATGACACTGAATGACTATCATTGTGGTCATTTGTCAATATTTCACTGCATGACCATCAGTGCTCTCATTGTGTGAACATTTCACTGTCTGACCATCAATGTTCTCATTTTGTGAACATTTCACTATGACCATCACTGCTGTCAAAGTGTGATCATCTCGCAACATGACAATCATTGAACTCATTGTGTGAAGTTTTCACTGTATGATCATCACAGCTCACATTATGTGAACATTTCACTGGATGAGCATCACTGCTCTCATTATGTGAACATTTCACTGTATGACCATCACTGCTCTCATTGTGTGAAAATTTCGCTGTATGATCATCACTGCTCTAATTGTGCGAACATTTCACTGTATGACCATCACTGCTCTCATTGAGTGAACATTTCAAATATGATCATCACTGCTCTCATTGTGTGAACATTTCACTGTTTGGCAATCACTGCTCTGATTGTGTGAACATTTCACTCTATTACCATCATTGCACCCATTGTTTAAACATTTCGCTGTATGACTATCACTGCTGTCATTGTGTGAACATTTCACTCTTAGATCTTCACTGCACTCATTGTGTGAACATTTCACTGTATTACCATCATTGCACCCATTGTTTAAACATTTCACTGTATGACCATCACTGCTGTCATTGTGTGAAGATTTCTCTGTATGACCATCACTGCTCTCATTGTGTGAACATTTCTCTGTATGTCTATTACTGCTGTCATTGTGTAAACATTTCACTATGACCATCACCACTGCTCCGATTGTTTGATTATCTCACTATATGAACATCATTGCACCCATTGTGTGAACTTTTCACTGCATGACCATCAGTGCTCGCAATGTCAAAACATGTCATTGTTTGATTATCATTGCGTTCAATGTGTGAACATTTCACGGTTTGACCATCACGGCTCCCATTATGTGAACATTTCACTGTATGACTATCTCTGCTCTCAGTGTGTGAACATTTCACTGTATGATCATCACTGCTCTAATTGTGCGAACATTTCACTGTATGACCATCACTGCTCTCATTGTGTGAACATTTCAAATATGATCATCACTGCTCTCATTGTGTGAACACTTCACTGTTTGGCAATCACTGCTCTCATTTTGTGAACATGTCACTGTATGACCATCATTGCACCTATTGTTTAAACATTTCACTGTATGACTATCACTGCTGTCATTGTGTGAACATTTCACTGCACGATCACCACTGCTCTCATTGTTTAATCGTCTCACTATATGAACATAATTGCACCCATTGTATGAACTTTTCACTGTATGACCATTAGTGCTCGCATTATCAAAAACTTTCATTGTTTGATTATCATTGCGTTCATTGTGTCTGACTGACTATCACTGCTCTCATTGTGTGAACATTTTTCTGTATGTCTATTACTGCTGTCATTGTGTAAACATTTTACGGTTAGACCTTCACTGCTCCCATTATGTGAACATTTCACTGTATGACTATCTCTGCTCTCATTGTGTGACCATTTCACTGTATGATCATCAGTGTTCTCTCTGTCAAAACATTTCATTGTTTGATCATCAAATGCTCTAAATGTGTGAACATTTCTCTATGGCCGTCAGTGCTCTCATTGTCTCATCATTTTACTCTTTGCTCATCACTGATCTCATTGTGTGAACATTTCAGTGTATGATATTGACTGCTACGATTGTGTGAACATTTCAGTGTATGACTATCACTGATCTCATTGAGGGAACAATTCACTGTTTGGCCATCAATGCTTTAATTGTGCGAAGTTCTCACTCAATGAACATCACTGCTCTAATTGTGTGAACATTTCTCTGTGACCATCAGTGCTCTCATTATCTGAACATTTCACTGCATGATGATCACTGATCTCATTGTGTGAACATTTCACTGTGTGACTATCACTGCTATCATTGTGTGGCCATTTCAACATGACCATCACTAATCTCATTTTGTAAACATTTCGCTTTATGAACATCACTGCTAGCATTGTGTGAACATTTCATTGTATGACCTTCACTGCACTCATTGTGTGAACATTTCACTGTAATACCATCATTGCACCCATTCTGTGAACATTTCACTGCATGACTATGACTGATGTCATTTTGTGAACATTTCACTGTATAACCATCACTGCTCTCATCGTGTGAACTTTTCACTGTATGACTATGACTGCTGTCATTGTGTGAACAGTTCACTATGACAATCTATACTCTCATTTTGTGAGCATTTCACTGTATGGCCATCACTGCTCTCATTGTGTGACAATTTCACTGTATGACCTTCACTGCTCTCATTGTTTCAACATTTCACTGCATGACCATCACTGCTCTACTTTTTTTAACATGTCACAATGGGCCGTCACGACACTCATTGTCTGAACATTTCACTGCATTTCCATCACTGCTGTCATTATGTCAACATTTCACTATATGACCATCACTGCTCTCATTGTATGAACTTTCAGTGCCTGGTCTTCACTGCAATCATTGTGTAACCATGACACTGAATGATTATCTCTGCTTTCATTGTGTGAGTATTTCCCTGTGTGAGCAACACTGCTCTCATTTTATGAACACTTCACTGTATGACCATCACTTGTCCAATTGTGTGAACATTTCACTGTTTGACCATCAGTGCTCTCATTGTCTGAACATTTCACTGTTTGGCAATCATTGCTCGTTTTGTGTTAACGTCTCACTGTGTGACCATCATTGCCCCCATTGCGTGACATTTCACTGTATGACTATCACTTCTGTCATCGTGTGAACATTTCACAGTTTGACCATCACTGCTCTCATTGTTTGAACCTTCAACGTGTGACCATCACTGCTCTCATTGTTTGAACATTTCTCTGCATGACCATCACTTCTCCCATTCTGCGAACATTTCATTGTATGACTATTACTGCTGTCATTGTGTGAACATATCAGGTTAACCATCACTTTTCTCCTTTTGTGAACATTTCATTGTATGGCCATCACTGCTCTCATTGTGTAAACGTTTCACTGTTCGATCACCACTGCACTCATTGTGTGAACATCTCACTGTATGACCATCATTGCACCCACTGCGTGAACATGTCATTGTTTGACTATCACTGCTGTCATCGTGTGAACATTTCACTATATGACCTTCACTGCTCTCATTGTGTGAACATTTCACTGCATAGCGATCACTGCTCTCATTGTGTGAACATTTCTCTGTATGGCCATCACTAGGCTCATTCTGTGGACATTTCACTGTATGACAATCACTGCTCCAATTGTGTGAATATTTCATTGTATGAACATCAATGCTCTCATTTTGGGAACATTTCACTGTATGACCATCATTGACCCAATTGTGTGAACATTTTACTGAATGACGATCATTGTTCTCATTATGTGAACATCTCACTTTATGACCATCACACCCATATTGATAACATTTCACTTTATGATCATCACTTCTCCAATTGTATGAATATTTCACTGTATGACCACCAGCGCTCTCATTGTATGAACATTTCACTGTATGACCATCAGTGCTCTCATTGTGTGAACATTTCACTTGTTGGACACTACTTCTCGCATTGTTTGAACATTTCACTGTATGACCATCACTGCACTCATTGTGTGAACATTTCTCTGTATTACATTCGCTGCTCTCATTGTGTGAACATTTCACTGCATGACGATCACTGCTCTCATTAAGTGAAGATTCCACAATGTGGCCATCACTGCAACCATTGTGTGTACATTTTGCCGTATGACCATCACTGATTGCTCTCATTGTGTGAACATTAGTCTGTGGCTATCACTGCTCTCATTGTGTGAACTTATCACTGTATGAGCATTACTGCTCTCATTGTATGAGCACTTCAATATATGACCATTACTACATCCCATTGTGTTAACATTTTACCGTATGACCATCACTGCTCTAATTGTGTGAACATTTCACTGTATAACCATCACTGCTCTCATAGTGCGAACATTTCACTGTATAACTATAACTGCTGTCATTGTGTGAACAGTTCACTATGACAATCTCTACTCTCATTTTGTGAGCACTTCACTGTATGGCCATCACTGCTCTCATTGTGTGGCAATTTCACTATATGACCTTCACTGCTCTCACTGTTTGAACATTTCACTGCATGACCATCACTGCTCTCATTTTGTGAACATGTCACAATGGCCGTCACGAAACTCATTGTGTGAACATTTCCCTACATAATCATCACTGCTGCCATTGTGTGAACATTTCAGTATATGACCATCACTCCTCTCATTGTATGAACTTTCAGTGCCTGGCCTTCACTGCTCTCATTGTGTGACCATAACACTGAATGACTATCTCTGCTTACATTGTGTGAGTATTTCCCTGTGTGACCAACACTGCTCTCATTTTGTGAACACTGAACTGTATGACCATCACTTCTCCAAGTGTGTGAACATTTCACTGTTTGACCATCAGTTCTCTCATTGTCTGAACATTTCACTGTTTGGCAATCACTGCTATTTTTGTGTTAACGTCTCACTGTTTGACCATCATTGCCCCCATTGCGTGACATTTCACTTCATGACTTTCACTTCTGTCATCGTGTGAACATTTCACTGTTTGACCATCACTGCTCTCATTGTGTCAACCTTTCACCGTGTGACCATCACTGCTCTCATTGTGTGAACATTTCTCTGCATGACCATCACTGCTCCCATTCTGTTAACATTTCACTGTATTATTATTATTGCTGTCTTTGTGTGAACATATTACGTTGACCATCACATTTCTCCTTTTGTGAACATTTCACTGTATGGCCATTACTGCTCTCATTGTGTAAACGTTTCACTGTACGAACACCACTGCACTCATTGTGTGAACATCTCACTGTATGACCATCATTGCACCCACTGCGTAAAGATTTAATTGTTTGACCATCACTGCTGTCATTGTGTGAACATTTCACTATATGACCTTCACTGCTCTTATTGTGTGAACATTTGACTGTATAACGATCACTGCTCTCATTGTGTGAACATTTCTCTTTATGACCATCTCTGCTCTCATTCTGTGAACATTTCACTATGACCATCACTACTCTCATTTTGTGAACATTTCACTCTATGGCCATCACTGGTCTCATTCTGTGAACATTTCACTGTATGAACATCAGTGCTCTCATTGTGGGAACATTTCACTGTATGACGATCATTGTTCTCATTAAACGAACATCTCACTTTATGACCATCACACCCATATTGTGAACATTTCACTTTATGACCATCACTTCTCCAATTGTGTGAATATTTCACTGTATGACATCAGTGCTCTCATTGTGTGAACATTCACTATATGACCATCACTTATCCAATTGTATGAATATTTCACTGTATGACCATCTGTGCTCTCATTGTGTGAACATTTCACTTGTTGGACAATACTTCTCGCATTGTTTGAACATTTCACTGTATGACTATCACTGCTCTCATTATGTGAAGATTCCACTGTGCGCCCATCACTGCACCAATTGTATGAACATTTTGCCGCATGACCATCACTGGATGTTCTCATTGTGTGAACATTAGTCTGTGGCTATCACTGCTCTCATTGTGTGAACATATCACTGTATGAGTATTACTGCTCTCATTGTATGAGCATTTCACTGTATGACCATTACTACATTCCTTTGTGTTAACATTTCACTGATTGAACAACACTGCTCCCATTGTGTAAACGTTTCACTATGTGATCATAACAGCTCACATTGTGCGAACATTTCACTGTAATACCATGACTGCTCCCATTGTGTGAACATTTCACCGAATGACCATCACAGCACTCTTCGTGTGAGCATTTCATTGTACACGTCACTGCGCTCATTGTGTGAACATTTCACTGGATGACCATCTCTGCTCGCATTTTATGACCATTTCACTATGACTATCATTGCTCTCATTTTGTGAATATTTCACTGTATGACCATCACTGCTCTCATTGTGTGAACATTTCAATGTATGACAATTAATGCACTCATTGAGTGGACTTTTCGCCTTATGACCATCACTGCTCTCATTGAGTGAGCATTTCACTGAGTGACTCTTACTGCTCCCTTTGTGTCAACATTTTACGGAATGATAATCACTGCTCTCACTGTGTGAACATTTCACTGTATCACCGCCAGTGCTCTCATTGTCAAAATATTTCACTGTATGATCATCACTGCTCTCATTATGAGAACATCTCACTGTATGACCATCATTGCACCTACTGCGTGAACATTTCATTGTTTGACTATCACTGCTGTCATTGGGTGAACATTTCACTGCATAACGTTCACTGCTCTCATTGTGTGAACATTTCTCTGTATGACCATCTCTGCTCTCATTCTGTGAACATTTCACTATGACCATCACTGCACACATTGTGTGAACATTTCACTTTGACCTTCACTTCTCTCGTTTTTTGAACATTTCTCTGTTGACCATCAATGCTCTCATTGTGTGACCAGGACACTGAATGACTATCATGCGTCCGTTGTGTGAACATTTCACTGTATGACCATCACTGCTCTAATTGTGTGAACATTTCACTGTATGACAATCACTGCACTCATTGTGTGGATATTTCGCCTTATGACTATCACTGCTCTCATTGTATGAATATTTTACTGGATGACCATCTCTGCTCTCATTGTATGAATATTTCACTATGAACATCACTGCTCTCATTTTGTGAACATTACACTATATGACCATCGCAGCTCTCATTGTGTGAACATTTCACTGTATGACCATCACTGCTCTCATTGAGTGAGCATTTCACTGAGTGATTATTACTGCTACCTTTGTGTCAACATTTTACGGTATGATAATTACTGCTCTCACTGTGTGAACATATCACTGTATCACCGCCAGTGCTTTCATTGTCAAAACATTTCACTGTATGATCATCAATGCTCTCATTATGAGAACATTTCACTCTATGACAATCACTGCTCTCATTGTGTGAATATTTCACTGTATGATCATCACTTCTCCCATTGTGCGAACATTTCACTGTATGACCATCAGTGCTCCCATTGTGCGAAAATTTTACTGTATGACCATCACTGCTCTCATTGTGTGAACATTTCACTGTCTTACCATCACTGTATTCATTCTGCGAAGATTCCACGATTTGGCCGTCACTGCACCCATTCTGTGAACCTTTGACTGTATCACCATCACTGTTCCCGTTGGGTGAACATTTCACTGTATGAGCAGCACTGCTCTCATTGTGTTATTATTTCACTTTTTGAACATCACTGATCCCATTGTGTGAACGTTTCACTGTATGAACATTATTTCTCTCATTTTGTTAACATTTCACTGTATGGCAATCGCTGCTCTCATTGTGTGTACATATCACTGCATGGCAATCACTGCTCTCATTGCGTGAACATATCACTGTATGACCATCACTTCTCCTATTGTGTGAACATTTCACTGTATGACCATCACTGCTCTAATTGTGTGAACATTTCACTGGCTGACCATCACTGCTCTAATTGTGTGAACATTTCACTGTATGACAATCACTGCACTCATTGTGTGGACATTTCGCCTTATGACCATCACTGCTCTCATTGTGTGAATATTTCACTGGATGACCATCTCTGCTCTCATTGTATGAATATTTCACTATGATCATCACTGCTCTCATTTTGTGAAAATTACACTATATGACCATCACTGCTCTCATTGAGTGAGCATTTCACTGAGTGATTATTACTGCTACCTTTGTGTCAACATTTTACGGTATGATAATTACTGCTCTCACTGTGTGAACATATCACTGTATCACCGCCAGTGCTTTCATTGTCAAAACATTTCACTGTATGATCATCAATGCTCTCATTATGAGAACATTTCACTGTATGACAATCACTGCTCTCATTGTGTGAATATTTCACTGTATGATCATCACTTCTCCCATTGTGCGAACATTTCACTGTATGACCATCAGTGCTCCCATTGTGCGAAAATTTAACTGTATGACCATCACTGCTCTCATTGTGTGAACATTTCACTGTCTTACCATCACTGTATTCATTCTGTGAAGATTCCACGATTTGGCCGTCACTGCACCCAATCTGTGAACCTTTGACTGTATGACCATCACTGTTCCCGTTGGGTGAACATTTCACTGTATGAGCAGCACTGCTCTCATTGTGTTATTATTTCACTTTTTGAACATCACTGATCCCATTGTGTGAACGTTTCACTGTATGAACATTATTTCTCTCATTTTGTTAACATTTCACTGTATGGCAATCGCTGCTCTCATTGTGTGTACATATCACTGCATGGCAATCACTGCTCTCATTGCGTGAACATATCACTGCATGACCATCACTGCTACTATTGTGTTAAAATTTCAACGTATGACCATCACTGCTCTCATTGTGTGAACATTTCACTGGCTGACCATCACTGCTCTAATTGTGTGAACATTTCACTGTATGACAATCACTGCACTCATTGTGTGGACATTTCGCCTTATGACCATCACTGCTCTCATTGTGTGAATATTTCACTGGATGACCATCTCTGCTCTCATTGTATGAATATTTCACTATGATCATCACTGCTCTCATTTTGTGAAAATTACACTATATGACCATCACAGCTCTCATTGTGTGAACATTTCACTGTATGACCATCACTGCTCTCATTCTGACAATATTCACTGTATGACAATCACAGCTCCCATTGTGTGAACATTTCACTGTGTGATCATCACTGATTTAATTGTGTGAACATTTCACTCATTGACCATCAGTGCTCCCATTGTGTAGACGTTTCACTGTATGATCTTGACTGCTATCATTGTGTGAACATTTCACGATGTGACAATCACTGCTCTCATTATTTGAACATTTCACCGTATGACCATCACAGCTCTCGTTGTGTGAACATTTGACAGTGTGACCATCACTGCTCTCATTGTGTGAACATATCACTGTATGACCATCACTGCACTCATTGTGTGGACTTTTCGCCTTATGACCATCACTGCTCTCATTGTGTGAATATTTAACTGGATGGCCATCTCTGCTCTCATTGTATGAATACTTCACTATGATCATCACTGCTCTCATTCTGTGAAAATTACACGATATGACCATCACAGCTCTCATTGTGTGAACATGTCACTGTATGACCATCACTGCTCTCATTCTGACAATAATCACTGCATGACCATCATTGCACCCATTGTGTGAACATTTCATTCTCTGGCCATCACTCCTCCCATTGTCTGAACATTTCACTGTATGACAATCACAGCTCCCATTGAGTGAACATTTCACTGTATGATCATCACTGATTTAATTGTGTGAACATTTCACTGATTGACCATCACTGCTCCCATTGTGTGCACGTTTCACTGTATGATCTTCACCGCTATCATTGTGTGAACATTTCACTGTGTGACAATCACTGCTCTCATTATTTGAACATTTCACCGTATGACCATCACAGCTCTCGTTGTGTGAACATTTCACCGTGTGAACATCACTGTTCTCATTGTGTGAACATATCACTGTATGACCATTACTGCACTCATTTTCTGAAAATATCACTGTATCACCATCATTGCTCTAATTGTGTAAACATTTCTCTGCTTCGGCCGTTGCCTGGTAATGGCTAAACGATCCGCACCGACATTGTCCTGATGCTCCCACCAGAGATCCCGGTCATGAGGCCGCCTCTCTCTGCGCATCAGAGCACGTGCACATCTGGATTGACAGAGAGCTGGATTGTAGTCACCTGGCACTGGGCAGCCAATCCAAGTAAAGTATGTTCTCTTTCAAAATGACGGCAACTCCGCGAGTAGGACTTCTCATTATTATGATTGAGAAACACGCCTTCTCCAGCACATAATCACCAATAAAAAAATACAAAATAAAGCACATATTTAACATTAATTTAAATTAAAGTTAATAAACGTTTTAGAATAAATATATATTTTTCCTGTCCAAAAAAAAAGTTTGTTAATTATGGTTCAAAATAACCTTACCTTAGTGGGCAGGATTCGTTACTTTAAAATGTGTTTGTCGAAATTTTATTTTTATATCTTTTTATATGTTTTAGATCTTTTATTTTTCTTAAAATAGCCTATGCAAATACTCTGACCAGGCGCAAGAATTTTCAGGACATTCGCTTGGCAAGAAATTGTTTAATATCGCACTCTTGTCCATGCGAATTTACTGGCTGTGGGGATATGGAGGATCTGTCAAGTTGGAGCTTGACAGAAGAGAAAAGCCGGTTTTCAGTATATGCACATTGCTCGCCAAAAAACTGCTTTTGTGATGCCTTTCCGTGTCCATACACACTCCATACGGACCCAGGGAGGCTGGGATTTCAGGGACATTATTATGAATGAGCACGCCCCCTCCTGAACACCTAAAAACAAAAAAACATGTTTTTTTTTAAATTTCACATGTTTTACATTAATTTAAATTTAAGTGAATGAACCGTGTTCAAAAAAATCCAAAAAATATATATTTTTCTAATTAAGGTTTTGTAATTAGGGATTAAAATAAACATACCATTGCGGACAAGGTTATTAACATAAAATGCCTTTCTAAATTTTATTTTTATATGATTTGTATATGTTTTAAAACTCTTGCACTGGTAAAAGTAGTCTGTGTGGCTGCTTTTACCAGGCACAAGAATTTTCAGGACATTCGCTGGGCAAGAGATGGGCAAATAAGCCCATCTCGCCCACGTGAACGTCCTCTCTGTGGGGATGCATTGTTCCTGTCAATCCACAACTTGAAAGATTGGAAAAGCCGGATTTTGGCACATGTGTCTTGCACACCGAAAACTATTCCGACCAGGCGAGGCCAGAATTTCAGGCCCGTTAAGATAAAGATACGGTATAAAAGCAAGAAATGGTCTTTGAACTTCCGACTTCCAGTTTTAATTAATTAGAGTGAGGGTGAAATGATCTGTTTTTATAGACGCGATGGCACCTCCAGGGGCAAGACAATTTTTGTCTAGGGGAGGGTTCATAGCCGCCTCATGGGAAATTGCGTGCTAGTTTGTGATGGCGATTCCATGGCAGTGGAGTGCCCCATGTTTAACGCCCTGGGCCACCATATATCGGCGATGATGTAATCACTGTATGCGGCATTCCTGCTCTGATTCCAATAGCCCCGTATGCCATGAGATTGGTGCGAGCAGATATCAACGCCCGCTTCACGGGTCAGGAAACAGGTGGACATCCGCTCTCAGAGCGCTGCTGAAAGGGGAGGCCACCAGCGGTTTTTGTTGGCCCATTCTGGTCGGCTCAAAGATGGCGGCTCTAGTGTGGTCCAGGCCACCATCTTGTAGTCCGGCACTCCATCTCCCTTTCATTGAAGGGCAGGGTCGTTGAGGCTCGTCAGCGCAACATGCAGTTTCCGCGTAGCCCTTACTTCAGTGTCACAGTTGCACCCCGGTTACCGCCCCCACAGGAAGTGGAGTGTGCCAGATTGCGCTCGGCTTCCTTTCAGGGGTAGAAATGACAATTCTGTGGCGTGGGCGAGACTTCTCCGGCAGCCACTAAAAGTCCCAGCGGCAGCAGGTTACTGAAACCAACCGGGCTGCAGGACAATATCGTCTCCAATATTAGTGCAAAAAGCTTTTATGTTTTTGTCAACTTGAGGCAGTCCAATTAGTTCCTTTCTATCAACGCAAAGTGATTGGACGTGGCAGACCCTGTGACACACGGTCCAGAGTACATCATAGCCTCAGAGTCCTCTTCTATTGCTTCAATTGGACAAGTCAGCGACCGGCCAGAGCCCGATTCCATTGATCAAACCTGGAGTGTTCGGGGGCGCTGCCAAATCTCTATTCCATTGATCAAACCTGGAATGTTCAGGGGCACTGCCAGAGCCCTATTCCATTGATCAAGACTGGAGTGTTCAGCGGCCCGGCCAGAGCATTATTCGATTGATCAAACCTGGAAATGTTCAGGGGCTCGGCCAGAGCTCCATTCCATTGATCAAACCTGGAATGTTCAGGGGCTCAGCCAGAGCTTTTTTCCATTGATCAAGACTGGAGTGTTCAGGGTCGACCAGTGCCCTATTACATTGATCAATACTAGAGTGTTCTGGGGCCATGCCAGAGCCCTATTCCGTTGATCAATACTGGATGTTCAGGTGCCATGCCAATGCCCTATTCCATTTATCAATTCTGGAGTATTCAGGGGCCGGCCAGAGCCCTATTCCATTGATAAGGAATGGAGTGTTCAGGAGCGCTGCCAGAGCCCTATTACATTGATGAAGTCTGGAGTGATCATGAGCGCTGCCAGAGCCCTATTCCATTGATCAAGACTGGAGTGTTCAGGGGCCATGCCAGAGCCCTATTCCATTGATCAATACTGGAGTGTTCAGGGGCCCGGCAAGAGCCCTATTCCATTGATTAATACTGGAGTGTTCAGGGGCCCGGCCAGAGCCCTATTCCATTGATCAATACTGGAGTGTTCAGGGGCCCGGCCAGAGCCCTATTCCATTGATAAAGACTTGAGTGTTCAGGTGCCCTGCCAGAGCCCTATTTCATTGAACAATACTGGAGTGTTCAGGGGTATTGCCACAGTTCTATTCCATTGATCAAGAATTGAGTGTTCAGGGGCCCGGCCTGAGCCCTATACAATTGATCAATACTGGAGTGTTCAGGGGTATTGCCACAGTTCTATTCCATTGATCAAGTCTGGAGCGATCAGGGGCGCAGCGAGAGCCCTATTCCATTGATAAAGACGAGTGTTTCGGGGCGTGGCCAGAGCCCTATTCCATTAATCAAGACTGCAGTGTTCAGGGTCCCGGCCATAGCCCTATTGCATTGATAAAGACTGCAATGTTCAGGGATACTGCCAGAGCCCTATTCCATTGATCAAGATTGGAGTGTTCAGGGGCCCCGCCAGAGCCCTATTCCATTGATAAAGACTGGAGTGTTTAGCGGCGCGGCCACAGCCCTATTCCATTGATCAAGTATGGAGTGTTCATGGCTACTGCCAGAGCCCTATTCCATTGATCAAGACTGGAGTGTTCAGGGGCCCCTCCAGAGCCCTATTCCATTGATCGAGACTGGAGTGTTCAGGGGCCCAGCCGGAGCCCTGTTCCATTGAAAAAGACTGCAGTTTTCAGGAGCACTGCCAGAGCCCTATTCCATTGATCGAGACGGGAGTCTTCAGGTGCCTGGCCAGAGCCCTATTCAATTTTTCAAGATTGGAGTGTTCAGGGGCACTGCCTGCTTTGGACACTTGATTGAAATGAAAACTTCAAACCCCACGACACTCAGCGTCCAGATGCCGGAGGTCCGACAGAAGGTCGCCCTTCTCACTGCTGACCAGTAACTCCATCCCTAGGGATATTGACAAGGGCAAGGCAATTTACTCTCATATAATATCTGAACACCTCTGTTCAATGAATGGTTTGATGGTTGACTTCCTTTTACACGTTTGAAATCAGGAAATCTTGGTTCGCGATTAATAGAACAAGTTGAATCCCTGGGTGAAGCCACCAGACAATCCGCTGCAATAAGCGACATAGACGCATAATTTATAAAGGCCCGGTTAGCTCTGTCCATAGTTTAATAGAGACTCATAAATTTATGGTCGATAGTTCTAGACCTACGTTGGGCGACCGAAACTGCACCTTTTATATTGATTTAACAGTCGATCCGTAGCTCTGCAATCCTGTGGCAGTGTCAGTGCGCTGGAAACGGGTCTTTGTACGGCAGCTTTTGCTTCATGTAGGAGTTGGCTGTTTTAAGAGTGAAAACTGCCCTCTGCTTCACTCCAAGTGCCAAAGACGACATTGTAGATGCTAAGTCAATGTCGAGTCACAGAATTATACAGATCCCACCTCTCTTTCTGACAGTGCGTTCCAGATCATAACAAAGCGCTGGATAAAAATAATTTTCTCATGTCAAGTCTGCTGCTTCCTCGATGTGGACCAGATTCTACCGGGCCCCAGGACGTGGCCACTATAATTCTGTGATTGTAGCCGGTTATATTGGGACAGAGTTCTCAATGGAAGGTCACATATGCCAAATATAGGGCAGAAGCAGGGGAGATTGTACCTTCTGACTAATTCTGATCCCGCCAGAAATGTCTCTGCATCTGAATCCCTAACTCTTTCTGTTCCTTGTAAAGTATTAGCATTTATTCTACATTACTTGAAGGGGCAAAATACAGGGCTTTGGGAAAAAATCAGCGGAGAGGAAATAATGGGACAGCTCTCCCAAGGAGCAAGCAGTGGCACAATGTGCCGAATGGTCTCCTTCTGTGCTGCATGAATATATCATTCTATGTTTCTTTGAAAAAGATTCTGACGAAAATGACCTGTTTGAGGGGATGAGGTGAGTTAAAATTCGAGAGCTCTTCAGAATTTTTATAACGTGAAAAATCAATTTCTTGCGTGACTTGTGTGGATTCGATCAGTGAATTGTCTTTCGAAGAAAACGTAGTCATCATCAAAGCTGTTCTGTCATATGGAGGATGAATTGCTTCCATGCTAAAAAGGGATGTATTCACGATATTTTCAATGAAGGACCTAACATTCCAGGTCCTGAACTACATGTTGAAGTGTAGAAGATGCCTGTGCATGGATTTTCTTTAACGTGTGGTGGCTGTTGCATACCAGGCATCGTACAGGCTTGTCAGAGTTAAGTCTTGGTTCAGTGGCAAGGATTAACCAAGACGACTGGAGACCAGCTCTGCTGCAAAGAAATAGTGTGCACAGAGTGTGGGCTGACCCGTGCTGCACCTGGGCCCACGTCTCTTCTGGGCCCCAAACTCACACCTCTCCTGGGCCCCGATCACTTCTCTCCACAATCGCTCGCTGCCCTTGTGCCCCACGCTCATCGCTCCTGTTCTACCTGCCCACGCTCCAATCACCGTTCTGGACCTTGATGACGTCCAATCCAGTTGCCATCTAAACTACCGTCAGTCCAGGTCGCGCTGTACCTTGCAGTGGTATCCGCTGCTTCAGGGACCGGCACGCTGCTCCAGGGACCGCACGGTGCTCCAGGTACCGCACAGTGCTCCAGGGACCGCACGGTGCTCCAGGGACCGCACGGTGCTCCCGGGACTGCACGGTACTCCAGGGACCGCACGGTGCTCCAAGAACTGGCACGCTGCTCCAGGTACTTAACGGTGCTCCAGGGACCGCACGGTGCTCCAGGGACTGCACGGTGCTCGCGGGACTGCACGGTGCTCCAAGAACTGGCACGCTGCTTCAGGTACTTTACGGTGCTCCATGGACCGCACGGTGCTCCAGGGACCGCACCGTGCTCCTGGGACCGCACGGTGCTCCAGGGACCGCAGCGTGCTCCAGGGACCGCAAAGTGCTCCAAAACTGGCATGCTGCTCCAGGTACTGCACCATGCTCCAGGGACCGCACGGTGCTCCAGGGACTGCACGGTGCTCCAGGAACTGCACGTTGCTCCAGGGACTGCACAGTGCTCCGGGGGCCGCCACACTGCTCCAGGGACCGGCACGGTGCTCCAAGGACCGCACGGTGCTCCAAGGACCGCCACACTGCTCCAGGGGCAGGCACACTGCTCGAGGGACTGCACGGTGCTCCAGGGACTGCACGGTGCTCCAGGGGCCGCCACACTGCTCCAGGTACTTCACGATGCTACAGGGGCCGGAACACTGCTCCAGAGGCAGGCACACTGCTTCACATACTGCACGGTGCTCCAGGAGCCGCCACACATCACCAGTGGCAGGCACACTGCTCCAGGTACTGCACAGTGCTCCAGGGACCGCACGTTACTCCAGGAACCGGCACGCTGCTCCCGGGACCACACGGTGCTCCATTAACCGCACGGTGCTCCATGGGCCGCCAACTGCTCCAGGAGCAGGCACACCGCTCCAGGTACTGCACGGTGCTCCACGGCCGCCACACTGCTCCAGATACTGCACGGTGCTCCAGGCACCGCAGAGTGATCCAGGGCCAAAAGTGCTGCTCCAGGAACTGGCATGCTGGTCCAGGGACTGCACGGTTCTCCAGCGGCCCTCACGCTGCTCCAGGGGCACCACGCTGCTCCAGCGCCCGCACGGTGCTCCAGGGCCCCCCACATTGCTCCAGCGGCCGCCACATTGGAATGGGACCCCGCAAACTGCTCCATTGTCGCATGGTCACTAAAGGCCACCACACTGCTACAGGGTTCCCCACACTACTCCAGAGGCTGGCACACAGCTCCAGGGCCGCCCACACTGCTCCAGGGCTCCCACACTGCTCCAGAGCCCCTCACACTGCTCCAGGGCCTCCGGCACTTCTCCAGGGGCCCGCACGGTGCTACAGGGACTGCACGGTGCCCCAGGGGCCGCCACGCTGCTCCAGGAGCCCGCCTGGTGCGCAAGGGGCTGCCACACTTCTCCAGATGCCGCCACCCTGCTCCAGGGGCCTCCGCGCTGCTCCAGGGACCGCCACGCCACTCCAGGGGCACCACACTGCTCCAGGGAGCAACCACGCTGCTCCAGGGACCGCCAAGCCGCTCCATGGGCACCACACAGGTCCATGGGCCACCACACTGCTTCAGGGCCCCCACACTGCTCTAGCGCCCGCCACACTGCTCCAGGGTCCGCCACACTGCTCCAGGGGTCGCCACACTGCTTCCGGTCCCCCCACACTGCTGCAGGGGCCGCCACGCTACTCCAGGGGCCGCTACACTTCTATAGCTGCCGTCGCACTGCTTCAGGGACGGCCACACTGCTCCAGGGGCCGCCACACTGCTCCTGGGCCCTCCACACTGCATTCCAGGGGCCCCCACACTGCTCCAGGGGCCGCCACGCTGTTCCAAAAGCCGCTTGCCATTTATGGCCCCTCCCTGCACGAATGGTCTTTCGTAGATCGGTGCCGATACAATGAAGTAGAAACATTGAGGGTCTTTGTTGGGGGTCTGAAGTGATGTTGTTCATCGTTACTGAGCCATTCATTCCCATTTACGGAGGACCATAATATGTTACAGGTACTGCAGGCCTCTGTGAGGAAATTGTGGCATAGCGAGCTATCGGGAGTCAGGATGGCTGAGCGGTCTAACGTGCTGCATTCACATTGCCGAAATCTCTGGCGGCGTAGCTTCCATTTCAACTTCTGACATGCGATTGTTTCACTTCTCTGCACAATTGGAATTTATGCATTATGTGGCACCTGCTTCTTTTGTCCAGTGATGTGTTCCTGTCAGAAAACGAATTGTTTGTTCTCCTTAGAGCAGAGAGGGTTAAGGGGAACGCCTGAGAAAAATATTCAAAATTGTTACAAAAGAACAATACTGCAGATGCTGGTAATCGGAAATTAGAAATGAAATTCTGTTTTGACAAACGGCCTTTGACCTCAAACGTTAACAGTTTCTGTCTCCACAGATGCTGCCTGACCTGCTTAATGTTTCCAGCATTGTCTATTTTAATTCAAAATTATGGGGTGTTTTTGATAGAGCAAGTAGGGAGAAACTGCATTCACTGGTGAGTGGTTCGGAAACCAGAGTGCATAGATTTTAAATAATTGGCAATTTATTGGGGACATCAGGAGAATTTTTCACATAGAGGGTTGTGAAGATGTTTGAAACATTACCTGAAAGGAAGGTGGACTTAGATTCCAGAGGAACTTTCAAAAGTCAGCTGGACTTGTATTTGAAGAGAATTAATTATCAGGGTTATGGGGAGAAAGCTCTGCTGTGAGACTAAATTAGACAGTTCTTTCAAAGAGCTGGCACAGGAAGGACGGGCCGAGTGCTCTCATTCCGTACTGTACGATTCTATGAGAAGAAGGTTCTAGGATTCTGTGACTCCGGTCTTTTGTGCATCCTCCATTCTCTTCACACTAAAAATAACCAGCCATAATCCTGCCTCAATGCATGGAATTTGCTCCCTAAACCCCGCCGTCTCCTCCTTTATGAAGCTCCTTAAAACCGTTAGGTTTGAGGAGTCTGTTGGTCATGTGACATAAAAGCTCCTTCTTTGGATTTTGTTCCCATATTTTTGTTTACACCTCTAGTAAGCGCATTGGGAGATCTCCTGGAAGTGGGGAGTGAGCCATGGTTTATCAAACTGTGCAACCACTTTACTGAACACGTGTTTGTGTGTATGTTTGTTACGTTAAATAAACTAGGGCATCTGACGCATCTCTGCCTGGTGCACTGGGGTCCAGTGAGACAGATTTATAGCAAGGTTTTGCTTTTTGCGAAAAAGCAAAACGAAGTATTACTTCAGAATGATGGAGATTCCAATCAATGCTCTCACTGTGACGTGATTTGAACATGCAACCTTCGCTACCTTTGCCCACAAGGTCACCACATCCCACGGAAATAAACCAGGAAACTGCTCAAAATATACAACGGATCGAGCAGCTTCTTAAAAACAATTAAACTTTCCCCATGTAGACCGAAATCGGAACTACAGAAAAGGCCATGTGAAAGTTTGAACTGTGTGTGTTTATATGTAGAGCCACAGAAACTTCCAGCACAGGAGGAGGCAATTCGGCAAATCGCACCTGTGCTTTAGCTTTGAAAGAGCAATCGTGTGTAATGCCACACTCCCGCTTTTTGTCCAAAACCCTGCAGGTTACTCATCCTCAGGTACCTGTGTAGCTCCAATTTACAATGATTTGTTTTATCAGCTTCCATAATTTTTTCACATAGACCGTTTCAGATCAGGAAAATACTCTGAGTGAAAATATCTCCTCATCATCCCTCTTTTGCCACTGATTTTATATCTATAACCTCTGATTATTGATCCACTCGTGGAAGGTGATATATATTTATTCACTCTCTGCTCCATCAAAACATCTCATCGCCTTTAAAACATCTATTAGATCAATTTTAATCTCATCTGTTGCAAGGAGAACAAACCTCACTTTTTAATCCTCCCATTATATCTGTAGTCCCTCATCACTTGAACATAGAAACATAGAAAATAGGTGCAGGAGCCGGCCGTTCGGTCCTTCTAGCCTGCACCACCATTTAATATGATCATGGCTGATCATGCAACTTCAGTATCCCACTCCTGCCTTCTCTCCATAACCCCTGATCGGTTTAGCCGGAAGGGCCACATCTAACTCTCTTTTCAATATATATAACGAACTGGACTCAACAACTTTCTGTGGGAGAGAAGTCCATCGGTTCAAAATTCTCTGGGTGAAAACGTTTCTCCTCATCTCGATCCTATATGGCTTACCCCTTATCCTTCGACTGTGAACTCTGTTTCTGAACTTAACCAAAATCGATAAAATTGTTCCTGCATCTAACCTCTCCAATACCGTCAGACTTTTATGTGCTTCTATGAGATCCCCTCTCATTCTTATAAATTCCAATGAATATAAGCCTAGTCGTCCAGCTTCTCTTCATGTTTCAGTCCTGCCATCCCGGGAATCAGTCTGATGAACTATCGTTGCACTCCGTCAATAGCAAGAATGAACTTCCTCACATAACGATTACAAAATTGCACACAATACTCAAGGTATGGCTTCACCAAGGCCCTTTCCAACTGCAGCAAGACCTCCTATACTCAATTCCCCTCGCTTTGAAGGACAACATGCCATTTACTTTGGTAACTGCCTGCTGTACCTGCATGCCTACTTTCAATAACTGATGTACCATGACACACACGTCTCGTTGCACCTCCCCATTTACTAATCTGTCACCATTCAGATAATAATCTGCGTTCCTGTTTTTGCCACCAAAGTGTATAACCTCACAATTATCCACATTATGCAGCATCTGCCATGCATTTTCCCACTCACCTAACGTGTCCAAGTCACCCTGCAGCCTCTTCGCATCCTCCGCAACGCTCACACCGCCTTCCAGCTTAGTGTAATTTGCAAACTTGGAGATATTTCATTATATTCCTTCGTCTAAATCATTAATATATACTGTAAATAGCCGGGGTGCCAGCCCTGAACCTTGAGGTACCCCACAAGTCATTGGCTGCCATTCTGAAAATGACACGTTTATACCCATACTTTGCTCCCTGTCAGCCAACCAGTTCGCTATCTACTTCAGTATATTATCTCAATCCCATGTGCTTTAATTTTACAGACTAATCTCTTGTGTGGGACCTTGTCAAAAGGCTTTTGAAAGTCCAAATGCATCGCATCATACTGGTTCTCCCTTATCCACTCGACCAGTAACATCCTCAACATCCTGGTAAACTTTCTTGTATTCAATCTAAAGCCGGTCCATCTTTCCCGAATTATTAACAATACTCCAGCTGAGTCCCATCCAGCAATTGATAAAATTCGAGCATTATCACTTTGCTTTTATATTCCGTGCATCCATTTATAAACCCGAGTAACCCTTATGGATTATTAACCACCTTGTCAACTTGACCTGCCACCATTAATGATTTGTGTATATGGTCACACATGTTTCTAGTGTCAAAGAAACTTCCAGCACATAATGGGGCCATTCGGCACGTTGCACCTCTACTAACTCTTTGAAAGAGCAGTCCTATTTAGTCCCCCACCCCAGCATTTTATCCATTACCCTGTAGGTTCCATATCCACATGTCCCTGTGCTACTCCATATTAAAAGTATTTATGGAATCTTTTCAGATAGAGTGTTCCAAATCCCGACAACACTGTGTGAAAAATATATTTTCATCCTCCCTCCTTTGCCAATGATTTTAAATCTAAAACCACAATTTATTGATCCATTTGTCAGAGGGAATCGAATTTTTTTCGGTACCTAATCTACTAAAACCTCTTCCCTCCTTTAAAATATCTATTAGATCATCTAATAATCCTCTCTGTTCCAAAGAGAACAGGACAAACTTGTCCAACCTCCCCTCATAACTGAAGTCCCTCATCACTGGGAGCATCCTGGTAAACCTCCTCTGTACTCTATCTAAAGCCGTTACATCTTTCCTGAAGTGTGGTGCCCAGCATTATCAACAAAGCTCTAGCTGAGCCCTATCCAGCGATTGAAACACTCTAGCATTATCTCTTTGCTTTTATATTCTATGATTCAATTTATAAACCCGAGTAACCCTTCTTGTTTTTTAACCACCTCATCAACCTGTCCTGCCACCATTAATGATCTGTGTATATGATCACCTATGTCTCTCTGCTATTTTACACTTTTCAAAATCGTGCCGTTTATAGTATACTGCCGTTCCATATTAGTCCTCCTAAATACACTTATCCACATTGAACACTGCTAAGATTCTGCCCAAATCACCATCCCAGGGTCTATCACTGCTAGACAGATATACACAGTCTAACACAGCTAGATATATATACAAAGTTTGTTGCACAGCTGGACAGGGTTAGCGAGGGACACTCACAGATTGACCTGGATACCCAGGGACAATCACAGCAGGACAGAACTATCCAGAGACTGACAGCACAGCTGGAAATGTCTGGGGAATACTTTCTTGCAGCCAGAGCTACCTGCAACTGTGCAGCACAGAATCCAGAAATGGAAAAAGACAACTGTTAAATGCTCGCATCGAGTTGGGCTTGCACCACCTTCCTTTCAGTTAGCAGCAGAATGTGCTGACCGATTGTGCCACAGAGACTGCCAGTGGCATTGTTGCGAGCTAAAGTTTCAGATTGCTGCGACCAGAATAGCAATTGCTCTCTATCAGTTTTTCTTTTCCACAATAAAGACTGTGACCTTCATTGTGTACACACTGAAACTGCACACTGCAGACACCTCCATGCCACCGCGAACCAACTCTCCTGTAAGTGGTGCAATGTCCCTTCCAGTCTTTCCATGCCTTGTTTGTTGCGAAATTTCCGATTCGCCCGAATCCGAAGTTAATTTTGAATTCCTGATCTACAGTACCGAGAATCATTTAAATGTCTCAGATCAGTTAATGTCACCGATCACATCAGGGTAAATGTTCCAGCGTCTTGAACCAGGGAATGGTGTCTTGACCCCCTCTGGTCAATCGGAAAGTTCGCCCTCTACTGCTGTGCATCAGTTTCCCAAAGCGGATCTCAAGATCCATAAAGCTGGTGACCATGTTTTCTTTATTGGATCGTTCTGATTTCTCCTGCTCCCAGTTGACAATATGTTTCAATCCTCGTTGCAATGCTCCGCCTTGCATTATGTCCAGGGTCGATAAAATTCAGCTATGCAGAATATGGAAGCTAGGATTGTTCCACTTCGACCAAAGAAAGTTAAGTGGAGATTTAATAGAGGTGTTCAAAATTACGGCAGGGGACGGAGTTACGAGAGCTGAACTGTTTCAACTGAGAAATCGGTCGATAACAAGAGGACATCAATTTATGAGAATTGATTCAAACAAGCCAGAATGAGGGAGGTGGTTTGGAGACATTTCTTATTTACTCACTGAGTGGTTACGATCTGGAATGCATTGTTTGAGAGGGTGTTGAAAGAAGATTCAATAGTAACGTTGAAAATGGAAGTTAAAATTTTAAATAACTATAGAAATATGTGATAAGTGCAGGGAATTGGGACTAATTGGATAACTCTGCCTAATGGCCTCCTTCTGTGATGTGAGATTCCAATCAGATTTTTGACAGCATCCCCTACCAGCGCTTTCCCCAACTCTTCCATGTTCCTACCGTTACCTCAATGGCAGCAACCGGGACCTCATTCACTTGAACACTCACACCATCGGAGACGCTGGAAGTGCATCTTTTGACAGCCATTTCAGAGCTCAGTGGGAATTTCAGCAATAGTCGAGACAATGATGCAGATTTTCAACGAAGTCAATCACAGCGAAAAGTAGTATAAAGCAAGGACAACAGGAAAGGCAAATATGATAACAGAACCAAGGCGGGTGGATGGAGTTAATGTACTGGCCAGGCAGGATTTCATTAATTGGCAGATAGGCTCGAGGGGATGAATGGACGCCTGCTATATTCCTAACATTAACAACAACGAGTATTTATACAGCGTCTTTAAGGCGTTGCACGAGAGTGCGAATTAAATAACATTGGACTCAAGGAGATATTATGGCAGATAACTGAAAACTGAAAACGTCATCAAAGATGCCGGTTATAAGGTTCGGCTTAAAGAAGGAAAGAGAGGCAGAGTGGATTCGGGAGGGGATTCCTGAGCTTAGGACTTTTCCAAATGAAGGCAAAGCCAGCAATGGTGGAGCGGTTAAAATCGGGCTGCACAAGAGACCGAATTCGACGAGTGTCTTTATCTTGGGTGTTGTGGAAACGGGAGCATAATCATGATGAGTGAACAGGTCCTAATGCGAGTGAAATTAGAATCTATGTGGACACCACACAATTGGTTAATAGGCTACCACCCGCCCGCCGCCACCGCGTCTCGACCGAGCACTTACACCAACTGCATGTGCCCAATATTGCTGAAGTATGAATTGAACTGGGAGTGCCTCAAAACATTAAATAATGTTCCTCGTACAGAAGCGTTCAAATAAAACATTGGTACACAACCACTCCACCTGGAATGTGATCTGATAACTCGGATGGGAGTAGAAAGTGGATTTGAATTGTCATTGATATATTAGCGAATTTAATATTTTTATTGCATTCAGAAACATATTTGAAGAGAGTTGGGTGCGGAAACTGAGAAAATGTTGTGTGTCAGGAACTGAAGAATTGTGATTGTTTTATTCAACAACTGAAGCCCGAAACTTTCATCCGTTGGAATAGAATAGAATAAAATAGAATAAAATAGGATAATACAAAAAAAACCACGTTAATACAGAAAAGAATTTGGGGTTAAGCCTAGTTTTGACTCAGTATCAGAAGATCGTTGAGTGAAACTGGCCCATGCCAGCAAGAAACTGGCGGTAAAGATTTGGACAGTTAATGCGCGAAACATAGGAACATAAGAATTAGGAACAGGAGGAGGCCATCTAGCCCCTCGAGCCTGCTCCGCCATTCAAAAAGATCATGGCTGATCTGGCCGTGGACTCAGCTCCACTTACCCGCCCGCTCCCAAAAACCCTTAATTCCCTTTTTGGTTACAACTCTATCGATCTGTGATTTGAATACATTCAATGAGCTAGCCTCAACTGCTTCCTTGGGCAGAGAATTCCACAGATTCACAACACTCTGGGAGAAGAAATTCCTTCTCAACTCGGTTTTAAATTGTTTCCCCCATATTTCGAGGCTGTGCCCCCTATTTCTAGTCTCCCCGACCAGTAGAAACAACCTCTCTGTCTCGATCTTGCCCAAACCTTTCATTATTTTAAATGGTTCTATACGATCACCCCTCATCCTTCTGAACTCCAACGAGTAAAGACACAGTCTACTCAATCTATAATCATAAGGTAACTCCGTCATCTCCGGAATTAGCCTCGTGAATCGTCTCTGTACCCCTTCCAAAGCTGGTATATCGTTCCTTAAGTAAGGTGACCAAAACTGCACGCAGTACTCCAGGTGCGGCCTCACCAATACCCTGCACAGTTGCAGCAGGACCTCCCTGCTTTTTACTCAATCCCTCTCGCAATCAAGGCCAACATTCCATTAGCCTTCTTGATTCCCTGCTGCGCCTGCAAACTAACTTCTTGGGATTCATGCACAAGGACCCTCAGGTCCCTCTGCACCGCAGCATGTTGTAATTTCACCCCATTCAAATATTATTCCCTTTTACTGTTTTTTTTTCCAATGTTGATGACCTCGCATTTTCCGACATTATATTCCATCTGCCAAACCTTAGCCCATTCGCTTAACCCACCTAAATCTGTTTGCAGCCTCTCTGTGTCCTCTGCACAACCTGATTTCCCACTAGTCTTTGAGTCATCTGCAAATTTTGTTACACGACACTCTGTCCCCTCTTCTAGGTCATCTATGTATATTGTAAACAGTTGTGGTCCCAGCACCGATCCCTGTGGCACACCACTAACCACCGATTTCCAACCCGAAAAGGACCCATTTATTCCGACTCTCTACTTTCTGTTAGCCAGCTAATTCTCGATCCATGCTAATACATTTCCTCTGACTCCGCGTATCTTTATATTCTGCAGTAACATTTTGTGTGGCACCTTATCGAATGCCTTTTGGAAATCTAAATACACCACATCCATCGGTACACTTCTATCCACCATGCTCGTTAAATCCTCAAAAGTAGCAGAAGTAGACGCAGTTTGCACTAGGGAAACTCTGTGCTATATTACACAGTACCACATTGTAGTTACAGCAGGGAAACAGGCCATTCACTGCAACATGTCCATGTCCGTGATTTTATTCTCCACTCTTTAGAGGTGATTTGAGAATGAGTGCCATTGACATCAAGGCAGCATTTAACCAAGTGTGGCATCAAAGATTTCGAAAAAACTCTCCCCCTGGCTTGTGGTTGTTTGAGGTCAATCATCCCAGCCGCATGGTGTCACTGAAGCTGTTCCTCAGGGCAGTGTCCAAGGCCCAAGCATCTTCAGATGCCTCATCAATGACCTACACTCTACCATAAATTCAGAAGCGGAGCTGTTTGCTTATGATTGTAAGTGTTCAATTCCATTCGCAATTCTTCAAATAGTGAAGCACTCCATGCCCACATGCAGCAAGACCTTGACGACATTCAGCCTTGAGCATATAAGTGGCAAGTAACATTCACACCACAAAAGTGCCAGGCACAGCGCATATGCAACAAACGAGAGTCTAATCTGCTCCCCTTAATATTCATCGCTGACTCTGAAACCATCAACATAAACAGGGTCACCAATGATCAGAAACGTAAATGGACCAGCGACATAAATATGGCAAGAAGAGCGGGTCAGAGTTCTGCAGTGACTGTCTCCCCTCCTGAACTCCTCAAAGTTGTTTTACCATCGACAAATCAGAAGTCAGCATTGTGATGGAAAGTTCTCCACTTGCCTGGATGAGTGCAGTTCCATCCACACTCAAGAAGCTCAGCACCCTGCAGGACAATGCAGCCCACTTGATTGGAGTCCAATGCACAACATTCCACTTTCACACCTTCCACCATCCACGCAAGTGTCTACTGTATGTGCCATCTAAAACATGCGGTCCGTGTGGTGAAGGTGCTCCCACAGTGCAGTTCGGGTGGGTGTTTCAAGGTTTTGCCTCAGCAGCAATGAACGAATGGCGATATATTTCCAAGTCAGGATGATTCTGTCACTTGGAGAGGACCTTGCAGATAATGGTATTGCAATGCGCCTGCTGCCCTCGTCCTTCCAGTTGGTAGATTTCGTGGGTTTGAGAGGTGATGCCGAATAAACCTTGGCTGCTGCTCCCGAGTTCTAGCTTTTCATTGTGGCCTGCGCCTCCACTCTGGTTCCACTTCTGGTCTCGGGCGCTAGATCCAGCTTATGGCCGCTACCCCGCTCTGCTCCCGCTGCTGGTCTCGGGCGCTAGATCCAGCTAATGGCCCCTACGCCCGCTCTGCTCCCGCTGCTGGTCTAGGGCACTAGATCCACCTTATGGTCGCTGTCCCCACTGTGCTCCCGGTGCTGCGCTCGGGCGCTCGCTGATTTTTGTACAATGGTCAGTTCCATTCGCAACTCTCCGACAATGTAGCACACCATGTGTCACCATTTTTGGATGATAGCCCGCGTTGTGTCGTTTCATATGATTTTTCTGACGTCTCTATTACTGAAAAATAGTTGAAGGCTGCTCAGTAACATTTTAATAAAGCAGTTATTTTTTAATCAATTTGTATTTCGGAATCTGACGGTAATTCATCTGAATCAGCGACCTAGATAAAAAGGTAAGGCTGTGTAAGACTTCATAACAGGGAAAGTTAATGCAAGATGTGCAAAATGTAATAGTCAGATATTGTGATGGAACAATCCTCTGTGTGTGTTGGTGCACAGACAGCCATATATAATACCTGCTGCCACTTACCAACTGGTTTTGAACGGGTATCCCCAGGCAAGGCGAGGATTGGGTACCTGGGTTTGAGAAAACACTCGGTTGAAAGGTTTCAGCTGCATACTTCAGGCGAGTAACTAATATTTTGTCTGTCGTCCTGTTTTGCCTCAGATAAAGCCGCTTTAAAATTTAAGATACAGTATGTTGGTTACAGACTGGAAGATGTGGAGGTGAGGCGAACCTGGGGTTGGTCAAATTCACCGGTCGCACTGCTGGATGTGTAACATCATCACAGAAAATGTCTCTGACGACTTCCACTCTTCTCTTCTTCAATATTCCCGGTAACACAGAGAATACAGCCAGCTTAGTGCCCACTCCATCTTTACACGTATCTGTGAATGGTTGTCATTTATTGTCTTGTGTGTGTTTTAGTTTGGACAGCCGGTTTGTATTTGCATCGCGCTGTCTTTCATCAGCCGAGAACCTCTAGTTCCACTGATGCTGTTGCTTTGCGCCCAGTGCGGGAATTTTCCGACCTGAACACAAAGCGATATGATGGTTTGTGGGAGTTCAGGTTAAACACTTACCATGTTTGTATTTTATCCCGGTGAATCTCATCTACTGGGTATCGTTACTTCTCTTGATGGCGTTGTTATGCACCAACGTAGGAGTTTCCCGATCTGAACCGAAGAGGGGTAAGGAGCGCTGGTAGTTCAACTTGGAGCTATTACCTTGCCTGTATATAATGGGCTCGGGTCCACAAGCAAAACATTAATTGAGCTCTGGATTTGCGAAGGAGTTCTTAATTTTAGCACGAGTCGGCCTTGCATGGTATGTCTAATCTTTGAGTGTCCTTATCGGTATTTATGACTGAACGAACAGAATTACAACAGATCATTAGGGCTGCAATTGAACCGGGATGGGACAGAATACAAACGCATAGCATTTGCCGACCGTTATATGACAGGCCCGATATTCAGCTCCAGTGAAATCATTGCAACAGAATATCGGGCCCAGCGTATAACAGGCGATGGATGTGATACCGATCATCCCGTGCCCCCACCCGTGCCCATTTCTGTCCCCATGGTCATTTAGCTGATTGCTGTTTGTGAGACCTTGCTGTTCACAATTTGACTTTTGGATTTCCGGACATTACTACAGTGACTGCAATTTCAAAGATCTTTTAACTCTCACGTGTGTAAGGAGGCCCTGAGTCCTTGAAAGGCACTGTATGAACGCAAGTGCCAGAAACCGATCTTGGGCAGTCAGGCAAAGTCAAACAGCTTCCTGTTAAAGGCAACGCCCAATATTGAGCTTCAGGACAGGAAGTGTAACAGGGGAACGATGCGACCCGCCGGTTTGACTTCTCCTCCCGTGGCTAATTTCACGCCAAGTTCTTCATTTCCAGCCAAACCACCAGAGCTAGATGTAATGTGCATTCAAGCGGCCACAATTTAATCTGTTTTAGAAACAAGACGCTGCGTTATTTTTCGATCCATTTGGGTTTAGTTAAATCTGAATATTCTGATGCTAAGATAATTTAAAATTTCAGCCTGGGCGTAGTTCTGGCTGCAGCGGATTATCTGCCAGTCATACACCCCGACGAATTTTACTTTCCATTGACTATAATCTAAAAGACAATAGGGCCGGTTTTAAAATATCCAACTCGCAGTTCACGCCCCATTGAAGTTAAAAAGTAAACATGGAGTGTGGCTTCTTTAGCAAAATTACCTAAATTAGAGAAACGTTCAATACATACGGATTTGTTATCCTGTTCCATATTTTACGAAAAATAATTGATAAAGTACCGACACTGGCAAAGTAGCCATCAATTGTTTCGTAATGCGTATTATCAGGGAGTGATCTGGGCAGTGGCAGCATTTGGTTTGTGGGTCAGATTTAAGTACATACAGATTAAGTTTAAAGTACATATAGATGCAGCAACAGATTTAAATAAAAACAGAAAATGCTGTAAATACTCATCAGGTCAGGCAGGATCTGTGAAGAGAGAGAAAGAGTTGACGTTTAGGTCGATGACCCTTCGCTAGATCTGCATTCCCAGTATTTACTGTTTTTAATTCAGATTTCCAGCATCCACAGCGTTAGGCTTTTGAAACAGATTTAAATGTTTGCTCTAAGTATTTTACATAATGGGTTGAAAAGAAAGACTTGTAAAGTTGGAGTGTAGCTCTCGTGAAGTTCTCCATAGTATATCGATAACTCGGAACACGATGATCGTGTTGGATGTGTTTGTGTAACAGTGCAGAGAGATATGTGGTTGTAGACTGTTAATGGAGGATCACACAGCTCCATCTTATGTCTGACGACCGGAGATAACATTGGAATCTCCGAGATGTTCCACACAATGCTCGCAGAATGTAAATGGATCTTTGCCTTGGCCGGAATAAAACACATATTGCGTTATAATAAAGGAATAAATCAATGCACAGCGCTGATGTCCACAGGTCGGGCTGTCTCAAAAAAGACAGTCGGCATAAACATTACCAATGTGTTTGTTATCTTTGAATTACAAAAATAAAACAAAGCTGCTCAGCAAACTAACTGTAAGGAATTAGAGAAGCTGGAGCTCCTGAATATAATTGGTGATATGTCACAGATTCGGCTGAGCACTGCACTCATTGGTTGTTATTATCTGACGTGTCCCCAAACAGCCCCACATTTTAAACACTCACCACGTTATCAGGGATCCGGTCGGACAGACTGTGATGCTCTTCGCGATGGTCCGCTCTGATTATCTTCGTATAGAAAATGCTGCCTCCTATCAGAGTCTGTGTCAGACTGTTTTGGCGGTAAGAGTAACCAGCTCTTATTTTCCCCAGTTTCGGAATTCTGGCGATGAGGAAAGCTTGGAGATGCTGGGTCTGTTTAATTTGTAACTGAGGGGGCTGACGTAAACCTGATTGAGATCTAAAATTAAAAGGGATCTGGATAGAGTGGATAGAAAGGACCTGTTTCCCATTGCAGATACGTATACTACCAGGGGACATGGATTTGAAATAATTGGAGGGAGGGTTAGCTGAGACAGGAACAGAAATGTCTTAACCCAGAGGTTGTCCGGAACTCAGTGCCCGAAAGGGTGATGGAGACAGAAAACCTCACCACATTTAAAAAATGATTGGATGTGCACTTGAAGTGCAGTAAGCTACAGTGCAACAGGCCAACAGCTGGAGAGTGGGACGAGGCTGAATAGCTCTCGGTCGTCCGGCGCGGTCACGATGGGTCAAAATACTCTCCTTCCGTGCTGTAAAGTTCTATGATTCTATGAACCGAATTCCGCCGGACAGAAAGTTGGGGAGTTAATTCCCAAGACCACACCCGTCAATCCCGTGATATCAGTTACCTCTACAACTCTTTTGGAAAGAACACAACAGAATTGCAAAAAGTTTCAGTGCAAATTGTACCTTAAGTTTGCTCCGTAAAACATCCATTTGCAGTAATGCCTCAAGCTCCATATTACATTCTGCAATTATTTTCATTGCCTCTCGCTGTATTTTATTTTATAATATTTTATCTTCACACTGACTTTAAGCTTCCATCGTGATCATTGATTCTGTGCAATATAGATGTAAAAATTGCATTGATCACAGCAGTGTTATGTTCTTAGCGAGCTGCAGGGCTGGTTATAAGTTTAGCAAATGCTGCACTGAGGAAGAGGAGAGATTGTGCGAAGCGGATTTGGGCACTTTGTAAATTGGGGAGATGTGGACTCACTGTGCACAGAACTGGTACTGCAGAGAAAGGCACAACATCATGTAAGCCTTTTGCGTGGTCTAGTCACGCAATAACCATTAACAGTTATTAGCTTGTATTCCCTATAAGATCAAGTTGAGTGAATCGGTAAAGAATTAAAGTTTTTTTCTAGGGTTAGAGGATCAACTAAAGTGCATCAATCACTGTAACCAATCATCAGAGTACATTACTAAATATAATACATTCCTAATCCTTTAAATCATACTCGAGTCGAAATGGAACTTTCCCAGAATATCAGCAATTTCCAGTTAGAAATGTCTCTGGTAGTTTCACTGCGGCTCATGCTTCTCTATCTCTTGAGCTGAGTTCTTATATTCTGTTGCACGTTCACAATCAAGAAGCTTATTCAAGTATCAGTTTCTCAGAATTCACCAGTTCAGGTTGAGTATTTTTCTCGGGTGGACTGAAAGTCTCAGAATGCAGCAGTGTCTCAGCGTGTTTCATTCCAGCTGACTGACAATGCTTTAATTGATGCAGTGCAACCCTTCCCAATTCTAATCTGTCAATCAACAAACTACTGGTCAGGAACTCGCGTCTGACAAGCAGGAAACTGCGCTGCTCTCCGTGAATGACTATGTTGTCCATCAGAAAAAATATTTATTTTACAGACACATTACAATGTTCGAATACAAAAACTAAAAACGATAATCGGCCTGATTCTCACCACGCAGGCGATGCTTAACTCCTTCCTCTCTGTTATTAATCTATTCAAGTTGAGAGAGAACAAACTGCTACTCGAGCTTCCTAACATTGAAATCGATCTCGTTTTTGTCCAAAGCTTCCACCTCCTTACCATAAAACAATAAGGACACACCAAATGCACAGTCAGTCCAGTCGAACCTGAGTATCCCTGCTCATTAATATCTAGGGTCTTGTACCAAAATTGGAGATTCTGCAACAGCCTAAGCAAGCAACAAGCTCACATATTGATACGTACAGCTTCATACCTATCAGCCTAATTTCCAGAAACCTAATTCTACATTTTTGGGTATGTTATTTCATACCACAAGAACAAACACACCAGAGCTGGCGGCACAGTGCGATACAATCGGGAGGGAGTGACACGTGTAAGCCTCAGCATTGACTCCAGAACCCTTGAAGTCTCATGGCATCAGGCAAACAATGAGTCAGAAAATCTCCTGCTGATTACCAACTACCGCCTTACTTCAGCTGATGAATTAGTACTAATCCATGTTTAACATGTCCACCACCAAGAGTAGCTCGGTAGCACAAGTACTGGCGAGCTGGCCGAGACCTGAAGGACATAGCTGCCAGACTGGGCTTGTGGCAGGAGGTGTAGAAACCAACACGAGAGAAAAATCTACTTAACCTGACCCTCAGCAACCTAATTGTCGCAGATACATCTGTCCTTGGTAGTATTGGTAGTCGTGACAATCATACAGACGTGGAGGCAAATTCCCATATTCTCACTGATGACAATTTCCATTGTATCGTGTGGAACTATCATTGTCCTAAATTGGATCGATATAGAACGAATCTAGCAGATCAAAACTGGACAACAATGAGGTGCAGTGGGCTGGTATCACAGATTTATTTTCACCACAATCTATAAGAACTTCGACCGGCATATCTCTCACACTACCGTTAACATCAAGCCAGGAGTCCCAAACTGGCTTCAATGAGGCGTGTCGAAGAGCATGCAGCAGTTGCAGCAGCAGGCCCAACTCATAATGTGGTGTCAAACTGGTAAAGCTAAAACAAAGCACAACACAGCGGAAGGAGCATGCTACAGACAGAATTAATCCGCCACTTAACCAAGGGATCAGATTGATGCTCTGCACTCCCGCCTCCTCCCAGTCAGGAATTTGGTGAACAATTAAATAACTAAGTGGAGAAGTTGGATCCATGAATATCCCAACCTGCAATGAAGGTGGAGCCCAGCACGCGCATGCAAAGTCAAGGCTGAAGTGTTTGCAACATTTTTCAGCCATACGTGCCGAATATACGATTGGTCTCAGCCTCAGCCTGAGCTTCACACCATCAGAATTGCCAGACATCAGCAAATTGATTCACTGAACGCCGTAAGATGCTGGGAAAGGCTCCCCTTCTTATGCTAAACTGAAGAATAATCAATTCATACTTTTATTAGATGAATATTAATAATTTCATTCTGCAATTGTTGCGCTTAAAATCATACTTTTAAACCTGTTATGAAATGCCAAGGATAGCCAGATTTGAGGTAAGATAGACAAAAACTAATGTCTCATGGGTCTTGCTGAACAGAAATTAAAAGGACAATTGCAGCATTTCGCATAATGTTCCTGTAAAACAACAAGGCCAACTTGGCATGATTCCAGAGATGCCAGAAACCTTGGTTTTTATCCTTAAAAAATCCGTAGATTCTAGAATGGTTCCTGCGGATTGGAAGGTAGGAAATGTAAGACAACTACTTCAGGAAGGAGGGAGAGAGCAAACAGGGAAATACAGACCAGTTAACCTGAAATCAGTCGTCGGGAAAATGCTGAATCCATTGTAAAGAAAGTTGTACCAGGACACTTCGAAAATCCTAACATGGTCAAGTCAGAGTCAACATGGTTTATTATGAGAGGGAAATCGTGGCTGACAAAAGTCTTAGTTATTTTTGGGCATGTAACTAGCAGAGCAGATAAATGGGAACCAGTGGGTGCAGAATATTTGGATTTCCAAAAGGCATTCAATAAGGTACCAAGCAATAGAATATTACACACGATTAGGGTTCATGGGATTGTTGGAAATGTATTAGCATGGGTAGAGGATTGGATAATGGACAGAAAACAGAGTATTATAAACGTTTTTTTTCAGCTTGGCAGACTGCAACTAATGGGGTGCAGAAATGTTCAGTGCTGAGGCCTCAGCTATTTACAATCAATATTAAAGACCTTGATAAAGGGTCCATGTTTAATGTATCCACGTTTGCTGAAGATACAAAGCTAGGTAGGGCAGTACGCGGTGGGGAGAAAACGCAGCTTTTGCAAAGGGTTAAAGATAGACTAAGTGAGTGGGCAGTTGGTTGTCAGATGGAATATAATGTAGGGAAATGTGAGGTTATTCACATTGGAAGGAAGAATAGAAAAACAGAATGCATTTTAAATAGTGAGAAACGTTTAAATATTGGTGTTAGAGTGATGTGGGTGTCCTCGTGCAAGAAAAACTGAAAGCTAGCATGAGTGTAATATCAACAATAAGGCAGACAAATGGCATTGTGTCCTTTATTGCAAGGTGTTTAGAGTATATGAGCAAGGAAGTCTTGCTGCAATGTACAGGGCATTGGTTAGATCACAACTGGATTACATTGTACAGGTTTGGTCTCCTTATCTAAGGATGAATAAAGTTGCCTTTGAGGCAGTACAACGAATGTTCACAAGTTTGATTCCTGGAATGAGCGGGACGCCTTATAATGAGAGATTGTGTAGAATGGGGCTATACTATCTGGAGCTTAGAATAATGAGAGATGATCTCATTGAGACATGGACGATTCTGAAGGGGATTGCCAGGGATGCTGAGAGGATTCTTCGCCTGCCTGCGGTGTCTAGACCGAGAGTGCACAATCTCCGAATAATGGGTAGGCAATTTAATACAGAGATGAGGAGGAATTTCTTCACTCGGAATGTTGTGTATATTTGGAATTCTCTACCCGAGAAGGATGCCGAATATATTCAAGGTTGTGATTGATAGATTTTAGAGTCTAGGGGAAGAAAGATATGATGATCGGACGGGAAAGTAGAGATGAGGGCGATGGTCAGCCATAATCTCACGAATGGCGGAGCAGTCTCGTGGGGCCGTATCGCTTATCAATACTCTTATTTCTTATGTTGTTATGTTCTTTTGATAAAGGTTACAGGCTAATTCGTAGCGAAGCTATAACAAATACCAAAACTCTTCAGTTCACAGGTGCGATAAATGATAGATAATGACATTTTATCTCATATGCATTAGAAACTATTAGGGGGTGAAACACAAACGGTGTCCGGCGAACGAAGGGTCATGTGCGTCTTTGCTTGAAAGGCACAGGTAGGTTCAGTGAGAAGGTGGCATCCCCCGTAATGGTGCAATTAAATTCAGAATACTTCCATGATTGCCTCAACTGATCTACATTAACTTTTCTGAGAAAAAGGGATATAACAGGGGTCTCTTAGATATAAATGTTGTTGGGATATTGGGCTGAGAAGCTTGGGTCTGTCCACAGTTGGGCCAACGAGGGACGGGCTTGAGTAGGGAAGAAATTGATGCCACTGACCGTATGCAGAGGTTAAAGGACTCATGCACCAGGGGGATGAGAACGACTTCATAGAGTGTATGCGGGATGGTTTCTTGCAACAATACGTTGAGGAACCAACCAGGGAGTAGATTATTTTAATTAGGTAATTTGTAAAGAGTCTGGATTAATTAATGATCTACTCGTGAAAGATTCTCTTGGGAAGAGTGGCCATACCATGGGAGAATTTCAAATTCATTTTGAGGGTGAGAAAGCTAGGTCTTAAATGAGTGTGCTATGCTTAAATAAAGGTAATTAGAAAGATATGAAGGCAGAGTTGGTTGAAGTGGACTGGGAAAATATACTAAAGGATAAGACAGTAGAAACGCATTGGCAAACATTTAAGGTGATATTTCATAACAATCTGAAAAGAGTTATACCAGTACGAAAAAAAGATGCTAAGTGAATGATGAACCATCCCTGCCTAACTAAGGAAGTAAAGGTTGGTATCAAATTGAAAACAAAGGCATACAATGCTGCGAAGGGCAGTGGAAGGACAGAGGATTGCGAAATGTTTCGGAACCAGCGAAGGACGTCGAAAAAATGAGAAAGACAGAGAAGATAGCATATCAGAGTAAACAAGCAAGAAATATAAAACAGACAACAAGAACTTCTACAGCTTTATAAAAAGGAAGCGAGTAGCTAAATCAAAATTTGGTCCATTAGAGTATAAGAGTGGAGAATTAATAAAGGGCAACAGGAATATATCGGATGCTTTCAACAAATATGTAGTATCTGTCTTCATGGTAGAGGTCACTAAAACATCGTAATAAAAGATAAGTAATGAGCTATGGCGGTGGGGGGTGGGGTGGTGTGCGAGTTCAAACAATCCTCGTCATAAGAGATAAAGTGCTCGGCAAACTAGTGGGATTAATTGAGGTCAAGTCCCATGGATAATAAGGCCTGCATCCTAGGTTCTTAAGAGAGGTGGCTGCAAAGATAGTGAAAGCATTGTTTGTGATCGACAAAAATTCCCTGAATTCAACAGAGGTCCCAGCGGACTGGAAAACCGCAAAAGTAACGTACCTATTTAATAAAAGAGGGGGACAGAAAGCCGGAAACTATAGACCAGTTAACCTAACATCTGTCATTGGTAAAATGCTGGAGTCGTCATTAAAGAAATAGCAACAGGACAGTTAGAATATCATAATGCAGTTAAACAGAGTCAGCGTGGTTTTATGAAAGGGAAATCATGTTTGACAAATTTGACGGAGTTGTTTGAGGATGAAACAAGCAGAATGGATAGAGGTGAACCAGTTGTTGTTGTGAATATGAATTTCCAGCACGCATTCGGTAAAGTACCTCACAAACGTTTACTGCACAAGATCAGGGCGCAGGGCATTGGGGTTAATATATTAGCGTGGATAGAGGATTGGCTAACCAACAGAAAATAGCGAGTCAGGATAAATGGGTCATTTTCAGGTTGGCAAACTGTAACTAACAGTGATCAATGCTGCGGCATCAAATATTTACAATTTATATTAATGACTTGAATGACGGGACTGAGTGTAGCGTAGTGAAATTTGCTGATGATACAAAGATAGATGGAAAGCAAGTTGTGAGGAGGCGGCAAATAATCTGCAAATGTTGTAGATACGTTCGGAAATGGGCAACATTTTGGCAGATGAAGTATAATGTGGGAAAATGTTACGTTCTCCACATTCGTAGGAAAAATAAAAAAATTAAATTATTATTTAAATGTGGAGCGATTAGAAAATGCTGTAGTACGGAGGGATCTAGGGTTCTTCTACATGAAACACAAAAAGCAAGCATGCACGTACAGCAGGTAAGCAGGCAGGCAAATCGAATGTTAGCCTTTATTGCAAGGGGGAAGGAATTTAAATGTAAGGAAGTCCTCCTCGAAATGTACTGGTTCTTGTTATGACAACAGCTTGAATACTGCATACCGTTTTCTTCTCCTTATTTAAGGAAGGATATATTTGCATTGGATGCAGTTCAGAGCAGGTTCACGACGTTGATTCGTGAGATGAACGGCTTGTCGTATGAAGAAAGGTTGAGCAGGTTGGGCGTATATTCATGGAAGTTTACAAGACTGAGTCTTATTGAAACATATAATATATAATATTCTGAGGGGATTTGACAGGATAGATGCAGAGAGGATCTTCCCCCTCTTGGGAGAATTAAACATCGGTTGCATTTTTTCAAAATAAGGGGTCGCCCATTTAACAGAAATGTGGAGAAATTTACTCTCTCACAAGGTCATGAATCTTTGGACTTCTGTATCCCAGAGAGTTGTGGAGGCTGAGTCTTTGAATATATTCAAGATAAAGATAGATAGATTTTAAATGATAAGCAAGTCAAGGGTAACGGGGAGCGGGTGGGGAAAGGGTTATTGCATGTCGGATCAGGCTCGAGCGGCCAAATGAGCTACTCCTGCTCCCATTTCTCATGTTCTTATGTTCTTATGTTTATACGTTGTTCGCAGAGATCGCAAACTTTCTGCAATGGCACAACGGATAATAGTTGATTGTGCCCAGTTAGTTACTGCTCGGGTGCTGTAATCTCTTGCTTACACTGAAGAAAATATAGTCAGTTTCAACAATAAAGGTCAAGTCGAATCTTTCAGAACTTAAGTGTTAAGGGGGTTATTGGCGCATTCCCAGAAAATCACCAACACGTGATATCACCAGATTTAAAATGCAACAGAAAACACGTGTCTACAACATTATGGCTGATTAGTGCTCGAGAACTACCCACGTCTCTTGCCAAGCGATTCGATTAAAGCCAAAAGACAGTAATCTAATTGAACAAATGAAAACTAGACCAGGTATGACATGCCCACGTAAAGCAAGCTAAATTGAATCTGGCAGATTTCCACCCATTTAGCCTATTCTCAAGCATTAGCAATGTGATATCAGGTTTCCTCGACAGTGCTCTCAAGCGGCACTTGCTCAACAATAACCTGCTCATCGATGTTCAGCTGTGGTTCTGCCCCCACTAGTAGGCTCCAAATATCATTAAAGCCTTGGTTCAAACATCGAAAAAACGAGCTAAATTTGAGAGAGAAGATTAGATTGGCTTCCCATAACTTCAAAGCAAGAGTTGAGCGAGTGTGGCATCAAGACACCCAATTAACACTGATGCCAATGGGAAAGAGTGGGAAAACCAATAATGGCTGGAGTCACAAATAGTACAAAGGCAGATGGTTGTGTTTGTGGGAGGGAAATCATCTCAGCCGCAGGACATCATTGCAGGCATTCCTCAGGCCCGTGTCATCGGCCCAAAATTCTTCAGCAGCTTCACTAATTATCTTCCTTCCAACATTAAGTGATAAATGAGGATGTTCCCTGATGAATGCACAGTGTTAAGTTCCTTTCGAAATGCCTCAAATAACGAAGCAGTAACACCCGCATATAAAAATGTTGGACAACATCCAGGTTTGGGCTGATAATTGGTATGTAACATTCGCACCACACATGTACAATCAATGATTAGATCCAACAAGCGAGAGTCTAATCACTGCCCCTTGAAATTCATCGTTTTGACCATAGCCCAATCCCGCACAATCAACAACCTGTCTGTCAGCATTTACCAGAAAATTAATTGGGCCTGCTACATAAATACTGTTGAGCTGGACTTAAGCTGGATATTCTACCTTGTGTAACTCATATCCTGACTCCCCAAAGCCTATAAACGGTACAACCTGCAGTGTGATGGAGCACTCTTAAATTGCGTGGATGAGTATAGCTCCAATAACAACAAGAAACTCGACCCCATCGATGACAAAGCAACCCGCTTCATTGGTGCTCAATCCACCATCTTAAACATCCACTGCCTCCACCACCAGTGCAATGTGGTTACAGTTTGCACCATCTACAATACGCATTGCAGCAACTAATCAACGCTTCTACGACGGCACCTCCCAAAACCCCGACCTCTGCCACCACCTACAAATTCGCTTCAATCGACACATAATCGCGACTTGGAAATATATCGCCATTCATTGTCGAAACTGGACTACTATCGTGGCAATCGCTACGTACCAACACTTCACCAGACGCACTGCCACAGTTCAAGAAGGCAAATCAATACTGCCTTCTCAAACACAATTTGGAATGTCCAAAGATGCCTTCATCCACGCTGCCGGCATTGCGAGACATCAGGGAGGGAGAATGTTACCTGGAACTTTTGCTCCTGGAGGCAGCCACACCCTCTAAATTAATACTTTAGACTTGACACTTGGTGAGGGACAGGAGGGTATGACTGCGAGTGAAGCAAATTATGGAATCCAGGAGGTAGTATTGCAGGTGACTAGGTCCTTGCACTTGTCTAATCGATTTGAGGTTCTTGCAACCTTTGAGGACAAGAGTGCAGATTGCGGGGTGCCCGAGCAGACTGAGAAAGGCACCACAGTGCAGAAATCCATTCAATTGTAGAGAGTAAAGAGGCAGGTGGTTGTAGAAGGTGACATGATAGTTCGGAGATAGATAGGATTGTCTGCGGCCAGGAGCGTGCCTCACGAAAGCTGTGTTCCCTACCTGATATCAGGGTAAAGGAGATCTCTGCAAGGCTGGAGAAAAACTTGGAGTGGGAGGGGGAGGATCCAGTTGTCGTGGTACACGTCGGTACCAATGACATAGGTAGGACTAAGAAAGAGGTACTGCTAAGAGAGTTTGAAAAGCTCGGGATTAAATTGAAAAGCAGACCCACAATAGTAATAATATTTATATTAATAACTGGACCAGGAGCAAATTGGCATAGGGTAAATACAATTAGGGAGATTAACGTGTGGCTCAGAGGTTGGTGTGGGCGAAGTGGGTTTTGATTCGTGGGGCACTGGCACCAAAACTCGGGAAAGGGAGAGCTGCTCCTTGGCAACGGACAACAACTGAACTGTGCTGGGACAAGAGTTCGAGAGAACCGATTACCAAGGGAGGTATATAGGGTTTTAAACTGAATAAGGAGGGAGGGAGTTTGTCTGTCGCCGTAGAGAGCAATCTGGAGTGCTAAAGTGAAAAGAAATGGAAGCAATGCAGGAAGGTGATTGCGGTCAGGATAATCAGATTATATCAGGAAGGGACAGAGCAGACAAACAAAAGATTGCACTAGCAAGTAGGCTCCATGTGAGAAAAAATAGCGATAAGACAGATAGGGCGATAGTAAAGAAATAATGTTAAGATGTCTAATAATGTTAAAAAGTCAAAGTAAAAAGCATTGTATCTCAATGCACGAAGCTTCTGTGATAAGGTAAACGAATTAACAGCGCAAATAGATGTACAAAGACACGATATAGTTGTAATTATGGAGACATGGTTACCGATTGACCAGGGTTGGGAATTGAATCTCTAAGAATTTCTATATTTAGGAAGGACAGGAAAAAAGGAAGAATGGGTGTTGTGGCATTGTTAGTAAAGGATCAAATCAGAGCAATAGAGAGAAAGGATATCGGCTCAGATAATCAAGTTCTAGAATCAGTCTGGATGGAGCTAAGTTGCACAAAGAGGCAGAGAACATTGGTGGGTGTTGCCTATCGGCCTCCAAACTGTAGGCGCAGTGTCGGGAATGGTAAAAGACAGGAATTTAGAGATACATGTAGCAAGGCTGCTAAAGTAATCGCAGGTGACCTTAATCTACATATAGACTGGCCAAATCACATTAGTAATATTACTGTGGCAGACTGATTCGTGTAATGTGTACAAGATGGTTTTTTAGTTCAATATGTTGAGGAGCGTAATAGGGAACAGGCTATCCTAGATTGGGTAAAAGTTAATAGGAAGGGGTTAATTAACATTCCAGTTGTGCGGGGTCCTTTTGTGAGGTGTAATCTTAACATGATTGAATACATAATTAAGATGGAAAGTGAGGTAGTCCAATCCGAAAATAGGGTCCTCACTCGAAAAAAGGAAATTACGGAGGTATGAGGAACGAATTGGCTATGATCGATTGGGGATATTCGTTACAAGGCATGGCAGTGGATTGGCAACGGCTAATATGTAAGGAACAAATGCATGAATTGGAAAAGTTATACAATCCTTTCTGGCGTAAAAACACAAAAGGAATAACGGCCAAAACATGGCGAACAAAATAAATTAAGGATAGTATTAGATCCGAAGAGGAGTTACACAAAGTTGCCCGAAAAAGTAGCAAGCCTGAGGATTGCGAGCAGTTTAGAATTTAGCACAAAAGGACCAAGAGATTGATTAAGAGGGATAAATAGAGTATGAGAGTAAGCTTGCCAGGAACATAAATCCCGATTGCAAAAGTTTCTACAAGTACGGAAAAAGAAAAACGATTTTAGAAGACAAATGTCGGTTCTTTACAGACAGAAACGGGAGAATTTGTAATTGGGTAGAAGGAAATGGCAGGACAATTAAATAAATACTTCATTTCTGTCTTCAATGAAGAGGGCTCAAATAATGTCGCAGAAATGCTCGGGAACCAGGAGTCTAGTGAGCAAGTGGAAATAAAGGAAATGATAATTAGTAAGAAAATAGTGCTGGAGAAATTAATGGGACTGAAGACAGGTAAATCCCCAGGGCCTCATGAAATGCATGCCAGAGTACTAAAAGAGGAAGCCATGGAAATATTAGATGCATTGGTTGTCATCTTCCAAAATGCTATAGTTTGTGGAAAAGTTCCTGCAGATTGTAGGGTGGTAAATGTAACCCTGATATTTAAAAAATGAGGGAGAGAGAAAGCGGGGAACTGCAGACCGGTTAGCCTCATATGAGTAGTAGGGAAAATGAGGGAGCCTATTTTAAACGTTGTGATAACGGGACATTTATATAATATCAACTGGTTTAAACATGGTCAACATAGATTAATGAAAGGAATATCACTTTTGACAAACCTACTGGAGATTTTTGAGGATGTAACTGATAAAATAGATAAGGGAGAACCAGTTGGTGTGGTATATTTGGATTGTCTGAAGGATTTTGATAAAGTCCGACATAAGAGGTTACTGTTCAAAATTAAAGCACATTGTAATGGGGGTAATGAATTGAAAATTGGTTAACTGACAGGAAACAGAGCGGAGGAATAAACGCGACTTTTTCTGGCAGTGACTAGTTGGGTACCACAGGGATCAGTGCTTGGGCCCCAGCTTTTCATAATATATAAAAATGTTTTGGATGAGGGAACCAAATGTAATTTTTCCCAGTTTGCTGACAACATAAACTAGGTGGGATTGTGAGTTGTGAGGATGATGCAAAGACGCTGCAAGGCGATTTAGATTGGTTGAGTGAGTGGGCAAACACACGGCATATGCAGTATAATGTGGATAAATGTGAGGTTATCCACTTTGGTAGGATACACATCAGGACAATGTATCATTTAAAGGGTGATGGCTTGGAAAGTGTCGATGTACAGAGGGACCTGAGTGTCCTTCTACACCAGTCATTGAACGCAAACATGCAGGTGCAGCAAGCAGTTAGGAAGGCAAATGGTATGTTGACCATTGCAAAAGGATTTGAGTACAGGAGCAAGGTAGTCTCACTATAGTAATACAGGGCCTTGGTGAGGCCGCACCTGGAGTATTGTGTGCAGTTTTGGTCAACTAAACTGAGAAAGGTATACGTGCCATAGAGGGAGTGCAGCGAAGTTTCACCAGACTGATTCGTAGGATGGCAGGATTGTCGTATGAGGAGAGATTGAGTCGACTAGGCCTGTATTCACTACAGTTTAGAGGACTGAGAGGGGATCTCATTGAAACACATAAAATCCTGACGGGGTTGGATAGACTGGATGCGAGCAGGATGTTTACCATGGCTAGGAATTCTAAAACAATGGGTTACGGTCTCATGATATGGGTAGGAAATTTACGACAAAGATGAGGAGAATTTCTGTCATTCAGAAGGTGGTGAACTTGCGGAATTCCCAACCACAGCAGGCTGTGGAGGCCAAATCACTGAATATATTTAAGAGGGAGATAGATAGATTTCTCGAAACAAAAGTCCTCAAGGGGTATGGGCAAAAAGTGGGATTATCATGTTGAGATAGAGGATCAGCCATGATCATATTGAATGGAGGTGCAGACTCGAAGGGCCGAATGGCCTACCACTGCTCCTATTTGCTATGTTTCTATGTTTCTGTATGTGAATGAAAAAGCAAAATCATTTCGATTAATAAAGCTGCCTGACATGATCTATTTTAGGAGAATAACTATTGTGGAGCTAAATTTTGTGTTAGCAATAGAGTGTGGGTGATAAAGAGGTGTTCTGGTGTGAACGGCAGAATGACTCGAATTTCCTTACCTTTTTATTGCATTTACTATATTCCTTGCACACCTTGCTGCAGCAGAATTACAAGCAAGGAATCTCAGGCCGCCCAACAGTTGTAAGGGATATTTAATATTAAGGCCCCACAGCAATGAAGGCTCCATGAGGAAAACAGTAATGCCGCTGCTGACTGAGATTAACGATTCATTTCTGAAGAAGTTAACACCTGCGTTACAGCAAATGAAAGATTTTGATTCAACAGCACGATCGATAAAGACGAGGTCCTCCAATCTCTGCAAGTAGTTATTCACACGTGGTCTTGAGCTATTTAATAGATGGCAATCGAAAGTGGTTAATTTGCCAGCAATCGAGGAAAATTTCTCAAACTAGACTCAACATTTTATAACCCTAGAGTGCTGTCAGTGTTATAATTAATAATGAGAATCCTTTGGTGTTGATTTTGAGAGAGACTCGGAATTTGCTGCACAACCCTTTTCTACACAACCACGTTATGCAATTCTGTCCACCATTAATGATGTACTACTCGATGGATGGATGACTCTGATTCCATTTCTTCACTGTTTTTAAGCTCCCACGTGAGAACTTCAACTTTTGGCTGTGTTTGGTAACCGTGAAACACCGTTTCGTACATGGCGTGTGGCCTATCCTCTTCCTTGCTGGTTTGGCACGAAAGAGTTAATGCACTCACTCAACAGCTTGAGGAAAAACTAGTCAAGAGTTAGTAAATTTAAATAATTTGGTACGAGCTTGGTTAAATCTAAGATATTTTGGATACCAAGTCAAACATTATTCATCTCTGGTCCTACACTGGGTTGAAACACGACTGACACTTCCTCAATAAGAAGGTAAAGGAGGGAAATAAGTATCCATCTGATTCCTCGGCATATATCTGTAAAGATACTAACGCAAAACTTTCCAACTATGGATCATCAGGAATTTCGAAGTTATTTGGATTATCATTACGGGAGGTGCCATGTGATTAATGCTATCTGTGGGTCCCTTCAGCACAACAGAATGAAAATCCTTTGGTTGTACTTCAATACGATGCATATAACTGGATTGCCAGCTTTTGTTAGGGACAGGCGCCAAAGACTATCCACTTAAATGCTGTCAGGATACATATGGAACTGAACAAAATAATGCAAATATTAGATTTCTATTCTTGCCTCCTAAGCTGCAGTATATATAGTAACAGGAGTACTCCTTTTAACAGTCTGTTTGTGATGTTCTTCGTTGAATTAAAGTTAACTTGTTTGCTTCCATTTTTTAAAATCTTGATTGTCAAACTGCCAACATGGTACTTCATCAGTTTAACTCCATGTTTGTATTTGTTACACAGCAATGGAGATTGCAGTCTGTTTACAGCAGGGTAGAGTGCGATGTTTTCAAAACTGCAATGTGCATTTTTTGATAAACGTTCGATCATATAATTTTCATTTTCAGTGGCGGATAATAGGTTTGTTCTCAATGGTAATACAATAAATTCTTTGCATTTTGTGTTGTGCGTGATCTTCCACAAATCCCTATCAAAGGAACGAATGCTGAGGAAGCACATCAAAATATGCTACTAAACCACCCTCTATCGGCTTGAGACTCTGGCAGTGGAAGTACAATGAATCGATCCATTTAAAAAAGTATGAGATGGACCACATGTCCCTTAATTATATCGGTGTAATGTTATGGGTAAAGCCAAAGCTTCTAAAGATTACAAGAAATTTAGCAGGCAGATTATTAGCTTTAAATAAGAGTGCTGAAGTAGTGTCCGGAGTAGAGCACAGGTGAATCATCGAATTAGTCATTGTTGGAACGGCATCGATAAGGCCAATTTCAAATACAATTAATTCATATAAAATGGGAATCTGGAAGTCAGGGGCACAGAGGTCCCGAGATAAATTAATGGGGGCTTACAGGAGTAAAGACCCATCAGTGGCTGAAATAAATCTAGTGTTTAAAATAAGGCCTGGAGAGATCTGTTGCGCGAGCACCTGGGAAAGGAGCAATGTCAACGGGAGTTATATTAGTTTGAGGGATGGTGTGTCATCATTACCTAACCTGCTGAAGTTCTGAAACACATCAGTGGTCTATAGTACAGAGGAAATGCAGTTGGAATGAACCAGTCAGATTTTAACGAAGCAGCGCACAAGTATCCACATCTACAAAAGGTGAGGTATTATGGGATGGGGTCGGAGATCTGGCACTGCACAGAAAGCTCGTTTGCAAAATGAAAATCGGTTATCGACAAATGGGAACCTGTGATGGACGGGTGACTATTGAATTTCTGGGATCATCCTTGGCACCAGTTTTTTTCAGGTCTTGATCAATAGAATCTTAACAGGAATAAACGTATCGTAGAAATGGAAAACACTGGAAATGATGCCGGCAGAGGTAACATTATGAAACCACAGACATTTACAGGGCGTGAGGCGGACATTGGAACAATTCCCTCTTTGCTGGATTCTTTAATACAGCGATCAAATTCAATCCGCACTGTCCTCCTCTCTGCCGACAGCTGTTTACTTTATCTGCCTCAAATATTCATCCAATTTTCCATTAACTATTCCGTGAAGCAGAACATTCCATGTTCCAGAACATCATTGCATAAAACAATTTCTCATAACGTCTCTTCGCATTCTCCTTGTCATCAATTCAAGATGATCACTCTTTATGGCAGACAAAACATCGAGATGGAATGATCCTTCCCTCTTAACTCTGCCAAATTGTTCATAATATTTAAAACCTCTATTAAACCTTAAGCTTTCGCGGTACGAGTAAAAATAGACCAAATATTGTGCCTCCCAAAATCACTATAGTTCTGATGCATGTCAAAATCCCGGTGCATCTATAACGCCCTCTCTTTGTGGATTTATTGGCTTTTCGGTCTTGAAGCTGTTATGGCTTTTCTAATGGAGCCCGCAGGAAAGCTTTGTAAAGATTCATTATCACCTGTTGATTCTTGTGATCTACTCATGTGCCTATAAAATATAAATTTCTGTTGGGTTTGTTGCAGACTTCTCCACCTGGAAGCACATTTTCTATGAATTAAGTATTTGGGTCTCTCGTTCTCGTTGTTCACCCAAACACTCCAGCTCCTTTCTAAGGAGGGACTGCCCCCACTCCTTGACGTTTCTCGCAGATTGAGGCGAGATCACCGATGAACAAATTGTAACTGGGAATAAATTATATCAGAGAACAAGGAAATGGCAGAGACATTAAACAAATGTTTTGAATTGGCGTCACAGTTGAAGACAGAAAAAGTATACCAAACATAGTGGTGAAGAATAGAGCTAATGTGAGTGTGGACCTTAACATAATTAATATCAGTGGAGGAAAAGTACTGGAAAAATAATTGGGACTAAACTCCGAAAACTTCCCCTTCAATTGAAGGCCTCCATGGATGGATTCTAAAAGAATGTGCCTGCAGAGATAGTGGGTGAATTTTTTGTGATACTCCAAAATTCCTAGTTATAAGGTCCATCCCAGCGAATTGGAAGGCAAGAACTATAACCCTGCTATTCCAGAAATGAAGGAGAGAGATAACAGGGAACGGCAGACCAGTTAGCCTAATATTAGTCATCGGTAATACAGTAATTACTAAATCAGAATCTGATTATACAGAGGTAACATAGTTTTATGAAAGGTAATTCTTGTTTGCAAACATTTATTAACGTTTGAAAACAAAAGGGCTTCGATAAGGTGGCAGATAAAGGGCTGTTAAGCAAGATAACGTCACACTGGGTTGTGCGAAATGTAATTGTTTCACTAAAGGATTGGTTAAAAAGACAGAAAACAGAGAGTAGGAATTGCAAGACATTTTCAGATTGTCATGCTTTAACCCGTGGGTTGACGCAACGATCAGTGTTTGGGTCTCAGTGATTTACAATGAATCAGATGAAGGGACCGAATCCAATGCTTCGAAGTCTGCTGCCGATATAGGGCGAAGTGGAAAAGTAGGATGTAAGGTCTGCAATGAGCGTGCAAAGGGATATAGACAGATGAAGTGAGTCGGAAGTGAGGTGGCAGATGGAGTATAATTTGTGCAAATGTGAAGTTATTCACTTTGGTAGGAAGAGCAGAAAAACAGAATGTTTATAAATGTTGAGAAACTATTAAATTGTGCTATTCCAAAAGATGTATGTGGCCTAGTACAAGAAACACAGAGAGTTAGCATGCAAGTACAGCAAGCAAGTAGGCTGGCGAATTACATGTTGCATTTATTGCACGAGGGTTCGAAAGCAAAAGTTAGGCAATCGTTCTACAATTGCACCTGGATCTGTTGAGACCACACATTGTGCACAATGTTGGTCTCTTTATTTAAGGAAGGGAATAACTTTCTTAGTGGCGCTGCAACGAATGTATGGAGATCAGATATGAATTTAAGTTAAGTTCGACGATCAGCCCTGAACTTGTTTAATGTCGGAACACGCTACCAATGCTACTGCTGCTCCTAATTCTTATGTTCTTATGTCGATATTAAGACGATAATTATCAATGATTCCTTCTGTAAATATTCAATCAAACACCGGAATACTTATGCATTGGTTTGATCTTATGTGAATTTATGGTAGTGTTTTACAGGAAACTTGCAACATTTGTAAAATGTAAGAACATTAAATCAAACAATCATTTTACATTGCTTTACTAATTTATTTGAGAGAATGATTGAGAAGGAATATTGAAATTGTTACTCATGACACTTCTATCGACAGCACAACATAGGAGCATACTACAGCTTTGTGCTGAGTGAGAGTCACCAGTCAATCCGCAATCTAAATAAATAGTCAGTATCTGGGACAAAAGAGGTGAACGTTCACATCGATGGGCCGAATTCCGCTTGTTTTTTCCATTCGAACACTGATCACGTGTAAAAAGCCAGCTCTAATTTCAATGGGGAATGGTGTCTGACAGAGCGACCGCACCTACAATATTCTCATCAATCTTCCAGGAAAGTTACTAACATCGGCAATCGCTAGACCTTTGATTGTTGCGGCATGGAATAAAACTTTACTGATGATATTTAAGTGGCGCACCTGAACCCTGTATCTGCAGTGCAAGTTGGATTCCTCTGTAGTCCGCATGTCTGACTCTACTGGTGAAACTCATCGTTGGTATATTTCATCTCTGAAATTGAAAAGTGCTAAATTTGCAGGTATAGGATAGGATTACTTAGTGACATAAGCGTGCAAAGCGAAAGTAAATCAGGTATGAAAAGCATGTTATAAAATGGGGGACATGTTTACACAAGAACTTGCCCATATTTCACGTTAACAGAAAGAAGGAGGCTCTAATTTGGAAAAGGAGTTACAACTGATATTCAGCTAAGCAGAAGCATGCACTTAACCTGATTCTTTCAATTCTCGTTTTCTAATTAATCTCAGAATCAGTGTCCAGGAAGATGTCAGCCTCTTCTTCACTTCTTCTCTGAATTTCCACTGGGTCGCTGCATAAATACACGGGTTCAAACAGGAACTCAAAAGTTTCAGCATAGCTCCGCTTTCAGTGGCAATATATCCAGGGTCTCTGCGGTTACCTCGGTAATAACCTGGGTTTGTCAGTCTGGTAGCTACCAAACTCACGGCAGTTGTCAGCCACAACAGCAGAAAACCGCCCGAGATAGCGAAGAGTATAATGATGGATTTCCTTCTGTTCTCCGTCTCTGGATCACACTCATTCTCAATCCTGTGGCCCCGCAGTCCCTTTTGGGCTCTGTTGGCCTCTAAAATACGTCTGACTGTTAAACAATTTAACAAGACAATTAATGTAAAAGGAAGCCAAACGCCCCAGGCACTGTAAAACCAGACAAACGCTATACCTGGAGGCGAGGTAATGAAAAACACACGCGATTTGCAACCCCACTGCAACTTTTCAATTATTTGTTCAGGTTCAAATGCAAAAAAAATAGGGATGTTGTTTAAAAAGCTTAGGACGGCGAAAGTTGTTAAAACCACGGCTGCAGTTCTCACAGTGAAATACTTTGATATAAACTTCTGGCAGCAGATAACCACAAATCTGTCAAATGTGAAGGAGACGGTGAACCAAACAGACAAATCGAGGGTGACACTAGTCATGTATAGTACGAACATACACATGGAAATGTGCGCCAGGAATGATCGTGAAAAGTGATAACTGAGAATATAATACAGCATTACATTGATGATCATGATCAGCAGATCTGCTGTAGCCATGGCCACAAGGTAGAAAGAGACACATTTGGAAAGGCCGCAGTTTCCTCGGGAGAGAATCAGAATTGTCACCAAGTTCGCTGTAAGAAAGAGAGAGGAGAGAAATAATGTGAGAGTGTCTGATTGAAATAGAAATTGAGTTACCTGTAGGGAGCATTTTACTCCATTCCGTGTCATTATCAACATGGATCAGAGCGAGAACAGGATTAGTGTTGGAGCCAATACCTGGGAAACCAAACCACACATTTGAATGGACTGCAGCAGCGCTCATTCTGCACGCAGTGCAAGACGCTCCGAAATTCGGCTAAAATCCTAGTGTTGACCCTTCAAAGAACAATATAACTTCAGTAAAGTTATTGGATTAAGGGAATCGCGGAAAGTGCAGACACATGGGACACAAGATAGATCCAGTCACTATCGACTGTGTAAAGCTGACATCTGGGAAACACGGTAAATTATCCAAAAGGCAGTCTGAACAGGGAATCAGCTAACACCGATAAACAACAAGCAGGTTAAAATGCCTCACCAAGGACACCGCAATTTGCGAGAATCGGGTAGTAAATCTCCTTTACCAGTAGAATAGTTGGCCGCGCCATTTTCTTAGAGATTCGAAAAACTCCTTCGTACATGATAGATTCTGAGTGGCGCACAGCTGAGGCAATGGAAGTGAACTTATATTTATCCACACATCAGTCCTCCAGTGAGTTCATTAGGTTAACCCATATTTGGCATTAGTTACAGTCAGTGAACAACTAGACTCAATTAATTTGTTTTTCGTGTCTTAGACTTCACGTTAAGAAGAATATGTAAAATTGTTGTTGGAGAGTTTAACAAATTAACCATTAACAGATTGTTTACAAATGGAAAGTGAAATCTCCCAGTACTAGCGCTGAATACAGCCCCTGTGAGGGAAGCTGCGCTTGTACTAATCGCCATGACTCTGCCCATGATTCACTTCCAGTGCACCATGCCCTCCAGAACAAGCAAAGCAAACCGTCCTTCAAAACTGGTGTTGAGCAGTTCGGCTGTATTAGATGTGTCCTTATTCTTCCAGTACTACACTTACTCTGTACTTATATTAGATGTGACTGTATTATTCCTCTACTACTGGCACTAATACGCTTACCCCGAAATGTCTGTCCTTCTCAGGTACTGGTAACATGACTATATTTTACCATGCTCCTATTGTAATAGCGGTATCACGACACTAACAGTACGATTGACTTGTGTCATCCCTCCACTGACACAAGATGTGTACATTCTCCTTGTACACAAGGGGTTCCTGGAGATGACTATTTTCTTCAGTATTTTGTTAGTCTACATTTAACATTGACGTGACCAAGCCCCTTCGGTGCAAGTGGCATGTCTACATATCCAGTAGAGTTCAACGTACTTCTCCAATAAGAATTGCATCTCTAAAATTACACCAGTGGTGAACGTTCTTCTCCTGTTACCGTTGTAACCCAACAAATACACGAGAGCTTTGCTCACTCCTATAGTAATAGTGGTATCACTACACTAACACTACTTGCACCCATAAAATTATTATAGATTAGATCATGCTTCTCCAGTGCCAGTTAAACGAATTGTGAATGTGTTCCTCCTTCACTACTACTGACCATAAACCTACTCATATGGTAGTGACAGGCAAACTTACTTTAGAAGTGGCAGTCCTGCTCCGTTCTTACTCGCACCGCTACAGTTACACGAGAGGTGACTGTTTTCTTGCGGTACGATTGTAACCACTGCACTTGCCCGACATGTGACCACCCTACTCCGCTACTGGTGGTGCATGACATTTTAATTACTTCATGGGATGTGGTCATTATTGACAAGGCTAGCTTTGATGGCCCTCCCCTAAATGCCTTTACAATGGTAGTGGTGACTAGCCTTCAACCGCTGCAGTCCTTTTGGTAACGATACTCCCACAGTTCATGTGCGGAAGGAAAATTCAGGATTTTGACCGAGAGATGATGAAGCAACGGCGATATATGTCAGGAATAGTTGTTACTTTGAGGGGAACTTGGAGGTGACGATTTTCCTGTGCGCCTACGGACATTATCCTTCTAGCTGTTAGAGGTCGTGCGTTTGGGAGGTGCTTTCAAAAATATCTTGGCAGTTGTCGCAGCACACTATATAGATGGTGCACACCGTGCGCTAGTGGTGGAGTGAGTGAATGTTTAAGGTGTTGAATGACGTGCTAATCAAACAAGCTTCTTTGTCCTGAATGATTTCGAGCTTCTTGACTGCTGTTGAAACTGCAAGAGGGGACAATTTTATCACACGATTGATTTGTGCCTTGTATTTGTTGGAAAGGATTTGAGGGTGCCTTGTAGATGGTGCAAAGGATTTGAGGCCTTTCGAGCCAGCTCCACCATTCAATTGGATCATGGTTGGTCATGCAACTCCAGTACCCCGCTCCTGCCTTCTGTCCATACCCCTTGATCCCGTTAGCTGTAAAGGACATACCTAATTCTCTCTTGAATATATCCAAAAAACTGGACTCAACAACTTGACGTAGTAGTGAATTCCATAGGTTCACAATTCTCTGGGTGAAAAGGTTTCTCCTCATCTTGGTCCTAAATGGCTTAGCGCTTACCCGTAGACTGTAACCCTTGGTTCTGGACTTTGCCAACGTCGGGAACATTCTTCCTGCATCTATCCTTTCCAATCCGTCAGAATGTTATTAGCTCTATGAGATATTCTCTAATTCTTCTAAATTCCAGTGAATATAAGCCCAGTCGATCTAATTTTTCTTCATATGTCAGTCCTGCCATCACGGAATCATTTTGGTGAACCTTCGTTGCACTCTCCCAATAGCAAGAATGTCCTTCCTCACATTAGGTGATCAAAACTGCACACAATACTCCAAATGTTTTCTCACCAAGGCCCTGCGAAACCTCCCTGCTCCTAAACTCAAATCCTCTCGCTATGAAAGGCCAACATGCCATTTGCTTTCTTAACAGCCTGCTGTACCTACTTGCTACCTTCAATTACTGATGTGCCACCAAACCCAGGTGGCATTGCATCTCCCCTTTTAGTAATCTGTCAGCATTCAGATATTAATCTGCCTTGCTGTTTTTGCCACCAAAGTGAACAACCTCACATTTATCTACATTATATTACATCTGCCATGCATTTGCCCACTCACATCACCTGTCCAAGTCAGACTGCAACCTTTTAGTATCCTCCCCACAGCTCATACTGCCATCTGCAAACTTGGGGATATTACATTCAATTCCTTCGACTAAATCATGAATATATATTGTATAGCTGAGGTCCTAGCACTGAATCTTGTCGTACCGCACTCGTCACTGCCTGCCATTCTGAACAGGACCCGTTAATTCCTAATCTTTGCTTCCTCTCTGCCAACCCGTTCTCTATCCACGTCAATACATTACCCCCAATACAATGTGTTTAATTCTGGACACTAATCTCTTGTGTGGGACCTTGTCAAAAGACTTTTGAATGTCCGAATATAGCACGTCCAATGGTTCTTCCTAAACCACTCTGCGAGTTACATCTTCAAAAAATTCCAACACATTTGTCAGGCATCATTTCCTTTTCAAAAATCCATGCTGACTTGGACATATCCTATCACTGCTTTCCAAATGCGCTGCTATTACATTTGTAATAATTGCTTCCAGCATTTACCCCACTACCAATGTCAAGCTAACCGGTCTATAATTCCCTGTTTTCTCTCACTCCCAGTCCTCAGGTTTGCTGCTTTTTCTGGCCAATTTATATGCCTTTTCCTTGGTTTTAACAATATCTCTAACTTCACTTGTAAGCCACGGTTGAGCACATTCCCCTTTTTATTTTTACGTCAGACAGGGATATACAATTGTTGTAGCTCATCCATGTGATATTTAAATGCCTGCCATTGCCTGTCCACCGTCAACCCTTTAAGTTTCATTCGCCAGTCTATCCTAGCCAATTTCCGTTTCATACCATCGAAGTTACCTTTCTATAAGTTCAGGACACTAGTCTCTCGAGTACCTGTGTCACTCTCGAACTTAATGATGAATTCTATCATATTTCTGTCACTCTTCCCCTCGGGGCCTCGCACGATGATTCTGAAATGGGAGGGAGAACAGCCAGTTGTCGTGGTGCACATTGGTACCAACGACATAGGTAAAAAAAGGGATGAGGTCCTACGAAAAGAATTTAAGGAGCTAGGAGCTAAATTAAAAAGTAGGACCTCAAAAGTAGTAATCTCGGGATTGCTACCAGTGCCACGTGCTAGTCAGAGTAGGAATCGCAGGATAGCGCAGATGAATACATGGCTTGAGCAGTGGTGCAGCAGGGAGGGATTCAAATTCTTGGGGCATTGGAACCGGTTCTGGGGGAGGTGGGACCAGTACAAACCGGACGGTCTGCACCTGGGCAGGTCCGGAACCAATGTCCTAGGGGGAGTGTTTGCTAGTGCTGTTGGGGAGGAGTTAAACTAATATTGCAGGGGGATGGGAACCTATACAGGGAGACAGAGGGAGACAAAAAGGAGGCAAAAGCAAAAGACAGAAAGGAGATGAGGAAAAGTGGAGGGCAGAGAAACCCAAGGCAAAGAACAAAAAGGGCCACTGTACAGCAACATTCTAAAAGGACAAAGGGTGTTAAAAAAACAAGCCTGAAGGCTTTGTGTCTTAATGCAAGGAGTATCCGCAATAAGGTGGATGAATTAATTGTGCAAATAGATGTTAACAAATATGATGTGATTGGGATTACGGAGACGTGGCTCCAGGATGATCAGGGCTGGGAACTCAACATCCAGGGGTATTCAACATTCAGGAAGGATAGAATAAAAGGAAAAGGAGGTGGGGTAGCATTGCTGGTTAAAGAGGAGATTAATGCAATAGTTAGGAAAGACATTAGCTTGGATGATGTGGAATCTATATGGGTAGAGCTGCAGAACACTAAAGGGCAAAAATCGTTAGTGGCAGTTGTGTACAGACCTCCAAACAGTAGTAGTGATGTTGGGGAGGGCATCAAACAGGAAATTAGGAGTGCATGCAATAAAGGTGCAGCAGTTATAATGGGTGACTTTAATATGCACATAGATTGGGCTAGCCAAACTGGAAGCAATACGGTGGAGGAGGATTTCCTGGAATGCATAAGGGATGGTTTTCTAGACCAATATGTCGAGGAACCAACTAGGGGGGAGGCCATCTTAGACTGGGTGTTGTGTAATGAGAGAGGATTAATTAGCAATCTCATTATGCGAGGCCCCTTGGGGAAGAGTGACCATAATATGGTGGAATTCTGCATTAGGATGGAGAATTAAACAGTTAATTCAGAGACCATGGTCCAGAACTTAAAGAAGGGTAACTTTGAAGGTATGAGGCATGAATTGGCTAAGATAGATTGGCTAATGATACTTAAGGGGTTGACTGTGGATGGGCAATGGCAGACATTTAGAGAACGCATGGATGAATTACAACAATTGTACATTCCTGTCTGGCGTAAAAATAAAAAAGGGAAGGTGGCTCAACCGTGGCTATCTAGGGAAATCAGGGATAGTATTAAAGCCAAGGAAGTGGCATACAAATTGGCCAGAAATAGCAGCGAACCTGGGGACTGGGAGAAATTTAGAACTCAGCAGAGGAGGACAAAGGGTTTGATTAGGGTAGGGAAAATGGAGTACGAGAAGAAGCTTGCAGGGAACATTAAGGCGGATTGCAAAAGTTTCTATAGGTATGTAAAGAGAAAGAGGTTAGTAAAGACAAACGTAGGTCCCCTGCAGTCAGAATCAGGGGAAGTCATAACGGGGAACAAAGAAATGGCAGACCAATTGAACAAGTACTTTGGTTCAGCATTCACTAAGGAGGACACAAACAACCTTCCGGATATAAAAGTGGTCAGAGAGTCTATTAAGGAGGAGGAACTGAGGGAAATCTTTATTAGTCGGGAAATTGTGTTGGGGAAATTGATGGGATTGAAGGCCGATAAATCCCCAGGGCCTGATGGACTGCATCCCAGAGTACTTAAGGAGGTGGCCTTGGAAATAGCGGATGCATTGACAGTCATTTTCCAACATTCCATTGACTCTGGATCAGTTCCTATCGAGTGGAGGGTAGCCAATGTAACCCCACTTTTTAAAAAAGGAGGGAGAGAGAAAGCAGGGAATTATAGACCGGTCAGCCTGACCTCAGTAGTGGGTAAAATGATGGAATCAATTATTAAGGATGTCATAGCAGCGCATTTGGAAAATGGTGACATGATAGGTCCAAGTCAGCATGGATTTGTAAAAGGGAGATCATGCTTGACAAATCTTCTGGAATTTTTTGAGGATGTTTCCAATAAAGTGGACAAAGGAGTACCAGTTGATGTAGTATATTTGGACTTTCAGAAGGCTTTCGACAAGGTCCCACACAGGAGATTAATGTGCAAAGTTAAAGCACATGGGATTGGGGGTAGTGTGCTGACGTGGATTGAGAACTGGTTGTCAGACAGGAAGCAAAGAGTAGGAGTAAATGGGTACTTTTCGGAATGGCAGGCAGTGACTAGTGGGGTACCGCAGGGTTCTGTGCTGGGGCCCCAGCTGTTTACATTATACATTAATGATTTAGACGAAGGGATTAAATGTAGTATCTCCAAATTTGCGGATGACACTAAGTTGGGTGGCAGTGTGAGCTGCGAGGAGGATGCTATGAGGCTACAGAGTGACTTGGATAGGTTAGGTGAGTGGGCAAATGCGTGGCAGATGAAGTATAATGTGGATAAATGTGAGGTTATCCACTTTGGTGGTAAAAACAGAGAGACAGACTATTATCTGAATGGTGACAGATTAGGAAAAGGGAAGGTGCAACGAGACCTGGGTGTCATGGTACATCAGTCATTGAAGGTTGGCATGCAGGTACAGCAGGCGGTTAAGAAAGCAAATGGCATGTTGGCCTTCATAGCGAGGGGATTTGAGTACAGGGGCAGGGAGGTGTTGCTACAGTTGTACAGGGCCTTGGTGAGGCCACACCTGGAGTATTGTGTACAGTTTTGGTCTCCTAACTTGAGGAAGGACATACTTGCTGTTGAGGGAGTGCAGCGAAGATTCACCAGACTGATTCCCGGGATGGTGGGACTGACCTATCAAGAAAGACTGAATCAACTGGGCTTGTATTCACTGGAGTTCAGAAGAGTGAGAGGGGACCTCATAGAAACGTTTATGATTCTGACGGGTTTGGACAGGTTGGATGCAGGAAGAATGTTCCCAATGTTGGGGAAATCCAGAACCAGGGGTCACAGTGTAAGGATAAGGGGTAAGCCATTTAGGACCGAGATAAGGAGAAACTTCTTCACCCAGAGAGTGGTGAACCTGTGGAATTCTCTACCACAGGAAGTAGTTGAGGCCAATTCACTAAATATATTCAAAAACGAGTTAGATGAAGTCCTTACTACTCGGGGGATCAAGGGGTATGGCGTGAAAGCAGGAAGTGGGTACTGAAGTTTCATGTTCAGCCATGAACTCGTTGAATGGCGGTGCAGGCTAGAAGGCCTGCTCCTGCACCTATTTTCTATGTTTCTATGATAATGCCAATTAGTTCTCTCTCATTCGAAAAGAGTCAGTCTGGGATGGCCTGCTGTCAAGTTGTTTCCTTGACAAATTGATCTGAAAATCCATCCCTTATACACTCCAACACTCCAGGAAATATACCTCCACAGTGTTGCTACCAGTTTAGTTAGCCCAATAAATATGTAGATTAAAGTCACCCATGATAACTGCTGTAGCTTTATTGCACGGATCCCTAACTTTCAGTTTGATGACACCCACAAACTCACTACTGCTGTTTGGTGGTCTCTACACAAATCTCACGAACGTGTTCTGCACTTTGGTATTTCGCAGCTCTACTACTATAGTTTCCACATCATCCAAGCGATTGTCATTCCTTACTATTGCGTTAATCTGCTCTTTAACCAATAACGCTACCATTCCTCCTTTTTCTTTCTGTCCATCCTTCCTGATTATTGAATATCCCTGGATGTTGAGTTCCCAGCCTTGGTCAACCTGGAGCCGTGTCGCAGTAATTCTAATTACATCATATTCGTTACCAGCTATCTGCACAGTTAATTTATCCAGCTTATTACAGAAGGTCAACACATTGAGAATTAGTGCCTTCAGGCTTGTTTTTTTTTAAATTTTTTGTCTTTTTAGAATTATGTTGAAATGTGGCTCTTTTTGATTTTTTCCTTTGATTTCTCTGCCCTCCACTCTTACTTTTCTCCTTCCTACCATTTGCTTCATCCCCCTTTTTACTTCCTTCTGCCTCCCTGCATAGATTCCCATCCCCCTGTCATATTAGTTTAAACCCTCCCCAAAAACACGAGCAAAAACTCTGCCTCAGACATCAGTTCCGATCCTGACAAGTGCAGACCATACGGTTTGTACTGGTCCCAACTCCCCCTGAACCAGTTCCAATATACCAGGAATTTATCTCTCCCCTCGCTGCTTGCACCATTCCTGAAGCCACGTATTCAGCTGAACTATCCTGCTATTACTAATATGACTTGCACGTGTCACTGGAAGAAATCCTGTGATTACTACCTTTGAGGTCCTATTTTTCAATTTAACTCCTAGCCCCCTAAATTCAGTATGTAGGACCTCGTCCCGTTTTGTTTACCGATATCGTTGGTACCTATAAGCACCACGACAGCTGGCTGTTCACTTTCTCTCTCCAGGATGCCCTGCAGCCGCTCCGAGGCATCCTTACCCCTTGCACCAGCGAGGCAACATATTATCCTGGAGTCTCGTTTGCGGCCGCATAAACGCCTATCTATTCCCCTTACAACAGCATCCTATATCATTATAGCTCTCCCAATCTTTTTCGTGCCCTGCTGTGCAGTACAATCACCCGTGGTGGCAAGAATTTGGCTGCTGCTGCCTTCCCCTGATAATCCACTTCCCTCAACATTATTCAAAATGGGACATCTGTTTTGGAGTGAAATGCCCACAGGGGATCCCTGTGCTACTTTCCTTGCATTGCTCTTCCTGATGGTCAACCATTCCCTATTTGCCTGCGTTTCCTTTACCTGTGCTGTGACCAACTCACTTAACCTGCTATCCACGACGTCCTCAGCATCGCGGATGCTGCAGAGTGAATCGATGCGCAGCTCCAGTGCCACAATGTGGAATGACAGGGGCTGCAGCTGGACATACTTTCCTCACACATAGTAGCCCTGGGACACTGGAAGTGTCCGCTACTTGCCACATAGCACAGGAGGAGCATGACACGGCTCTGGATTCTATTGCCATCACTTAACCCTTGGACGAACTTAATTTGACAGCAATACCAAAGGTTTCCTGCTGATTAGAAAAGCAAAAGAGAAAGAAAAATACTCACAAATCAACCAGCCAATCACTTACCCGCTTGGCTGTGACATCACACTCCGATTTCTTTTTACTTCTATTTTGTTTCTTGCCATTTGTCTCTGCACCAGCTAGCTCCTCTGACTGCTGCTCTTCCCGATTTGCCGCTGGCCATTTTTCGGCCTCGATCTTCCCGCTCTCGCTAGATCCTCCGACTGCTATTCCTCCTGATCTGCTGCTGGCCTTTTATAGTCCTCGATCCTCCCGCTCCGGTTAGCTCCGACAACTGCTGCTCCTCCCGATCAGAGTGCAAGGTTTACTCATCCAATACATGTTGTATTCATAAAATAAAAGTTGTACTCATACAATACAAGCTGAAATTACGCAACACAAGTTCTTGTCACACAATATATGGTGTACATACAGAATACAAGGATTATGCACACAACCCTAAGGTGTACTGACACAATAAAAGGTGTCCTCACACATTAAAATCAATGCTCACACAATACAAGCTGTACATACAAAATGAAAGCTTCACATTCAAAATACAAGGTGTACTCACACGATAAAAAGTGTGCTCACACCCTATAAAATGTGAACTTACACCATAATATCAGTACTCTCACAATACAACATGTACTCACGCAATACAAGCTGTACAGGCTAAGGGGTGAGCCATATAGGACTGAGATGAGGAGAAACTTATTCACTCAGAGAGTGGTGATCCTGTGGAATTCACTACCACAGGAAGTTGTTGAAGCCAATTCACGAAATATATTCAAAAAGGAGTTAGATGTGGTCCTTACTACTAGGGGAACCAAGAGGTATGGCGAGAAAGCAGGAATGGGGTACTGAATTTGCATGTTCAGCCATGAAATCATTGAATAGTGGTGCAGGCTCGAAGTGACGAATGTTCAACTCCTGCACCTATTTTCTATATTTCTATGTTTCTATGTTTCTAACACAAGGTATGCTCACACAATACAAGGAGTACTCACGCAGTACAAGGTGTAAACACAATGTACACAATGCCCTTACACAATTCAATTTGTACTTACACAAGCAAAGTTGTACTCACGGAATTGAAAGTATACTCACACAACACAAGGTTTGCTCACACAATATATGACGCAGTTCCACAATTCAAACGTTGTCACACAATATAAGAAGAATGCCAAAATACAAGGTATACGTAGACATTACAAGGTGTACTCGCACATTACAAGGTGTACTCACACAATAAAAGCTGCACTCACACAAAACATATGTACTCACACAGTACATGATCATAAACTATGTAGTCACACAGTACAAGCTGTAGACACAGAGTACAAGGTGTACTCACACAATAAAAGCTGAACTCATGCAATAAATTGTATTCACACAATGTAAAGTGTACACAAACAATATAAGGTGTATGTACACATTACAATGTTTACTCACACAATACAAATTGTACTCACACAATATATTGGTGGTAATTTACAAAGATTCACTGGATTCTGGGGAGGTCCGAACAGATGGGAAAACTGCAAATGTAACGCCGCTATTTCAAAAATGACGCAGACAAAAATCAGGAGACGATAGAACTTTGGCCAAACATCCGTGGTTGGGAAAATGTGGGAGTCCATTATTGAGGAAGCAGTAGCAGGACATTTGGAAAAGCAAAATTCGGCCAGGCAGAGTCAGCATGGATTTATGAAGGGGAAGTCATCTTTGACAAATTCGCTGGAATACTTTGAGGATCTAAAGAAAAGAGTGGAAAAAGGGGAACCAGTGTATGTGGTGTATTTGGACATCCAGAAGGCATTTGAAAAGCTGCCACATAAAAGGTTACGATACAAGATAAAAGTTCACGGTTTGAGGATTAAAATATTAGCATGGAAAGAGGGTTAGCTAACTAACAGAAAACAGAGATCGGGATAACTGGTTCATCCTCGGGTTGGGAATCAGAAAATAGTGGGGTGCGGCAGGGATCAGTGCTGCGACCCCAACTATTTATAAACAATGTTAACGACTTGGAAGAAGTGACCGAGTGTAAATGAGACAAGTTTGTTGAAGATAAAAAGATTGGAGGAAAAGCAAGGTGTGAGGAGTCACATAAAATCTGCAAAATGATACAAACAGGCTCCCTGAGTGGGCAAAAATTTGGCAGATAGTGTAGAATGTTGGAAAGTGTGAGGTCATGCACTTTGGCAGAAAAACAATCAATGAGCAAGTTATTATATAAATGGAGAAAGATTGCAAAGTGCTGCAGTACAGCGAGGTGTACTTGTGCCTGAAACACAAATGGATAGTATGCAGGTACAGCAAATGATCAGGAAAGTCAATGGAATCTTAGACTTTATTGAAAAGGGGATGGAGTATAAAAGCAAGGAAGTCTTTCTGGTCTTATATAGAGTATTGGTGAGGCCACACCTGAAATAGTGCATGCAGTTTTGCTTTCCATATTTATGAAAGAATATATTTGCTTTGGAGGCAGTTCAGAGAAGGTTCACTTGGTTGATTCCGGAGATGACGGAGTTGATTTATGAGGAAAGGTTGATTAGGTTGGGCCTCTACTCATTGGAATTCAGAAGAATGAGAAATGATCTTATGGAAACATATAAGATTATGAGGGAGCTTGATAAGGTGAATGCAGAGAGGATATCTCCACTGATAAGGGTTTCTGCAATTAGAGGACATCATCTTAAAATAAGTGGCCGTCCATTTAAAACTGAGATGAGCAGAATGTTTTTCTCTCAGAGGGTTGTGAATCTGTGGAATTCGCTATCTCGGAGAGCTGTGGAAGCTGGGAACTTGAATAAATTTAACACAAACATAGACAGTTTCTTAAATGTTAAGGGAATAAACCGTTATGGGGGCGGGCAGGGTAGTGGGCCTCAGTCCATGATCGGATCAGCAATGATCGTCTTAAATGGCGGAGTAGGTTCGAGGGGTCGTATGGCCTAGTCCTGCTCCTATTTCGCGATCTTATGTTCTTATTGGGTATTCATGCAATGTAAAGTGTACTCACACAATTATATATTTACTCCCACCAAACAAAGTGCCCTTCCACAATACAAGCTGTACAATCTGTACACTTCCACTCTCCCAGGCGACTACGTGTACGGGTAGTGTATCCAGCTCCAGCGCCTGACGGACAGCATTGAGGAACTACAGCTGCGGGTAGATTCACGCTGGAGCATGCATGATGCTGAGAATGACGTGAATAGCACATTTAGTGAGTTGGTCTTACCGCAGGTAAAGGTTCAACAGCAGAAAGGGAATGGAAGACTTTCAGGAATAGAAGTGCAAGGAAGGTAGTGCAGGGATCCCCTGCGGTCATCCACCTGCAAAACAGATTTGAGTACTGTTGGGGGGATGACTCTTCAGGGGGGAGCAGCAGCAGCCAAGTGCATGGCACCATGGTTGGCTCTGCTGCAGAGGAGGGCAGGAAAATGACTGGGAAAGTGATAGTGATATGGGATTGAATTTTACGAGGAATAGATAGGCATTTCTGCAGCCTCAACCGAGACGCCAGGGTGGTATGTTCTCTCCCTGGTGCAAGGGTCAAGGATGTCTTGGAGCGGGTCCAGGAGCTTCTGAAAAGGAAGGGTGAACAGCCAGATGTCGTGGTGCAAATAGGTACCAACGATATAGGTAAAAAACGGGATGAGGTCCTACGAGACGAAATTAGGGAGCTGGGAGTTAAATAAAAAGTAGTACCTCAAAAGTCGTAATGTCATAATTGCTACCAGTGACACGTGCTAGTCATAGTTGAAATCGCAGGATAGCTCAGATGAATACGTGAAATGAGCAGTGGTGCGGAAGGAAGGTATTCAAATTCCTGGGATATGAGAACCTGTTCTAATAAGGTGGGACGAGTACAAACCAGACGGTCTGCACCTGGGCAGGAACGGAACCAATGTCCAAGGAGGAGTGTTTGCGAGTGCTGTTGGCGAGGAGTTAAACTAACGTGGCAGATGAATGGGAACCTATGCAGGGATCAGAAGGAAATACAATTGAGTCAGAAGCAAATGATAGAAAGGAGAATAGTAAAGGTTGAAGGCAGAGAGGCCGAAGGCAAAAAACTTAAACGGCCACATTACAGCAAACGTCTAATGGGGCAAAGTGTGTTGAAAAGACAAGCCTGAAGGCTCTGTGCCTCAATGAGAGGAGTATTCAGAGTAAGGTGGATGAATTAACTGCGCAGATACAAGTTACTGGGTATGATGTAATTGGCATCACGGAGACATGGCTTCACGGTGACCAAGGCTGGGAACTCAAGATCCAAGGTTATTCAGCATTTAGGAAGGGTACACAGAAAGGAAAAAGAGGTCGGGGGCGTTGCTGTTTAAAGAGGAAATTAATGCAATAGTAAGGAAGGACATTAGCCTGGATGATGTGGAATCGGTATGGGTGGAGCTGCGGAATTCCAAAGGGCAGAAAAAGCTAGTGGGAGTTGTGTACAGACCACTAAACAGTCGTAGTGAGGATGGGGACAGCATCAAACCAGAAATAAGGGATATGTGCAATAAAGGTACAGCAGTTATCATGGGCGACTTTAATCAACATATTGATTGGGCTAACCAAACTGGTAGCAATGCGGCGGAGGAGGATTGCCTGGACTGTATTAGGGATGGCTATCAAGACCAATGTGTCGAGGAACCAACTAGAGAGCTGGCGATCCTAGACTGGGTAATATGTAATGAGAGGGGACTAATTAGCAATCGTGTTTTGCGAGGCCCCGTGGGGAAGAATGACCATAATATGGTAGAATTCTTTATTAAGATGGAGAGTGACACAATTAATTCGGAAAATGGGTCCTGAACTTAGGGTAAGGTAACTTCGACAGCATGAGGCGTGAATTGGCTCGAATAGACTGGCAAAGGATATGTAAAGCGTTGACGGTGAATCCGCAATGGCAAACATTTAAAGATCACATTGATAAACTTCAGCAATTGTACATCCCTGTCTGGAGTAAAAGTAAAACGGGGAAGGTGGCTCACCCATGGCTAACAAGACAAATTAAGGATAGCGTTAAAGCCAAGGAAGCGTCATATAATTTGGCTAGAAAAAGCAGCAAACCTGAGGACTCGGAGAAATTTTGAATTCAACAGAGGAAGGCAAAGGTTTTAATTAGGAGGGGGAAAATAGAGTACGAGTGGAAGCTTGCAGTGAACATAAAAACTGACTGCAAAAGCTTCTGTAATTATGTGAACAATAAAAGATTAGTGAAGACAAACGTAGGTCCCTTGCAGTAGGATTCAGGTGATTTTATAATGGGAACAAAGAAATGGCAGACGAGTTGAAAAAATACTTCGGTTCTGTATTCATGAAGGAAGACACAAATAACCGTCCCAATGTACTCGGGGACAGTAGGTCGAGTGAGAAGGAGGAATTGAAGGATATACTTATTCGGCAGGAAATTGTGCTGGGAAATCGACGGGATTTGAAGGCCGAAAAATAACTAGGGCATGATAGTCTATAACCCAGAATACTTAAGGAAGTGACCCTGGAAATAGTGGATGCATTGGTGATCATTTTCCAGCACTCTGAACTCTAGATCACTATCGACTCTGGATCAGTTCCTATGGACTGGATGGTAGCTAATGTCAAACAACTTTTTAAAAAAGGAGGGAGCAAGAAAACGGGTAATTAACAATCGATTGGCGGGGAAAATGTTGGAATCAATCATTAAGGATGATATAACAGTGCATTTGGAAAGCAGTGAGAGGATTGGACCAAATCATCATGGATTTAAGAAATGGTAATCATGATTGACCAATCTTCTGGAAGTTTTTGAGGATGCAACTAGCAGAGTGGACAAGGGAGAACCAGTGGATGTGGTGTATTTGGAATTTAGAAAGGATTTTGACAAGGTCCCGCACAAGAGATTGATGTGCAAAATCAAAGCACATGGTATTGGGGTAATGCACTTACATAAGAACACAAGACATAAGAATTTGGAACAGGAGTAGGCCATCTAGCCCCTCGAGCCTGCTCCGCCATTCAACAAGATCATGGCTGATCTGGCCGTGGACTCAGCTCCACTTATCCGCCCGCTCCCCATAACCCTTAATTCCCTTATTGGTTAAAAATCTATCTACCTGTGATTTGAATACATTCAATGAGCTAGCCTCAACTGGTTCCTTGGGCAGATAATTACATAGATTGACAACCCTTTGGGAAAATAAATTCCTTCACAACTCGGTTTTCAATTGGCTCTCCCGTATTTTGATGCAGTGCCCCCTAGTTCTGGTCTCCCCCACCAGTGGAAACAACCTCTCTGCCTCTATCTTGTCTATTACTTTCATTATTTTAAATGTTTCCATAAGATCCCCCCTCATCCTTCTGAACTCCAACGAGTAAAGACACAGTCTACTCAATCTATCATCATAACGTAACCCCCTCATCTCCGCAATCAGCCTAGTGAATCGTCTCTGTACCCCCTCCAAAGCTAGTATATCCTTCCTTATGTAAGGTGACCAAAACTGCACGCAGTACTCCAGGTGCGGCATCACCAATACCCTATACAGTTACAGCAGGACCTCTCTGCTTTTGTTCTCCATCGTTCTCGCGATGAAGGCCAACATTCCATTCGCCTTCCTGATTACCTGCTGCACCTGCAAACTAACTGTTTGGGATTCATGCACCCCCAGGTCCATTTGCACCGCAGCATGTTGTAATTTCTCCCCATTCAAATAATATTCCCTTTTATTGCTTCTTTTTCCAAGGTGGATGACCTCACATTTTCCGACATTGTATTCCATCTGCCAAACCTTAGCCCATTCGCTTAATCTATCTAAATCTCTTTGCAGCCTCTCTGCGTCCTCTGCACAACGCGCATTCCCACTAATCTTTAAGTCATCTGCAAATTTTGTGACACTACACTCTGTGCCGTCTTAAAGGTCATCTATGTATATTGTAAACAGTTCTGGTCGCAGCACTGATCCCTGTAGCAGACCACTAACCACCGATTTCCAACTCGATAAGGACACATTTATCCCGACTCTCTGCTTTCTGTTAGCCAGCCAATTCTCTATCCATACTAATACATTTCCTCTAACTTCACGTATCTTTATCTTCTGCAGTAACCTTTTGTGTGGCATCTTATCGAATGCCTTTTGGAGATCTTAATACACCACATCCATCGGTGCACCTCTTTCCAACATGCTCGTTATATCCTCAAAGAAATCCAGTAAATGAGTTAAACATGATTTCCCCTTGATGAATCCATGTTGCGTCTGCTTGATTGCTCTATTCCTATCTAGATGTCCCGCTATTTCTTCCTTAATGATAGCTTCCAGCATTTTCAACACTACCGATGTTAAACTAAATGGCCTATAGTTACCTGCCTTTTGTCTGTCACCTTTTTTAACTGAGGCATTACATTAGCTGCTTTTCAATCTGCTGGTACCTCGCCAGAGTCCAGAGAATTTTGGGAGATTATAACGAAAGCATCTGCAATAACTTCTGCCATCTCTTTTAATACCTTGGAATGCATTTCATCAGGTAAGGGGACTTGTCTATCTTGAGTCCCATTTGCCTGTCCAGCACTACCCCTCTAGTGATAGTGATTGTCTCAAGGTCCTCGCTTCCCACATTCCTGTGACCAGCAATTTTTGGCATGTTTTTTTTGTCTTCCAATGTGAAGACCGAAGCAAAAAAGTGTTTAATGTCTCAGCCATTTCCACATTTCCCATTATTAAATCCCCCTTCTCATCTTCTAAGGGGCCAAAATTTACTTTAGTCACTCTTTTCTGTTTTACATATCTGTAAAAGCTTTTACTAACTGTTTTTATATTTTGTGCAAGTATATTTTCATAATCTATCCTCCCTTTCTTTCTTGCTTTCTTAGTCATTCTTTGCTGTCGTTTAAAATGTTCCCAATTTTCTAGATTCCCACTAACATTGGCCATCTTATACGCATTGTTTTTTAATATGACACTCTCCTTTATTTCCTTGGTTATCCATGGCTGGTTATCCCTTCTCTTACCGCCCTTCTTTTTCACTGGAATATATGTTTGTTGAGCACGATGAAAGAGCTCCTTAAAAGTCCTCCACTTTTCCTCAATTATGCCACCGTTTAGTTTGTGATTCCAGTCTACTTTAGCCAATTGTGCCCTCACTCCACTGTAGTCCCCTTTGTTTAAGCATAGTACTCTCGTTTGAGACATTACTTCCTCACCCTCAATCTGTATTTCAAATTCAACCATACTGTGATTACTCATTCCGAGAGGATCTTTTACTAGGAGATCGTTTATTATTCATGTCTCATTCCACAGGACCAGATCTAAGATCGCTTGCTCCCTTGTAGGTTCTGTAACATATTGTTCTGAGAAACAATCCCTTATGCATTCTATGAATTCCTCCTCGAGGCTACCCCGTGCAATTTGATTTGACCAATCGATATGTAGGGTAAAATCCCCCATGATTACTGCCGTTAATTTTTCACATGCCTTCATTATTCCCTTGATTATTGCCCGCCCCACCGTGAAGTTATTAGTTGCGTGTCGAAAAACTAAGCCCACCAGTGACTTTTTCCCCTTATTATCTCTAATCTCCACCCACAATGCTTCAACATTTTGTTCATTAAAGCAAATATCGTTTCTCACAACTGCCCTGATATCTTCCTTTATTAACTGAGCTACCCCAACTCCTTTCCCTTCTTGTCTATCTTTCCGAATTGTCAGATACACCTGTATGTTTAATTCCCTGTCTTGGCCATCCTGCAGCCACGTTTCTGTAATGGCCGCCAAATCATATCCATTTGCAATGATTTGTGCCGTCAACTCAATTACTTTATTTCGAATGCTTCGTGCCTTTAGGTTGAGTGTTTTAATACTAGTTTTTAAACCATGATTTGTAGTTTTGACCCCTCCTGCAGCCCCTTTATATTCATACATATTGTCCCTACAAATCACCTTGTGGTTTACACTTACCACACTGCTACTCTGCTCTGTTGCATCCTGCCTTTTGCATTCTTTATTGGCATCCTATTCATCTGAGCTCTCACCCATTCTAACTAGCTCAGAGCCCTCTCCTATTTTCCAAATATTCCTTGCATTGAGGCACCCAACTTTCATGCTTGCCTTTTTATTATACTTTGACCCTTTAGAATTTTGCTGTACAGTGGCCCTTTTTAGTTTTTGCCTTGGTTTTCTCTGCCCTCCACTTTTACTCATCTCCTTTTATGTTTTGCTTTTGTCTCCTTTTTGTTTCCCTCTGTCTCTCTGCATTGGTTCCCATCCCCGTGCCATATTAGTTTAACTCCTCCCCAACAGAACTATCAAACACTCCACCTCGGCCATTGGTTCCAGTCCTGCCTAGGTGCAGACCGTCCGGTTTGTACTCGTCCCACCTCTCCCAGAAACAGTTCCAAAGCCCCAGGAATTTGAATCCCTCCCTGCTGCACCACTGCTCAAGCCACGTATTCATGGGAGCTATCCTGCAATTCCTACCCTGACTCGCACGGGGCACTGGTAGCAATCCCGAGATTACAACTTTTGAGGTCCTACGTTTTAATCTGACGGGGATAGAGAACTGGTTTGCAGACAGGCAGCAGAAATTCGGGATGATCGGGTCCTTTTCATAATGGCAGGCAGTGACTAATGGAGTGCCGCAGGGCTCAGTGCAGGGGCCTCAGTTCCTTACAATATATATTATCGATTTAGATGAAGAACTTGAGTGTACTATCTCCAAGTTTGCGGTTGAAACTAAACTGGGTGGCGGCGTGAGCTGTGAGCTGGACGCTAAGAGGCTTCAGGGTGACTTGGACAGGTTAGGTGAGCGAGCGAATGCATGCCAGATGCAGTATAATGTTAATAAATATGTGGTTCTCCACTTTGGGGGCAAAAACACAAAGGCATAATATTATTTGGATGACGAAAAATTAGGAAAAGGGGAGGTGCAACGAGACCTGGGTGTCATGGTTCATCAGTCAATGAAAATGGACATGCAGGTACAGCAGGTGGTGAATAAGGCAAATGGTATGTTGGCCTTCATAGCGAGGGGATTTGAGTATAGGAGCAGGGACGTATTACTGCAGTTGTACAGGGCCTTCGTGAGGCCTCACCTAGAATATTGTGTTCAGTTTTGTTCCATTGAGGGAGTGCAGCGAACGTTCAGCAGACTGATTCCGGGGATGGCTGGGCTGTCATGTAAGAAGGGACTGGATCAACTGGGCCTTTATTCACTGGAGTTTAGAAGGATGAGAGAGGATCTCATAGAAACGTATAAGATTCTGACGGGACAGAGCAGGTGAGATGCAGCAAGAATGTTCCCGAATTTGGGGAAGTCCAGAATCAGGGGCATAGTCTGAGGATAAGCTGTCAGCCATTTAGGACTGAGATGAGGAGAAACTTATTCAGTCAGAGAGTTGTTAACCTATGGAATTCCTTGCCGCACAGAGTTGTTGATGCCAGGTCATTGGATATATTCGAGAGGGAGTTAGATATGGCTCTTACGGCTAAGGGGACCAAGGTCTATGGAGAGAAAGCAGGAAAGGGGTATTGAGCAAATGATCAGCCATGATCTTATTGAATGGCGATGCATGCTCGAAGGGCTGACTGCTCTACACCTGCACCTATTGTCTATGTTTCTATGTTTCTAACAATACAAAGTAAATCACACAACGAAAGATCTACTCAAACAATCCGAGATGTACTCACATATAACGATGTGTACCCACACAATACAAAATGTGCTGACATAATCGATGTTGTCCTCATGCAATATATAGAAACATAGAAACATGGAAAATAGATGCATGAGAAGGCCATTCTGCCCCTCGAGCCTGCACCGCTATTCAATATGAGCATGGCTGAATATACAAACTCAGTACCTCACCCCTGTATTCACTCCATACCCACTGATAAGTTTAGATGTCAGGGCCACATCTAACTCCCTTTTGAATATGTGCAACGAACTGGACTCAACAACTTTCTGTGGCAGAGAATTCCATAGGTTCACAATTCTCTGGGTGAAAAAGTTTCTCCTCATTTTGGTCCTAAATGGCTTTCCTCTTTTCTTTCGACTGTGACTCCTGGTTCTCGACTTCTCCAACATCGGGAAAATTCTGCCTGCATCTAACCTGTCCAGTCCCGTCACAAGTTTATACGATTCAATGAGATCCCCTCTCACTTTTCCAAATTCCAGTATAAGCCTTGCTGATCCAATCTTTCCGCATATGTCAGTCCTGCCATCCCGGGAATGAGTCTGCTGAAACTTCGCTGCACTCCCACAATAGCAAGCACATCCTTCTTCAGATTAGAAGACTAAAACTGCACACAATGCCCAAGGTGTGGTCTCACCAAGGCCGTATGAAACTGCAGTCAGACTTCCCTGCTCCTATACTCAAATCTCCTCGCTATGAAGGCCAGCATGCCATTTGCTTTCTTTTCTGCCTGCTGTAACTGCATGCCTACCTTCAATGACTAATGTGCCATGACGCCCAGGTCTCTTGCTCCTCCCCTTGTACTAATCTGTCACCAATCTGCCTTCCTTTTTTTGCCCTCAAAGTGGATAACATCACATTTATCCATAATAACCTGAAAATGCAATGCATTTGCCAATCACCGAACCTGTCCAACTCCGCCTGCAGTCTCTTAGCATCCTCCTCACAGCTCGTACTGCCATCTTCAAGCTTGGAGATAATACCTTCAATTCCTTCGTCAAAATCATGAATATATATTGTGAATAGTTCGGCTCCCAGCACTGAAGCCTGCGACACCCCACTAGTCACTGCCTGCCATTCTGAAAAAGACCCGTTTATTCCGACTCTTTGCTTCCTGTCTACCAACCAGTTCTCTATCCATGTCAGTACATTACCCCCAATACCATGTGCTTTAACCTTACACACTAATCTCCTGTGTGGGACCTTGTCAAAAGTCTTTTGAAATTCCAAATACACCACATCCACTGGTTCTCCCTTATCCACTCTACACGTTACATCCTCAAAAAAACTCTGGAGATTTGTCAAGCATGATTTCCCTTTCATAAATCCATGCTGAGTTGGACCAATCCTGTCACTGCTTTCCAAATGCTCTGCTATTACATCTTTAAATAATTGATTACAGCATTTTCCCCACCACCAATGCCATGCTAACCGGTCTATAATTCTCTGTTATCTCCCCTTCCTTTTTGCAAAAGTGGGGTGACATTTGCTACCCTCCAATCTATAGGTACTGATCCAGAGTCCATGGAATTCTGGAAAATGACCAACAATGCATCTACTATTTCTAGGCCCACTTCTTTAACTACTCTGGGATGCAGAATATCAGTGCCTGGGGATTTATCGGCCTTCAGTCCCATCAGTTTCCCCACAACCATTTCCTGACAAATAAGGATTTCCCTCAGTTCCTCCTTCCTGCTAGACCCTCGGTCCCCGAGTATTTTGGGGAGGTTATTTCTGTCTTCCTTAGTGAAGACAGAACCAAAGTATTTGTTCAGTTGGTATGCCACTACCTTGTTCCCCATTATGAATTCACCTGATTCTGACTGCAAGGGACCACGTTTGTCTTCATGAATCTTTTTCTCTTCACATATCTATAGAAGCTTTTGCAGTCAGTGTTTAATGTTGCCTGCAAGCTTACTCGCATACTCTATTTTCCCCCGCCTAATTACACCCTTAGTCCTCCTCTGCTGAATGCTAAATTTCGCCCAGTCCTCAGGTTTCCTACTTTTTCTGTCCAATTTATAAGCTTCTTCCTCGGAATTAACAATTTCCCTAATTTCCCGTGTTAGCCACGGTTGAGCCACCTTCCCTTTTTTATTCTTACACCACACAGGGATGTACAATTGTTGCAGTTCATCCGTGTGATCTTTAAATGTCTGCCATTAATTATACACCGTCAAGCCTTTAAATATCATTCTCCAGTCGATCCAAGCCATTTCACGTCGCATACCATCGAAGTTTCCTGCACGACCAGATTGCTAATTAATCCTTTCACTTTACACAAGACCCAGTCTAGGATGGCCTGCCCTCTATTTGGTTCCACGACATAATGGTCCGGAAAACCATACCAAAACACTCCAGGAAATCCTCCTCCACAGTATTGCTACCAGTTTGCTTCGACCCATCAATTTGTAGATTAAAGTCATCCATGATAACTGCCCTTTATTGCACACATCCCTAATTTCCTTTTTGATCCCATCCCCAATCTCCCTATACAGTTTGGTGGTCTGTAACCAATTCCCACTCACGTTTTCTGCTATTTGGTGTTTCGCAGCTCTACCCACATAGATTCCGCATCATAGTGTATTCCCAAAATTGAAGGTTTATGTTCACAATACAAGGTGTACTCACTCAATACAAAGCGTATGCAAACAACACAAGATGTAATTATGCAATATAATATATATGCACACAATCCAAATCTTACTCGCACACTACAAGTTGTGCTCACGCAAGATGCACTTATATGATACATTATGTAGTCACACAATAAAAGATGTGCTCACACAATACAAGTTTTACTCACAAAATTAAAGGTGTACTCACAATATACAATGTAGAATCACACAGCAGAAAGTGTACTTTCAAAAAATGACTAATTGCTTTTATATAGAACCTTTGATATAGCAAAATGCCCCAAGGCACGTCAAATGAGTTTCAGCAAACACTAACTGAGATGGAGTCACATCAAGGAGATACTGGGACAGATTACCAAAAGTTTGGAGCAAGAGTTATGTCGAATGGATCGTCATAAAGGAGGAAAGAGAGGTAGAGACAGATTGAGAGCTGTAGTGTGGGAGTTTCAAAGCCAAGGACCAAAACAGTTGAGGGCACTGCCTCCAATGGTGCAGCATGAAAATCACGGATGTGTAAACGGCAAGATTTAGAGAAATGCAGATATCTCGGTGGCTTATAGGGCTGTAGGAGATTAGCAGATCGGGAGGATCGAGAAATTGAAGGGAGTTGAAAATAATGATGACAATTTTAAAGTAGAGGCATTGCTTAACCTGACTCAATGTAATTCAGCGAGCACAGGGATGATGGGCGAATGAGATATGGTGCCAGTTAGGATACGGCCAGCAGAGTTTTGAATGATCTGAAATTTGTTGTGGGTGCGTGGTTGGCTCGGAGAATACTGCCATATTGTAGTGTAGAGGTAACAATGTCATGAATGAGGATTTCATCTGGAGATGAGCTAGGCTGTGGCAGAGATAGATGATGTTATTCATTGGCAGTAGGCTGTCTTGGTGTCAGAGAACTTTTGTAGTTGGAAACTCATTTCAGAGTTAAATATGACCCCACTTTTGTGAATAGTGTGGTTCTATCTTAGACAGTTTCGAGGGAGAGAGATTGATTCGCTGGCTCGGGAAGGGAGTTTGTGGCGGGAAACAAAGAAAATGTCCTTGGTCTTCCCAATATCTATCTGGACGAAATTTCTGTGCATCCAGTGCTAGATGTCGGAGATGCGGTATGACAAATTAGAGACAAACGAGGGATCGAGAGTGATGGTGGTGAGATGGAGCTGGGTGTTGCCAGCATATGTATGGAACAAACGCTGTCGATGGACAGCATGTAGAAGAGAAGTAGGAGGGGGTCCTTACGGAACACAGAGGAAATTGGGCAGAAGCGGAATGAGAAGCTATTGCAGGAGTTTCTATGGCTATGATTAGAGAGAGAACGATGGAACAAGGCGAGTGCAGTCCCACTCAGGTGGATTGCAGACAGGTCGAGAAGGGCGAGCGAGTAGGGATAGTTTTCTGCGGTCACAGTCAGAAAGACATCATTTGTGACGTGGATCTTTGGTTGCTGGGGGATGTAAAGGTGGAAATAACAGAGGTCTACATTCTCCTTGGACTTGCTTGTGTTGCCAGTGGACTAGAACGATGCAAAGGTTATGCAGCTTTTAAAAAAAGGGTAGAGATATAAGCCAGGTAACTAGAGGTCACTCAGTCTCAAGTCCGTGGTGGGGAAACGTCATAATATGGGAAAAATAATTGCAATCTGGAAGAACGATGTTTAATAAATGAAAGCCAACATTGATTTATTAAAGGTAAATTGTGCTTAACTAACTTGATCGAGTTATTTGAATAAAATATAGGTGGGGGTTGATTAAGATAATGCGATTGAGGTTGTACAAATTGACTCTCAAAAGTCGTTTGACAAAGTGCGACATAATATTTGTACTAGTAATATTGAAACCATTGGGATTAAAGGAACAGTGGCAGCGTGGATGCGAATTTATCTACGAAACAGAAAGCTTCGTGTCCTTGATTTTTAAGACAGCAGGAAATTATTCAGCAAAATAGTTGCATTTTAAAGTAAGCATAGGAACCGGGAGACCATGAAACTATACGACTGTCCTAAAACACCAAAGTGGGTTATAAGAAAGAAACTGGGTGAATAAAGAAACCGGCCACCCTAATCTTCACCCCCCCCTGGCCCCCGCCTCCGCGCTTCTCATCTTCCCTATGAAATAGCCTCGCAAGACACGCAGTTGTATGAAAAACCGCCATTAAAAAATATAGAAAATATCATCATCGGTAGGTCCTCGTATTGAACATGATTTGCTTCCACGATAACAAATTTTGAATTCACAGGTGTTTCAATGAAGGACATAATATTCCAGGTCCCAACTGTATCCTGAAGGTTGGAAGATGCCTGTGCGTTCATTTCTTTAACGTGTGGTGGCCGTTGCCACCACACGGGATTGACAGAGCTAGGTCTTGATCCAGTGGCAATGATAAGAATAAATCCGGAATGATCACCGCTCATTGATGTAACAGCATTGTGGGAGTACATAGACCACAAGGACCGCAGTGGTTCAATAAGGCGGCTCTGAAAAACGTTCTCAAGGCCAATTAGGAATGGTCAAAAATAGCCGGCCATGCCATCGACGCCAACATCCTGTGAACGAAGAAAAAAAAGAACACCACGGAGTTAACATGTACAAATCTCTGAAGGTGGCAGGACAGGTCCAAAGGTTTTTTGAAAAGCAAAAGGGATTCTGGGCTTCATAAATACTATCATACAATACAAAAGGAGGGATATTATGGTAAGCTTTTATGAATCACTGGTTCGACATTAGCTTAAATCCAATTGGTTGCCATTCTAAGCGCCACGCACTGAGAAGAAAGTCAAGCCGTTGGGGAGGATGCAAGAGAAATTTACTAACATGTTATCAGCGCTGCGTGACTTCAGTTATGTGGAGAGACTGCATAAGCTGGGAAATTTCACCTTAGTGCTGAGTCGGTTTAATAGAGTTGCCAAAATTATGAAGCTTAGAATGGATGAACTGATTTCACTGGCAGGTACGTCAGTAGCCCAAGGGCAGAGATGTAAGATAATTGGCAGAAGAAAGCAGCGTGAGATCAAAGACTATTATTATGGATGTGTATATGGATTTTAGCAAATCTTGAGATAAGATCCCACATGGCACCCTGGTTACAAAAGCAAAAGCGCATGGAAGCCTAGGCAAAGTGTAAAGTTGGATCCAAAATTGTTTCTGAGACATGAAGAAAAGGATAATGGTTTATCGGTATTGTTGCTACTGGAAGGATATTTGCAGCGGGGTTCCGCAGAGCTCAGTACTAGGTCCCTTGCTTTTAGAGATATACATAAATGATCTTGACTTGAAGATAGGGGGTTTGATTGCGAAGTGTGCAGATGATTCTAAAATCAGCTCGGTGGTTGATAATGAAGAAGAAAGTTACGGACTGCAGGAAGATATCAATCAACTGGTGATGTGGGCAGAACAGTCGTAAATGGAATGTAATCCACAGAAGCGTGACTTAATGCATTTTGGGAGAGCGAAAACGGACAGCGAATACAGATTAAGTGGTAGGATACTGAGAAGTGCAGAGAAGCATCGGGTCATTGGAGTAGATCTACACAGATCGTTGAAAGTATCAGGCCAGGTTGATAAGGTTGTTAAGAAGGCGCGTGGAATGCTTGCCTCTATTTGCCGAGGCAAAGGCAGGATGTTATGTTTGAATTGTATAAAATACTGGTTAGGCCACAGCTGGAGTAGAGTGTGCAGTTCTCGTCACCGATTTACATAAAGGATGTGATTGCACTGGAAAGGGTATAGAGGGGATTTACGAGGCTGTTGCCAGGAGTGGAGAATCTAAGCCAAGAGGAAAGATTCGATAGGCAGGATTTGTTTACATTGGAACAGAGGAAGCTGATGGGTGACCTCATTGAGGTGTGTAATATGTTTGCAGCGCGATAGCTGCAAGAAAAATGCTGTGATCAGTGCCAGCACTTATACATGGCATTCTTTGACCTTAAAAAGGCCTTTACACTGTCAGCCATGAGAGTCCATGGATCGTCCTCCTCCGCTTCTGTTTTGGATCGATAATAATAGACCCCGGTTCGGGATTCGGATGAATGTTAAATAAGTGACAAGAAAAATGAAGTAAAGATAAAACATCGTTTACTGAGAGAAATGAAACATAATACAGTTGACGAAGAAAAGAGAAGTATGATAAATGCAACAAAGCTCACAGCCTTCGGCCCGTCGGGAACTCCGCAACAACGGCTGGTTAGGAGCCTTGGCGGTCCTGGCAACTCTCGCGAATCACGGTCCAAGGTGAAATTCAAAGAGCTACTGGACAGTTCCGCTCCTTTATACTATTGCACAAACATGATGCATGTGGCTTATGGCCAACTTCAATTCAGTAAGGCCCCAGCGGTTCTTCCACAAAGCATGAGACCTCGAGACGCGATCGTCCCATAAACAAGATGGTGTATGCATCAAGGTCTCTCTCTCTCTCTCTCTCTTTGCATCAACAACATTCCACGAGGCATGAAGCAGAAAACACACTGTAAATGTCGGAATATCATAATTAACCCTATGTGATTAACCCTATGTAATATAATCCACCCTTGATATTTAGACATTCTAAGTAATATAATCGAGTTGAAGGCGTAATGCATCAGTTACACATTGCGTATGCGCAAGCAACGCTCGCAATCTACAACAAAGAATACATACGATCAGTAATAGCAGTGTTAACACGACGAGGAAATCAATGATGTGATATATTGTCTTGCGTACGATCAGTGTTAGCTAACCGCCACCCTATCTGGCCATCCCATGCTGTGTTTGAGGATGGAAGTAGCACAGTCACAGATAAGGAGACACAAAGACTTGCAAGCACGAGTTGGTAAGTCGCCATTTTGGTTAGAATTCCTGTGCGAGGAAGCATAAGTATATTAACTCAGACCCGTTTAGTCAATTTACTCTTGTCAACACAGAGAGGAATATCTTGACCAGTCAGGAGCACCCAATAAGTGTTTCCTTCTCCTTTAGCTAAGATTCCACCTGCTTGTAAGGGTTTCTGGGGGTACTGCACCAACACTTTTCCTCCTTCACAAACTGTGTCCTGAGTATGATTTTCTTTTTCAATAGTAGGGACACTAACTTTGTCTAACATGTGGCTGATGGGAGTTCCCCCCACAATGTTCGCTGATTCAGATTGCGCACTGCTTGTGGTGAGCCATTTAACCAGCCTTGCAATGTGTTAGGGGGAGTTAACATTTTAACCTTTTGCTTAAGTAGTCTATTCATGCGTTCTATTAACCCTGCAACTTTAGGATAGTAAGGTATGTGAAACATCCAATAGATCCTGTTGTCTACCGCCCCTGTTGCACTGTTTGACCTCTGAAGAGCGACCCATTATCGGACTATACTTCTGCTGCCTCACCGTAGTATGTGATTAAATTCTCCAGTTCTTTAATTGGACTTTGTTGATTTGCTTTAGTCACTGGATACGCTATCAAGAGTCCAGAATAGGTATCAACAGCAGTGAGCAAGTCCTGGAATCGTTGTTGTAATGCTAAAGTTCCCACATAATCAACTTGCCATATTTGTGCTGGTTGAGTCCCTCTCTTAATATGGGCACCGGGTTGTCTTTGTCGGGGAAACTGTTACACCTTTTGACAAATTTCACAGGTGTTTATGATCTGTTTAACACCGTTCGTAGACAAATGTAACCCCCTATTTCGTGCCCATTGTATCGTACACTGAAAACCCAAATGTCCAGATTTGTGGTGGGCACACTTGCCTATGTCATATTCTTCCTCTTCCTCCTCTTTGACAGTCCGTACCCAGGCTATATTTTTAACGGTGTTATTATATTCAGAGGTCTTTGAAGTGTTTTTCATGGTAGCGTCCACATGATATAGTTATTTTCATCCTCTGGACTTTTGGCCATATTTGTTCCCATAGGTGCTTTCCCCACAAGTCTTTCCCAGTTATTTGCCAGTTATGTTCATGCCAGTTTCGCATCCAGCTCGCTACTTGCCATTGGCTACTGCCCATGAGTCAGTATATATGTATTCTTGCTGCTGTTCCTCTTCTAAAGCAAGGACTATAGCTGCTAGTTGTGGTAGCTGGCTGGATCCTCCCACATCCGCATCATGCACAATTGTCTGTGTTTTTAGATTGAAGGCAGCGCCTCGCCATCGCTGAAGGCCGTTTCGCCAGAACGCTGATCCATCTGTGAACCAGGCATGGATACGTTCTTCATGTGCTAACTGTTCAAAACGCACGCCCCAGTAGATCGGTGACTCTTTGGTTAAACTGACAGACGACTGTGTAAGTTCACTGTCAGCTGTTTGTTGGTATTCAGCCACATGCTCATTTATTCGGGTGGCTCCTTCTTTTCCTTTACTTGCTCTGTCTGCGATGTACAATTTCCCGTGCACTATGGAGCTTTGCTGCGCTCAGCCGACCTTGTGTGTCTCATTTTCTGAGGGAATCCAGGATAATATGTTTAGGTCTGGTCTTAACCTGACTTTATCGTCCCCTGTCTGTCCTTCTGTTTCTGTTAGTGCCCAATAACATGTTAATAATTGTTTCTCAAATGGAGTGTAACGAGTAGTAGCATCTGTCAATTTACTAGACCAGAACCCTAACGGTATACGAGTGCAATGTTGAACCTACCACAAGCTCCATACTGCAGTATCATTGGTAACGGATAACTATAGCTCAAAAAGCTGTCCAGACACTTGCAGCGCTAGGGATAAATCTTGAGCTACGGCTTCTTTGCCTGCATAAAAAGCCACCTGTTGTTCCTTTCCCCACTCGAAGTGGGCCTTTATTCGTGTTACTGCATACAGCAGTTTTAATAACTTCGTGAGATGAGGTATGTGTCTCCTCCAGTAACCCTGTAGTCCCTCAGACCTTTTTGTCCAAGTTTTATTCGTGGGAGTGGACATTCATTAAATTCTATTCTTTACAGGGTCGGATATGTTGCGCTCACTCCGAGACCATTGGATGCCTAAAAACGTTGCATCTTCTTCGGATCTATCTCCAAGCCCCTGTCTCGCATGTGTTGGACTAAAGTAGCTCGGGCTTCTGACACAACTGCCTCGGTGGAACCCCTTATTAGTACATCATCGATGTAGTGTGACAGGGTGACATTTGGAGCCAACTTGTACATGTCCAACTCCTGGGCCACCAATACATGGCACAGGGTAGGGCTATGTAGTTAACCATGAGGTAGGCGTTTAAACGTGTATTGCCTCCCTTCCCAAGTAAATGCAAACTGGTACTGGGTATCTTCCGCTTTTGAAATGGAGAAAAAGGCATTGGCCAGGTCGATTACCACATACCACTCCGCACTTCTTCAGACAGCCGCTCTGTTTTCGTTACTAAATCTGGGACAGCGGTTGCCGGAGGAGGGGCAAATTTGTTCAGTTGTGGGTAGTCTACATTCATCGGGTTTCTGCAAACAGGGCTATTGTAGGGGGACAGCACATGTCTAATGATGCCTGCCTCCAAGAGCCCTTGTATGGTTTCCCCTATTTCTTTGTGTGCCCCTGGTATTCGGTACTGTTTCATAGTCACGATATGCGATCGCCGTGGTATTACCACTGGTTCACACTTTGCTTCCCCAGCAATCACAGTGATCGCCCATATCCCGAATGAGAATCGCCCGAACGAGGTGTTGTGTGTGTTTCCCTTTGAAGTGTCCATCACAATAATATATTCCTTTACTGCCGATATTAACACCGTTGCCCAGCGCGGAGGCCCATTTCCCAACGCCATTCTGATAGTTGTTCAGACAGCGAGCGTTTCTGCCCCTCCGAAACCATTAATCATCATACGGGTCCCTGTGTCTTTCCTAGGATTTCCATGCATAATAGTAACTTCTACCCTGTGTCTAGTAAAGCAACATCTCTTCGTATGTTCCCCCCTCGCCAATGTATTGTGATCGAAATGTGTGGCCTCAGGTGCCCGGGAGCTTGTGTTGATGTGGTTCTAATGGGGTGTACTCCCAGATCCCGGCTACACCTCCAGTTGAGGGGATTGCTAGCCTTCCACAGCTCTTCTAAGTTGGGGTATAGGCTAGTGGGAGGTAGTTTCTCTGCATTATCAGACTTATCGCTATCCGACTTAGTGTCCCTTACCTCTCACCTTGCATCCTTCCCTGTTCCCGGGACAGAGTGTTGCTTCCAACTCGAATACATCGGTCCTGTTGGGATTCCATCGATTTTTTCCTTGGGGACCTCGGCCTGCAGTAAAGCCAGGAAGATGTCCCTCCGCGTAATTATTTTTTTGTCTTTCCCGACCCGGTACCTTTCCCACAGGTCAAACCATGTCAATTATATCGATCTCCCTCTACATTAGCGGTTCTCGATTCTCGCACACTGTCTTCTACAACCTCTAACTGTCCTAACAATAGGCAACCGTGCCCCACCCGCTAGCCTTGGGCTGGTCACAATAATGCGTGTAGCGCACCTCTCATCATAGGAGGGCTACTCTTCATCAGCCTGCTCCGCATTCCTGCCGGAAAGAGGTCCAGATCTGGCCCCCCATATGGTTGGTGATATAATCCTCCCTGTGTTGCCATGTTGTGCAGCTGAATCGCACCCTCTGCCACAGTATTCCAAAGTTTTCCTCCCCTTCCCAATCAATGGCAGAGGGATATTTTTGCTGGACCCCTGTAGTAACCATGTCCCATAGCGAACGTGTGCCCTGGGCATTCCGTAGCACTGCTGTGATATGGTGGTCCATGGTCATAATCCCGATTTTTGTTAAGTCTTCGGGGTTAAGTATTACGCTTGATGCTCACTGGTCCCAAATCCGGGTTAGCCATTCTGACAATGATTCCCCGGGGTTTTGAGCGAAATCGAGACCCCATTTCTGTACCTCACTCGTGGTGAAGTCACGCAGCACTCTAATGGTTGCCGGTTGTTCCCCATCTTGATGTTTCATATTATTTGTCATAAGGTGTCTAGCTTTCATGCTCGGAGCGAATGGAGAGAGTTTTTATTTTCCTCTCGTTCCCTCCCTTCTTCCTCTGTCCACTCATTTTCTGAGTCAGATTAATACCAGAAGTCTCTGTCCCAACGAGCTGGATCCCAAGTGGGTCCAGCTACCGATGCACAAACCTTTTACTGATCGATCTGTAATTTCCGTCGTCTGGCTTTAAAAATGTTTGTACTGTTGCCAGATGACATATTAAAGTTTCTGATTTTTCATTTAACTTGTCAGCCCTTTCCAGTTCAGTGCGGCCCGCTTCAGTAAGTGCCGATGTTTGACTTTCCAAATTCTTAACAGCTGTTTCTAACTTTAGGTTATCTGCTTCTCTTTCCTTAAGTTGTTTACACATCGCCCTTAATGCTGTCAACAAAATCCATCCCATTGGTGGGGGACTATTTTTCTCCTATGGGAAGCCCGCGTCCTCTAGGAGAGACAATACCGCGTGGAGTCCAGTCCTATCTTTCCCCTGTTCCAATAACTGCGTATTCCAATATTGCGGAAGTTCAAACTGGGTAACACTTTGGCAAGAGTGCCATAACCCTCACCCCTCCTGTCCCACACTGGTATTCTGTACTTCTCTTCCACAGGAGGAGTCTGCTTCTTGTCTTTTGTCTTACACATTTTAACAGATCGTATTCGTGAAGCCAAAATGTTTTGAATCGATAATACGAGACCCAGGTTCGGGATGTGGATGAATGTTAAATAAGAGACAAGACAAATGAAGTAAAGATAAAACATCGTTTACTGAGAGAAAATAAACATAACAGTTTACGAAGAAAACAGAAGTATGTTAAAATGAAACAAAGCTCACGGCCTTCAGCCCGTCGGGAACTCCGCAACGACCGCTGGTGAGGAGCCTTGGGAGTCCCGGAACCGCTCGCAAATGACGGTCCAAGGTGAAGTTCAAAGAGCTACTGGACAATTCCGTTCCTTTGTACTACTAAACAAACATACTATTGAACAAATATGGGTGCATGTGGCTCATGGCCAACTCCGAATCTGTAAGGCACCAGCTGTTCTTCCACAAAGCATGAGGTCTCGAGGCGACGACCGTCCCATAAACAAGCTGGTGTGTGCCTCAAGGTCTCTCTCTCACTCTCTCTCTCCCTCTCTCTCTCTGCATCAACAACATTCCACGAGGCATGAAGCAGAAACACAGTGTAAATGTTGAAATATCCTATGTGATTAACCCCATACAATACAAGGACTGAGCTTCCTAGAAAGACACACAACTCAAAGAAACTATTCTGCCATTAATGACTGTGCCTGCTTTGTGCTATCCAATTTGACCCACTCCGCTACGTTTTCCACTTAGCACTGCAATTTATTATTGTTAATAATAATATTAATAACGTTTATTTATAGAGCGCCTTTAACGTATTAAAACACCCCTAGGCGCTTCAAAACAGTGTTACATGCAGTAAATTATTTTATACATTTTATTCACATCTCGCTTTAATCAGTGCACTTTTAGTTGCATAATGTTAAAAAAATAATTCGTAATTCGCAAAGCATGTACATTCCCTTCAGGAATCATAGCACAATGGGAAAAAAATCGTCCAACCAAGGCTAACAAGAGACATAAAAGAAAGAAGTAGAAGAAAAGAAGGCACAGATAACATTGCCAATAAGAGTACTACGCTTGATGATAGGGGGGATTTTAGAATTTGGCAAAGTAGATCAATAAATGTGTTTAAATCTCTGTGTGCTGTCAGTCCCGGATCATTGTGTGTCATTATAAAAGGAACGTACTGTCAGTCCTGGATCATTCTGCGCGTGCGTCTGTTTAAAATTAGTATGATTACAGCTGTGAATTTCTAAGATGATAGTTCTGAAAGCGCATTGGTTTTCCCTGCTGACAGCGCATCTGTTGAATAATTCAAAATGTATTTAGCTTTCAGTAAACCCGTTTCAGATTCATAGAAGTGGCCCTGAAAAGCTCCCATTTCTCTCCACAACAAAGTGACGAGCGATGGTTGCAGACACGTGGACGAATGGATAAGGCATCCGAATTCAATATTAATCGTGAAGTTATCAGAAGATTTCAGTTCGGGTTGTGCCCCGATTGTTTAACCTCCTGGGCAAAACTTATCCTGCTGTTTCCCGAATCTCCCTTCAAAACGACCAGTTCTGACAGTTTCTCATCTGAAGTGATGGAAAAGCCGGATAATCCTTACAGGGACTGATTCTATGTTTTCCACATTGTCGATCTGGGGGCACGCGCAGGGCGAGTGGTGAACATAAAAACATAATAATTAGGAGAAAGATTCGGCCATTGGGCCCTTCGAGCCTGCTTCGACATTGAATCAATGAAATCACCTCATATTCTTCTAAACTCTATCGAATATAGGCCCAGTTTTCTCAACGTCTCCTATCTATACGCCCATCTCAGGAATCAGCCTGGTGATCCTCCGGTAAACCTCCCTGGAAGGCTGATATAACCTTCCTTAGGTACGGACAACAAAACTGTACACATTATTCCAGGTGCACTCTCACCAGGTTACTATAATTGCAGTAAGACATATCTACTATTATACTCAAAACCTACGAAAATAAATTGATACATTCCATTTTCTTTCTTAATTCCTTGCCGTTCCTGCAGGTTTACTTTCAGTGATTCGTTTAGAAGGGCACCTAAGCTCCTCTGAATAACAACACATCCCAAGATCACACAGTTTAAAAAAATAATCTGCTTTTCTATTTTTCGTACCAAAATGGACAACTTCACATTTGTCCATATTCATCTCTATTTGCATTCTTATTGCCCACTCACTTAGCCTGTCTATATTCCCATGCCGTGTTTATGCCTATTCCTCACAACGTACACTCCATCTAACTTTTTATCAGCAGAAAACTGGGATATATTACATTTGGGCGACTGATTCAAATCATTGACATAGATTTTGAATAGCTGGGTTGGAATCACCGATCCTTCCAGCAGTGCACTAGGTACAACCTGCTAAACCGAAAATGACCCGTTTGTTCATACTCCCTAATTTCTGTCAATTAACCAATCCTCTTTCACTGCCACCAATCCCATGAGCCATAATTTTGTTCAGTAACCTCTTCTGTATCACCTTATCGAATGCCCTCTGAAAATCGAAATACACCACATCCACTGATCCCCTTATCTATTCTATTAGTAACAGCCTCAGTAAACTCTAAAATATTTGTCAAACATGATTATCTTTCATTCAACTGTGTTGACTTTTCCCAGTTCTATTATTATTTTCTAAATGCCCTGTTACCACTACAATAGAACTTTCCCTGCTACTGATGTCAGGCTAACGGTAAAGTTGACTTTCACATAGAGTTTGTCTGTTTGGTCGCAAAAGCAGAAAATATCATTTCATTTAATTGCATTAACAACTCACAGAAAGATACACTAATGTATCGATTAATAGAAGCACCAAATTCATTGCAGCTAAGAAGAAGTTACACACAAATATAAAGCAGGGCTATGATGGAAAATCAGTGGAGCCTTAATAATTCATAGGTTTTTCCTGAGAGCCGGTGCAGAAACAACAGGATAAATGGTTTTTTCTGAGAAGTATAATTCGATGTTTCTATCTCTTATTTCTTATGAGACAGCTGTAAAAGGCAGCTGCATGATTGGAGTACTGATACCTCTCAGTACTTGCGCATGGTACTCGTGGCACTGTGGGTTAGTGCATGGTATTTACATGATAGAACAGACTCGGGGAAATTCTGAGGCTGTGATTTCGAATCTAACAAACAGCAGCCATTGACTTTGCTTGTCACATCTCTACTACCTATAAATATGTAAAATGCTCATCAGCTATTGCAACATTGTGGGCAACAAGAATCTAATTGGTCACATGGAGCATGTAATAAATAGAAAAAATTTGGGTGCAATTGCAATTCGAATATTGTCAAAATGCATTTGACAAGGTCCCACACAAGAGAATCGTGTGCAAAATAAAAGCACATGGTATTGGGGGTAATGCACGAACATGGATAGAGAACTGGCAGGCAGTGACTAGTGGGTTACGCAGGGCTCAGTGCTGGGACCCCAGCTATTTACAAGATACATTAATGATTTAGATGAAGGAATTGAATGGAATATCTCCAAGTGTGCAGACGACACTATGCGGCTTGGCAGTGTGAGCTGAGTAAGATGCTGCAGGTGATTGGATAGGTTCGGTGAATGGGAAAATGCAAGCCAGATGCAGTATAAGGTTGTTAACTGTGATGTTATCCACTTTGGAGGAAAATACACGACGGCAGAATATCATCTGAATGGCGGCAGATTAGGAAAAGGGGAGGTGCAACAAGACCTCGATGTCATGGTACATCAGTCATTAATAGTTGACATGCAGGTACAGCAGTCGTTGAAGAAGGCAACTGGTATGTTGGCCTACAAAGCTAGGGGATTTGAGTATAGGTGCAGGGAGGTCTTACTGCAGTTGTACAGGGCCTTGGTGAGGCCTCGCCTGGAATTTTGTGTTCAGTTTTGGTCTCCTAATCTGAGGAAGGACGTTATTGCTATTGAGGGAGTGCAGCGAAGGTTCACCAGACTGGATGACCGACATATGAGGAGAGAGTGGATCGACTGGGCCTGTATTTAGTGGAGTTGAGAAGGATGAGTGTGGATCCCACTGAAACATATAAAATTCTGACGCGACTCTACAGGTTAGATGCAGGAAGAATGTTCCCAATGTTGGGGAAGTCCAGAATCAGTGGACAAAGTCTAAGGATAAGGGGTAAGCCATTCAGGACTGAGATGAGGAGATACTTCTTCACTCAGAGTTGTTAATCTGTGGAGTTTTTGATGCCAGTTCGTTGCATATATTCTCGAGGGAGTTAGATTTGGCCCTTCTGGCTAAAGTGATAAGGGGGTATGGAGTGAAAGCAGGAAAGGGGTACTCAAGTGAATGATCAGCCATGATCCTATTGAATGGTGGTGCATGCTCGAAGTACCGAATGGTCTATTCCTGCAACTGTTTTCTATTTTTCTATGTTTCTGTGCAACTTGACCTCTGTCGCAAGGAAAACACACTTCGAGCGTTTCAACCTGAGTGCCACGCGATCTAACCGACTTCGAACCTCTTCCAGGTTCTGCACGTGTTCGATGCTGTCCATACCTGTGACTAGTATATTGTCCTGGAAAGCCACAATATCCAGAACCGACTTTTGCAGACTCTCCATGTTTCTTTGGAAAATTGCTGTGGCCAATCGAATCCCAAACGGGCATCTATTGTAGATGAGCAGACCTTGGTGAACGTCTTTGCTCCACTGACGCTCACAAATAGGTCGTCTGCCTTGGGTAGTGGGTACTGGTCCTATAGCGAAAAACGTTTAATCGTTACTTTATTGTCCCCACAAATTCTAACCGTGCCGTTGCCTTTCAGAACCGGAACAATAGGACTGACCCACTCGTTGAACTCCATGATGCCTTCACGCTGCAGCCTGGCCAGCTCAATTTCCAGTTTCTCTCGCATTATATACGTTACCGCCCGTGCCTTCTGGGGGATGGGTCATGGACCGGAAGCCAAGTGGATCTGTATCTTTGCCCAAGAGAAACTTCCGATGCTTGGCTCAAACAATGACGGGAACTTGCTCAGAACCTGGGCACATGTGACGTCATCAATGAACGAGAGCGCTTGGATGTTTTCCCAGTTCCAGCAGATTTTTCCCAGAGAGTTTCTGTCGAACACTGCGGGGCCATCTCCTCTTACAGTCTATAGTGGGATTTCGTGCACTGCTCCATCATAGGAGACTTCTACTGCTGCACTGCCAATTACAGGAATCAGTTATTTAGTGTAAGTTCTCAGCATGGTATGAAAAGGGCTCAGCTTGGGCCTGTGTGCCTTGTTGCACCACAGCCTGTCGACGGCCTTTTTGCTCATGTTTGACTGACTTGCACCCATGTCCAGTTCTATGGATACTGGAATTCCACCCAGTTCGATTTTACCATGATCGTTGGACATTTCGCGGTGAAGGTTTGTAACCCATACACTTCTGCCTCCGCGGTTCGAGTCTCTAGTTCAGCCTGATCCGCCATGGATCTGTTCACCTCAGCAAGGTGGTGGTTTTCAGGGTTTGCACCTCGTCTACACATTCGCTGGATGTGTCTCATTTTCCTTAGCCTTAGCACACTTAGTATTTGACGCGGCATTGATGAACTCGATGATCACCTCCTCAGCGCCAACAAGGTGTCAACTGCCTCGCATTAACGATTGATGTCGGATTCTGCGTCATCTGAGCTCGTGCAGCTGCTGGCGAGTACGTTCTGCCATGTACGTTCCTGCCTGAAATAGATGTTCCGTTGTTTACAGTACTTGCTGAAACCTCTTTATGCTGCGAAATTTGTTTTGTGTTATCGCTGGTGGACATAAATGATGGACTATCGTTATGGCTTCGCTCAGAATCGGTATTTCAACATTCAAAATTTTGCGAAGGATAAACTCATGGCCAATACAAAGCACAAAAACGTCTCGAAGCATTTGCTCAAGGAATCATTCCAATTCGCAATGTCTTGCAATGTGCCTTAGGTCGGCGACATAGCTGGCAACTCCTTGGCCTTCAGACAGCTGACACGTGTAGAATCGATATCTTGCCATCAGAATGCTTTCCTTCGGATTGAAGTGCTCCCCGACCAGCATACACAGTTCTTCATAGGATTTGGTTGTTGGCTTCAGCGCGCCGAGAAGATTCTTCATGAGGCCATAGGTTGTTGCCCCGCAGACGGTAAGGAGGATCGCCCTTCATTTGGCAGCGTCTCACCCACTTGCAGCTCGTGGGCTACGAAGTATTGGGCGAGTCGCTCCACGAAGGCTTCCCAATCGTCCCCTTCTGAGAATTTCTCCAGGTCATCAACAATTCTTGTTCCTTGTGCCTTCACCAATTGTTCTGCGCATAATAAAGTAAAACAACTGCTTACTATGTGCAACGAGTAAGTGTGACCTTAGCTCCTTTATTCAGACTCCAGAGTGTTGGTACAACTTGGAAGGCCTGCTTATATACAGTGCTCCCAAGGGATGCTAGGATCCCTTGGGACTCCAAAATGAATGCCCTTTCGCGGCGGTATTATGCAGTTTGCCTGTGGTTGCATATATTATATTATCTATATGCCTTTACAGACACTTTGTGTTTACCTCAGAGCTTACTGTCCCAATTAGCTTTGTATCATCAGCCAATTTGGATAGATTACACTCGGTCCCTTCATCTCGGGGTGTCATTAATGTAGGTAACTAGCCGAATCAACAGCATTTATCCTTGCAGGACCACATTAATTAGAGTGAGCCAAACTGAAAAAGATCCGTGTATCTCTTCTCTCTTTTTCCTGCCGTTTAACCAATCCTCTATTCATACTAATTGATTGCCTCGAATCCCATGAGCACTTATCTTGTGTAATGCTCTTCTACACGGTACCTTATCGAAGGCCTATTGGAAATCCAAATATTCTACATTCACTCTTTCCACTTTATCTACCCGGCTATGTATACAATCAAAAACTTCGAATAAATTTGTCAAACACGATTTCCCTTTCAGAAAACCATGTTCACTCTACCTAACCATGTTATGATTAACTAAGTGTCATGATACCACTTAGTGAACGACGATTTCCAGCATTTGCCCGACGTCTGATGTATGTCTTACTGACATGTATTTCCCGGTTTTATCTCTCCCTCCTTTCCTGTATAGCGCTGTTAAATTTGCTACCTTCCAATCTGCTGGGACCGTTTTAGAGTCTAGGGAATTTTGATAGATCAAAACCAATACATTCATTATCTCTGCAGCCACCTCTTTTTGAACCCTAGGATGTACGTCATCAGGTCCAGTGGATGTGTCGGCTTTTCGTCCTATTAATTTCTCTTGTGCGTTTTCACTACTTATGTTGATTATGTTAAGTTTTCACACTCACATTAGACTTTGCATCCCCACCATTTTATGTATGATGTTTGCATCTTCTACTGTGACGACAGATACAGAATATTTGTTCAACGTTTCTGCTATTTTCTTACTCCCCATAAGGATTTATCTTGTCACAACCTCTAAGTAACCTATGTTTAATGTTGCTGTACTCTGCATTTTTACATACCTGTAGAAGCTCTTTCAATCTGTTTGTATATTTTTAGCTTGTTTTATCTCATAGTCTATTTTTTCCCCTTTTAATTACATAGTTCTTAACTTTTTGCTGGTATCTGAAACTCTCAATCCTTCGGTTACTAACCTTTGCAAAATTATAAGCTTCTTTTTAAATCCAATATTATCCTTCACTTCTTTAGTTAGCTACAGCTGGATCAATATTCCTTTGGCACTTGTGTTTACCAATGGAATGAGTTCTGGTTGAGAATTATGATATATTTCTTCAAATGCAAGCCATTGCTTATCTATTTACAAACGTTTTAATTTATTAGCAATCTAACTGAGCTAACTCGACCTGGATACCAATGTATTTGGGTTAATTTATGTTTACGTTTCTAGGTCCAGACTTAGGCAAGTCACGCTCAAATACATTGTGAAATTATATCGCATTATGATTACTTGCACCAAGAGGTTCACTTACTACAAGGTTTATAATTAAATCTCTCATATTACAATAGAATATAAGAACATGTGAACTGGTTGAAGGAGGAGGCCAGAAGGCACCTCGAGCACGCTCCGCCATTGAATACGATCATGGCTGATCCGATCATGGTCTCTTGTCCACTTACCTGCCTGCTCTCCATTAATGCTTATTCCATTGTCGTTCAAGAAACAGTCTATCTGTCATAAATTTATTCACAGTCCCAGCTTCCACAGCTCTCTGAGGTTTCGAATCCACAGATCCACAAGCCTCTGAGAGAAGAAATTTCTTCTCATATCAGTGTTAAATGGGCGGCCACTTATTCTAAGATTATGCCCTCTAGTTCTCGTCTCCACTTTCAGTGGAAGCATCCTCTCTGCTTACACCTTGTCCAACCCCCTCATAATCTGATACGTTTCCATCAGATCACTACTCATTCTTCTGAATTCCAATGAGTAGAGGCCCAACCTACTCAACCTTCCCTCATATGTCAACCCTCTCATCTCTGGAATCAACCTTTTAAACCTTCTCTGAACTGCCTACAAAGCAAGTATAATCTTTCTTAAATATGGAAATTAAAAATGCACGCAGTATTCCAATTGTGGCCTCACCAATGCCCTGTCCAACTGTAGTAAAACTTCCCTGCTTTTATACTCCATCCATTTTGCAATAACAGCCAAGATTCCATTTGCCTTACTGATCACTTGCTTTAGACGCATCGTAACCTTTTGTGTTTCATGCATAACACAAGATCTAAAATAACCTATTATTTGGTTGTTTCTAAGATATATTGTTCCTCGAAATTGTTCCGAATGCATTCCATGAACTAAACCTCCAGACTATTTTAGCAATTTGATTTGTCCAATCTCGGAAGATTAAAGTCACCCACGATTATTGCATTACCTTGTTAGAAGCTCCTGCTAGTTATTGGTTAATATTATTTCAAATGGTATAGCTATTATATAGTACTCCCACCAGTGATTTCTGCCCCTTGTTATTCGTTATCTACAAGCATACTGATTCGAAACATAGAAACATAGAAAATAGATGGCCATTCGGCCCTTCGAGCCTGCACCGCCATTCAATGTGTTCATGGCTGAACATAAAATCTCAGTACCCCATTCCTGCTTCCTCGCCATACCCCTTGATCCCCCTTGTAGTAAGGACTATATCTAACTCTTTTTTGAATATACTTTGTGAATTGGCATCAACAACTTTCTGTGGTCGAGAATTCCACAGGTTCACCACTCTCTGGGTAAAGAAGTTTCTCCACATCTAAGTCCTAAATGGCTTACCCCTTATCCTTAGGCTGTGACCCCTGGTTCTGGACTTGCCCAACATTGGGAACATTCTTCTTGCATCTAGCCTGTCTAAACCAGTCAGAATTTTCAACGTTTCTATGTGATCCCCTATCATTCTTCTGAACTCACGTGAGTACAAGCCCAGTTGATCCATTCTTTCTTGATATGTCAGACCCGCCATCCCGGTAATCAGTCTGGTGAACCTTCGCTGCACTCCCTCAATAGCAAGAATGTCCTTCCTCAGGTTAGGAGATCAAAACTGTACACGATACTCCAGGACTGGCCATACCAAGGCCATGTACAACTGTAGCAACACCTCCCTGCATCTGTACTCACAGCCCCTGCCTATGAAGGCCAACATGCCATTTGCTTTCTTAACCGCCTGCTTTACCTGCATGCCAATCTGCAATGACTGATGTACCATGACACCCAAGTCTCGTTGCACCTCCCCCTTTCCTAATCTGTCACCATTCAGAAAATAGTCTGTCTCTCTGTTTTTACCTCCAAAGTGGATAACCTGACATTTATCCACATTATACTTCATCTGCCATGCATTTACCCACTCAACTAACCTATCCAAGTCACTCTGCAGCCTCATAGCATCCTGCACGCAGCTCAAACTGCCACCCAACTTAGTGTCATCCGCAAATTTGGACATACTACAGTTAACCCCTAGTCCAAATAATTAATGTACAATGTAAACAGCTGGGGCCCCAGCACAGAACCTTGCGGTACCCCACTATCACTGCCTCCTATTCTGAAACGTACCCATTTACTCCTTCTCCTGTCTGACAACCAGTTCTCAATCCAAGTCAGCACACAACCCCCAATCCCATGTGCCTTAAATTTGCACATTAAACTCTTGTGTTGGACCTTGTCGAAAGCCTTCTGAAAGGCCAAATATACCACATCAACTGGTTCTCCCTTGTCCACGCGACTGGAAATATCCTCAAACAATTCCAGAAGATTTGTCAAGCATGATTTCCCTTTCACAAATCTATGCTGGCTTGGACCTATCATGTCATCTCTTTCCAAATGCGCTGCTATGATATCCTTAATACATTAATTCCATCATTTTACCCACTACTGATGGTCAGGCTGACCGGTCTATAAATCACTGTTTTCTTTCTCCCTCCTTTTTTAAAAAGTTCGGTTACATTGCTACCTCCACTCGATTGGAACTGATCCAGAGTCTATGGAATGTTGGAAAATGACTGTCAATGCATCCGCTATTTCCAAGGCCACCTCCTTAAGTACTCTGGGATGCAGTCCATCAGGACCTGGGAATTTATCGGGCTTCAATCCCATCAATTTCCCCAACACAATTTCTAGACTTATAGGGATTTCCCTCAGTTCTTCCTTCTACTAGATCCTCTGACCCCTTTTATATCCGGAAGGTTGTTTGTGTCCTCCTTAGTGAATACCGAATCAAAGTACATGTTCAATTGGTCTGCCATTTCTTTGTTCCCCATTATGACTTCCCCTGATTCAGAATGCAGGGGACCTACATTTGTCTTTACTAACCTTTTTCTCTTTACTTATCGATAGAAACTTTTGCAGTCCGTCATAATATTCCCTCTGATACTCTATTTTCCCTGCACTAATCAAACCCTTTTTCCTCCTCTGCTGAGTTCTAAATTTCTCCCAGTTCCCAGGATCACTGCTATTTCAGGCCAATTTGTATGCCACTTCCTTGGCTTTAATACTACCCCTGATTTCCCTTGATAGCCACGGTTGAGCCATCTTCCCTTTTTTAATTTTATGCCAGACAGGAATGTACAATTGTTGTAGTTCATCCATGCGGTCTCAAAATGTCTGCCATTGCCCATCCACAGTCAACCCCTGAAGTATCATTCGCAAATCTATCCTAGCCAATTCACGCCTCATACCTTCATGATCTTCCTAAGCCAATATCCCTTATCTCCACCCTCATCAGCATCATCGAAATCGAGGAAGACTTGCTTCCATTCTAAAAGTGAGTTATTAGGTCACTAAACAGTCCAATTCGGTAATTACAATTTATGTTACAGGTGGGACAGCCAGTCTTTCAAGGAAACGGTAGAAGGTTAATCTGTTCTGTCGGACGCTCCTTCTGCGACCTGTGCATGTTATCTGCATGCTCTCGGCGATGAGAGTCGAGGTGCTCAGCTCCATCCAGGATGCCCTTCTTTCACTTACGGCGGTCTTTGGCCACGGACTCGCAGGTGTCGGTTGCGAAGTTACTTTTCATCAACGAGGCATTGAGGGTGAAAAGTTTCCTCTCCCACCTGAAGCTCGATTGCCGTGTAGGAGTTCCGAACACCGCTTGCTTTGAGAGTCTTGTGTCAGGCATGCGAACCATGCGGCTCGCCCAACGGAGGTGGTCGAGTGTGGTCAATGATTCACGACTGGGGATGATGGCCTGATCAAGGACACGAACGTTGGTGCATCTGTCCTCTCAGGGTATTTGCAGGATGTACTTATATCATACTTTCTTATCATTCTGCCTGGCTTTTCGAAACGTCAACTACCCTGGAACATTAAGTTCCTAAACTTGGTCACCTTAAACTCATGCTTGTGTAATGGCTATTAAATCATACCCATGTATTCATATTGGTGCCACTCGTTCAGCAATCGTATTAAGAATATTCCATGCATTCAGATGAATCGCCTTTAATTTATTTTGTTCTCATTATTCCCTGCTTTGACCTTATGCTGAACTGCTAACTTAAAATGTTCTGTCCCTTCGTATCACACTCTGCTTATTTTTACACCAATCGCTACCCTGCTCTATTGCATTGAGCTTTCACTTTATTACCCTTCAACTGTCCCTTCCCTTCATTTTTAGCTTAAAGTCCTTTCTACAAACGGAGTTATTCTATCCGCCAGGACGCTGGTCCCAGCCCGGTTTAAGTGGAGCCCGTCACGATCGAACAGCTCCCTGATTCCCCAGTACTGGTGCAACTGCCCCATGAATTGAAACCCCTTCCTCCCTCACCACACTTCAAACTCCGCATTTATCTCACTGATCTGCTTGTCCCTATGCCAATTCGCCCGTGGCTCAGGTCGTAATTAAGAGATTATTACCCTTGAGGTTCAGCTTAATAATTTACATTGTAGCTCCTCAAACTCCCATGCTGAATTAATGTGCATTATATCTATGTAATTGGTCCATACGTGGACCACGACAACGGATCCTCCCCGTCCCACTCTAAGTTCCTCTAGTGCCACGAGGAGATAGGCTTAACTCTGTCACTGGGCAGGCAACACAATCTTTGGAAGACCCTGCCGCGGCTGCAGCGAACAGTATTTATCCCATTGATTATACTGTCCCCTGCCACGACCACAACCCTTCATTTTCCCCCCACTTGCATAGCGCCCTGAACCACGGTGCCATGGTCGAGCAGAAATCGTGTTTTGTGAAAGAGAGCTCCAAACGTCTACCACACTTTGTCTGTAGAAGCGTTTCCTAATATCACTGCTGTAAGAGTTGGCTTCAATTTTAGGAACTAGTCCTAGAATTCCAAACCAGCGGAAATAGTTTATCTGTGTCTATACTGTCTGTTCCTTTTAATATTTTGAAAACGCTGATCAAATCACCAATTAAACGTGTAAATTTCTCGGAAATACAACCATAATTCGTGTAATCACTGCTCGTAATTTAAACCTTGGAGTGCCGCATAATTTGAGGAAATCTATGCTGCACTTCCTCCAAGGCCAGTATATCCTTTTGTCGTGTATGGTTCCCAGAACTGCTCACAATACTCCAGATGTGGTGCAAACAGGGCTTTGCATAGCTGCAGCATAAATTATACATCTTGCATTCTAATCCCATATATATGAATGCGGGCATTCCATTAGCCTTTCTGAATATTTTCTGTACCTGTTCATGATATTTCAATGATGTATGCATCTGGACCACCCCCCCCCCGCAGTCTTTTTGGACCTCGACTGATTTTACCTATCACCATTTAGAAGGTACCCCTCTCCATCCTTCAAGTTCCAAATTGTTAGACCTCACATTTGCCGATCATCATCATCATAGGCGGTCCCTCGAAACGAGGATGACGTGCTTCCATACCAAAAATTGAAAATTTAACAGGTGTTTCAATGAAGGACCCGAATTACATCCTGAAGGGTGGAAGATGCCTGTGCGTGGAGTTTGCTAACCTGTGGTGGCTGTTGTGCAGAAGCCACCACACGGGCTTGAAAGAGCTCGATCTTGGTCCAGTGGCAAGGATTACCCAAGAAAACTGGAGACCAGATCTAGTGCACGGACCTAGCACGCACAGATATCGCAGTGTGGGCTGGCCCAGGCTGCCCCTGGGCCCCTGGCCCCGAGCTCGCGCCTCCCCATGGCCCTGATCATGTCCGTCCATAGTCCTTCGCCGCTCCATCGCCCCGACGTCGCTGCTCCTGTTCAATCTGCTCATGCTCCAATCAATGACCTGGACCCTGATGATGTCATCCTTCCCAGCTATCGCCCTCCTGCACTAGCTCAAGCTGCATCTTGAATCGATATATTTCCTGGCTTTGGAGGCCATGTGCAGTGTGGAGGTTCCGACCTGCGAGAGAAAATCAGCGACAGGTGGGAGCCATAAAAGGAGTGGCGAGCGGCGGCCATTGGGAGAGTGGGGGTGTATGACTTTGCCGATATTGGATTACATTTGCCACAGTTTTGCCTATTGTTTTAAACTATCGTTTTGTAATTTTATGCTTTCATCTACACTGCCTACAATGATGTATCTCTTTATGCCAGCAGTAAATTACGATATGTGAATTTCGATCCCATCATCTAATCGTTAATAAATACACTAAATAGTTGAGGCCGCAAATCAGATCTCTGCGGGAAACACCAGTCACAGCCTGCCACTTGGAGTAATTGTTCATTTTCCCTAACTCTTTCTACTGTTGGGCAGCCAATTTCCTAATCAAGTCAATAATTTACCCACAATTCCGTGGGCATCTACGTTGGTTAACAGCCTCGTATGAGGTACTTTATCAAATGCCTTCTGGAAGTCCATATCAATAACTTGCATAGAGATTCGCTTTTCAACTATTTTTTTTACTTCTTCAAAAATTGCAATCAGTTTCATCAGGCACGACCTAACTTTCAGGTGAAGTGATGCACTTTAGCAGGAACAATAGGGAAATGCAGTATACCCTGTATTACAAATAGCACGGTTTTGAAAAGTGCAGATGTGCATGAGGAAATTGGTGTCCATATGCTCAAATCCTTAACGGTAGCAGTGCAAATTAATGAGCTGGTCAAAAAGCATATGAGCTACGTGGTTTTATAAATCGTGGAATCGAATACATAATCAAATATGTCAAGCTAGAACGTTATACATCACCGGTTTGGCGTCAGCTCGAGTATTGTGGACAATGCTGGGTACCATCTTTCAGGAGATATAAACCTCTCCTGAAAGGTTGACAGGATGTTTACCAGAATGTTGCCAGAGATGAGGGACTGCAGTTATGAGGAAATGTTGGAAAAAGTAGGACAATTCTTCTTGCAACAGATTTTAGGAGGGCATCTAATAGAGGTTTTTAACATGATGAATGGTTTTGATAGACAAAATAGGGGAAATATTATTCGTTCTGACGAGATTGTCAACAATTAGAGGTCAGAGATTCAAAGTCATTGGAAAACTATCCAAGTGGACTTGCAAGTTTTTTTACGCAGAGAATAGTCAGGATCTGGAAGATTCTACCTCAAACGTTGGTGGAATTTGATTCCATAAGTAGTTTTAACTCACAGTATGAGAGGTTCTTCAGGATAATCAAGTTATAGGGTTACAAACAAAAGCGGTGATGTGGGACGAAACACGAATGTTTTTCCAAAGACCCTCCTTCTATATATTTATGAATCTAAAATAACTGCAGATCTTAAATTGTACGTTATTACGAGGGTCAGTAATACTGATATTAATCACACAGGGGATTTACTGTCATTTCTTCTCTCTCTCATTCTCCCCCTCTCTCTCTGGGTTGGTGATGTCGATCTCAAATATTCTTGTACCAAAGATCTCGCCTCTGCTCTCAATACGAATCGGAAGCTGACAGTTCTGAGCCAAGAATCAAACTCCTTCACAAACCGACCAGTCCCCAATCTCTGCCGCCTCATACTGAGCTGCAGGAGTCTGGAGCGGATTCTTTTAGTGTTTTTGTTACTGTTTAATGCAATCAATTAATATAGATGGGTTTCAGTCACATTATTGAGCAATGTTTGTCTGAAATTCTGATTGAAATATTACCCCCAGTCTCCTTGTTATTCACACTGTTGTTCAATGTTTTTATTTCCTGTTTAATCTTTTAATCTGTTTCAGGCTGTTGGGGAATCAGGTCAGCTCAAAAAGAAAGTACAAAATCAAGGCACTGCAGCGTACAAGACCCGCACTGAATGTGAAAGTGTGATTTTCGATTTATAAATATTAATGGTCTCATTATGTGACCATTTTGGACCGATTTCCTGCCCCTCCCCTTTAAGTGGCCGTGCTCTGGGTTTAAATCCAAGTGGCCCTTTAATGGTTTCCCTCTCGAGCTGAGCGAGCGTCATCTCCCACTGTGACGGCATCTGACAGCCACAGGGTCACGGGAGTCAGCCGCCCCACTCACAGCGCTGCTTCTGCAGCATATCCGGGGCTGAATGTTCCATAATGGGGCACTGGGGAAATGCACAAATAGGAACTGCTCAGGGTGGGGCTCAGTCTGGGCAGCAGTGCGACACTGACAAACGCACAGAGTACTCTGGGTTTGTGGGCTTAAATTTCACAAGCTTTGCGCACTCAGCGTCAGTGCCCATTGAACCTGCCATGTAAGTTCACGATGGGGACTCATGTATTCCGCTGAGATCAACATCAAGTTTATTCGGACACGTATCCTTTTAGGTTCCTGAGTTTGGCATGAATGTGGAATCGGTTCACCAGAATGAGTCACCACAAGGAGGGGAGAAATGGTGAAAGTGCCGGCTGGGATCCCGCTGTTCTGTGCGGGTGAACATGAGCATCAGTGATGTTTAACACCCTGAACTTTCCGATTTTCTGGTACAAACACCGGCGACGGTATTGGTGTTACCACGGAAATGAAATCCCCTGTGCTCACTGCAGGTAAAAGTTTCAAATGGATGACTGTAATAATGCGAGAACCCACCATGAGATTGTGGAAAGAGCTTATGACCCACGAAACGTCCCGAGGAAACTGAGGCGCTAATAATCGAGCATGCTGTCAGCCGCAGTATTGTGATTTTTATAACGTTTCCGACTTGTTCGTCTTCACGTCTGCATCTGTGCCTTATGGATTCGGCAAAGGTACTTATGAAAACTTTTATCTTGTGATGTTTACTTAAATAGAGCATTGAGTTAACAGGCGCAATTCAGCTGTTCTGGAACGTTTAAATTTTGAGTTTAGTTCCAGGTACTTTTGGCTTGAGGCCTCAGTCATTTTCTTCATCCGAAACAGAAAAGTGTGGGTCAGAAGCAGCTCACCTGAGGGAAACTTCAGAGAGAGGCAAGTCAATGATGGATTAATTAGTCTTTTGAACGAGTATATAGCGGGATTGATTCATTTGAATGTCAAATCGACTTCACCAGCTTCTGGGCCAGGTATTTCGCCATGGCTCGCGGACATAAGGTCTTCTCTCTTCACACCTTCATAAAGCGGTTCTCCGAGTTTTCCAAAATCCCAACCACGTGTTTTTCATCGCGCCATCCTCCGCCCTGTGCCGAGTCCCCGTGGGTCAAATTGATTTCCGTTTGAAGAAGCGGGTGGACATCTCTCGGGGTGCTCTTTAATGGCTGCAGGGCCCGCCCAAAGAATTCCTCCCTGGCGGGGCCCTCCCGAACACTTCCTCGGAGGCAGCGCCAGCCCAAACAGCTCCTAGGGGATGGGGCTTGCACCGCTAGCATGTCCGGACCACCATCATTTAGTCCGGCACTCCGTTTTGGCTGCCGGGCTATACGCCCGGTCGAACACTGCCCTCGTGGCTGATTGAAGGCAATCAGAGGCTTTGATGTGTGTGCAGCGGGCCTCGACTTTAATCGGAGGGGGGAGGCTGTGAAGCTCACCAGCGCTACGTGCAGCATCTTTGTGCCCCTGGATACTGCAGCATGTACAATGCCCCAGATTGCGCTCCGCTGCCTTTGACGATTGGTAAAGGCATTTATGCGACAGGGGCAGGGCGTCTCTGGGAGGTATTAACGTCCCAGCCCAGAAGGTAACAGTCCCCAATTGCAAGGCAGGGCAATGTTGACCCTTCCAGTGGGCGCTGACAGGTCGCAATATCGTTTACGCCCAGTAAAGGGGCGGGGGCTAATGCTTGCCGTGAAATTGCGCTGGTGGTTCAGAGGATGTATTCACTAGAGTTCAGAAGAATGAGAGGGGACCTCATAGAAACATTTAAATTCTGATTGATTTAGACAGGTTAGATGCAGGAAGAATGTGCCCAATGTTGGGGAATTTCAGAACCAGGGGTCACAGCCTAAGCATAAGGAGTATGCCATTTATGACTTAGCTGAGGAGAAACTTCTTCACCCAGAGAGTGGTGAACCTGTGGAATTCTCTACGACAGAAAGTTGTTGAGGCCAATTCACTAAATATATTCAAAAAGGAGTTAGATGTAGTCCTTACTACTAGGGGGATCAAGGGCTATGGCAAGAAAGCAGGAATGGTGTACTGAAGTTGCATGTTCAGCCATGAACTCACTGAATGGCGGTGCAGACTAGAAAGGCCGAATGGACTACTCCTGCACCTATTTTCTATGTTTCTTTGTTTCTATGATGCTGTTCTGGCAGCACCTCGCCCCGCAATTAAGCACATGGCTGGCGCGCAATGGGCCATGATGTAGTAATTGTGAGTGCCAACATAGTGACGATCTCTTTTGTCACTGCGGGTCGGGAGGCTGGAGTAGGTGGATGTCAACGGCAGCTCGCGGGGCACCCGTTAAAGCGGAGACATTTAACACGCTGGACCATCATTTGTATTTGTTCGTTATCAATGGTGTATTGCGGCATTCCTATTTCGGCTGCTGGCCCAGTCAATCATCTCCCTGGTGGCCCAGTAGCCGCCAGCAAAGTGCCTGCAGAATGCGCTCTGGCCCTCCCATTTTATTGAATGGGAGGGGCATTGCTTCTCAGACATCGACACAGTTCTGCACAGCGAGAGTGCCGCTCAAAGACGCGGAGTGCCGGGTAAAATGTTCTATTTCCTTTGAGGCCCAGTAGCGATTTGAGGGTGGGACATCCATGCAAGGCAGAGGTTAACCCATAAGGTTACCGCGACCAATCGGGGTAAATGGCAATTTTGTGGCTATTGTCTTTGTAATGGTAAATGGGGTAAATTAGGATTTTATTGAGAGAAAAGCAGTTGATGGCATGGCTCCGGTTGTGGTTGTGTGTAAAATGTTTCGGTGCAAGGAATGTCACAGTTTTCTGGGGCGGACAGGTTGGGCTGGTTGCTCTTTACTTTTCCGCCATTATTCCTTGTTGATATGTTTATATGTAACCTTCAGGTCTGCTGACCAAGGACTGTGTGGCTCCGTTTCGGCTGGCGCAGACACGATGGAGCGAAATGGCCTCTTTCTGCTCTGTAGATTTCTCTGTTTCTATGTTTCGATGCCGAGTCGCTGTTTTAAGTTCAACCCCAATGTTTTAACCTCGAGGCCCAGTTGCAATTCCAGACACATTTTCTCATGTCATTTTTACAACGTAAGAGTCTTAAGGTTCTTTGGAACCAAGACGGGTAGTTTCTTTTCAAATTGGTTCATATACATCCCACTTCTAATGTTTGTCCTTTATGCCAACTACATATCCTGCCATACTAGATCAACTGTTATTGTGGGAAAGAAAATATTCTATTTTGCTAGCTCTCTGAAAGAGTTGACACAGATATGGCCGCCTTCTGTGCTGTAATTTTATATAATTCTATGTTTATTCCAATAAATATATTTTGTAACAATGTTGGAATTCATTTATGCGTTTAGTTGAATGCTTTTAATGAGAGTGTCCATCCAGACAACTAATGTCATTGTGGAGATATCACCAAATTCAGATATTTTAATAATCTTTTGCTTATTCCTCAAAGGTGGCGATGTGTCTGGCGCTGAAAACAATCCTTGCGTTTCTTGGCAAAGCCAATCTAGTCCTGTTTTCAATCACTTCGAGTTTACGATTCCACTCATTCTGTGCCCTTCTGGTAGTGTCTGCGAAGCTTGGTCAATAAGGGTTGTAGTTACAAGGCAAAATTACTGATCAATATTTCCGGCTCTGCAGAATATTAATTCTAAACGTCATAATTTGCTAAGCACCTCGCAAACGTATTGCGATGACACAATTTGCACCAGGAATTACTGTAGGTAACGGACGAAGGGTGCACGCCTTTCGTTACACTAGTCCATGTCCATTTAACTTCTATGACCGTTTGTACTGGAAGCTGCAGCAAGATTTTAAAATGTTGCGGCACCCACAAGACGGCCAAAATAAGAAGAAGCTGTGTGAAACCAGCAACCATCTATGTATCTCCGTCACCAATCATATTAAAGGATTTTTGTTTGAACGGTTCAGATTCGGAAAATGAAAATATAAGTTAGAATATTCAATATCAAGTCAGGTATTGAAAGTGAAATATAAAACGGGAAAGATACATTGTTTTCACTGAGCGAGAAAACATACATAACGAAAGATAAACTCATTGTTTTTAATTTTTAGTTTCTAAAATAATATCCACCAACAAATAAAATCTGAAGGAATGAGCGTCCACATTCGTAAAGTTAATTATCAGTGCTGGGGAAATTGTTTGGCAGTAATGAATAATTATGACGCTTTAAAAAATGCCACTTAGACTGATATGGACAATCCCTAGCTTTGTGTGGCGAGATTAGCCTCTCTCTACTATGCAAGTACAAGAAATTCACACAGCTCAATGCACTTGATTGGGGTGCCAGAAACTGAGATGCCGTTTTCGAGCATCCTGCCTAATAGATGTGGATCGCGGACAGCAACACCAGGTTTTCGCATTGAGCTGCTCATCTGTGCTAGCCCGAAGTAGCTGTCCCCTTAGTGACTAATTAACAGCGAGTGCCATTAGACACACTGTTATTCTCACTGTAAATTCTGGCCTATTACAACGTATGCTGCATTTCTCATTTATAGAGGAATTTAATTTAATACGAGGAGGATATTAACATCATTTAGCTCAGCTTTTTTGTTTGCATATATATGCATATTTTGTTTAATTATTTCTATTTTGCAATAATTCTGTTTTCTTTCCCAACATTCCCATGAGCCTACTGATCAGGACAACCTTTCTCAAACAAAAATACGCAAGGTCTAACCCACAACAGTCTGATACTACTACCGTTGTAGAAAGGCTGTCAATGCTACAAATGGAGACCTTACAATATGCACATTAGAGATGAAATGTAATATTGAGAAGTGTGAAGTGATGCATTCGAAAGGAAGAACGAGGAGAGTTTTTATAAACTCAATATTACAATTTAAAAGTTGGTTCAGGGAGCGAGAGATCCTAGGCTTCAGGGACTTACCTCTTTGCTGATGGCAGGAGAAGCTGATATAGTTGCTCAAAAGCATACGGGATCATTGCTTTGTAAATAGAGGCAAAGCAAACGAAAATACGGAGGGTATGCTTAATCATCTTAAATCATTGATTAGGCCTCAGCTGCTGACAGTTATTAGAAATTTGGCAGGGGTGAGATTTTTCAGTTATGTGGTGTACCGATCTATGCTAGGATGATTCTCTTTCGAGCAGGGCGGGATAACGAGCGATTAATTAGAGGTATTCAAAATTATGGTGCGTTTTGACAAGATAAATGAGGAGAAGCTGTTTCCACTGACAGCAGAGTCTTTAAACAGAGGACGAAGATTTCATGTAATTGGCAAATTTGCAATAGGGGCGATGAGGAAAATGTATTGACACAGCGAGTCGTTATGAACTGGAATGCATTGCCTGAAAGGGCCGTGGACGCAGATTCAACAGTAACTATCAAAAGGGAATGGGAAAGGCACGTAAAACGGATAATTTGTCATGGCTGTGGGAAATGTGCAAGGGAGTCGGTGTAATTGGATAGCTCTTTCCGAAAGTCGGCACAGAGTTGATGGGCGGAATTCCTACTTTCTGTGCTGCACCCTTCTATGATTCTATGATTGAGTAAGAAGGCTCTTTGGTGCCGTAAAGTCTAAATCCAGTTCCAGGTTGAGCTCAATTCTTCCTGTCGACAAGCACTTTTGAAGGTAAGAGAATTATCTCAAAAAACAGCTCATTAATAAACAGAATAAGGAGATTTGGAGACCTGTCACCACAGTTTATAGTCGGAAAAAAATCATTCTGGAATACACCAGTCAGCAGCTCTGAATCTTTGGTCCTTCTGTAGTGAACAACTTTGTTGATCGATAATGAATTAAGGCACTTGTTGTTTAAACGAATGAAATAAACTTACAATGGCGTGATTACTTTATTGGCTTAAGATAAACTTACTTTCTCCCCACACCACCTGTCAATACCCCCGCTTCACCTTTCACCCATATGGAGCTTCATTACTTGTTGGTGGTATGATCATTTGGTCAATAGGGTCGGTGTCAACTCGACATTTCTGAGCCTGTCTGCTGAGAATACACTCATACTGGACCTGGACTTTCCCTCACAAACACCGCTCACACAATATGCAATTTAGCATAAGAGGCCGGCCGGGTATCCCACAGGAACATGTGGAAATCCAGTTTTACGTCCTCACCACGCCGTCCCTTCTTTATTACTTTCCGTTGCCAGCAATGAGATTAAAATTAGGCGGCGTGCCAAAAGCACATTCACCCAATTTGATCAGTTCCCCGACTGCAAGATTAGGTTAAAATTGTCTCCAATGGCGGAAATCATTTTCTACTTCCTCCTCCCAACGAATTATAAGCCAATCATGAATTTGCGACATTGTTACAATGTATACCTCAGCTGCATAAATGGGCTGAACTATGGAATAGAACAATAGACGTTAGGTGTTGCACGTGTTGTGCCAATATTCCTATTACCAATACCATGGAATTGGATCGAACTATGAAGAAATGGGGCGGATTTTTGGTTCCAGGCTGTAATCCTGAGGAGAGCAGATGCCTGATTGAAAAATGTTAATTTCAGATAAAATGATTTCACACCTTCTCTAAAGAAGAGCAATGTTACACGTTGCAATCTTCATCTAAGATCACATGTGGTGACATCCAGTCACAGAGACACATGGCTCTACAGGTAAATGATTGGGCTGTTAACGCAGTTTGGGGAAATGGACATTGCTTGATAATTTGATTGGAAACTCTCAGCGAGTCACCAAAGTTATTCACAAGGACTGACATGGCACTGTTGCTCTTTTTGAAAGTATTTGATAAGTCAACGATGGGGTAATTTAACCTAACTGATCATGCGTTAAAAGGGCGGGTTCTGGTCTGGGCTTTATTTTAAACTCCGACCACTTGTGTTCTCCATTGAAAGAAGATTATGATTAGTCCAGTCTTTCTCTCCTATGTTTTGTTGTGCACTATTGGTATCGGCATGGGTAACAAATTAATTTCAAGCAACATCGCCCGTTATTCGTGATATAAAGGCGAAAGCCACCATTTAAATAGTCTGGAGGAAAAGATTACTATTTAATCAGCTACTATCGCAAGCAGTAATTTCTAAATGCACAAAACATCATTCAGTTGCATGCTTATATCTGTTTCGGTGTGAATGCGGCGTTCAAACACTCAGGCATGCAATTTCAGCTGTCTGTATTCTAACCTGCACCAAATCCCGTTCAGACATCATTGCTTGAACTTGCAGAAGTACCTGGTCCACGATTTGAAATTCTCATCCAAGTTTTCAAATGCCTCCATGGCCTTACCCTCTCTATCTCCTTAACCTGCTCCTGCCCAACTAGCTTCTATGATATGTGACTCCTCCAATTCTATCCTCTTGTGCATCCACGATTTTGATAGCTGCACCATTGGTGGCAAAGGCCATACACCTTGGTAAAACCTGCATAAACCGCTGTACTCCACTCTAATTAACTCTCTAACTATCTCGCTGTCTCTCCCACTCCTCTAAGATGCCGTTGAAAACCTACCGCTTTGGACAGGAGTTTGGCCGCCTGCCTTGATCTCTGCATAGGTGTCTGAATATGTCATATTCAAATACATGAGGCCAAATGTCATTGGATTAAAATGCTCTTGGCATGTACCTCGATATATATTTTAATTTTACACACGCATATTTTTTTTTCTCCTTGCTCTTTCTTACACCGAACTTGGTTACGATGGTGATTCTCTCCCGAAGAAACTGCGGCCTTTCCAGGTGTATCTATTTCTACATGTTGGCCATGGCAACGGCAGATCTACTTGTCATTATCATCAATGTAACAGTGTATCATATATTCAGTTGTCACTTTCCACTTTCATTAATTTACCACACTCCCGTTTGTAAGTTCATTCAATACATAACTGCTGTCACCCTCAATTTGTCTGTTTGGTTCACCGTCTCCTTCACAATTGACCGATTTGTGGTTATCTGCTGCCATAATATTAAATCAAAGTATTGCACCGAGAGAACTGCGGCCGCGGTTACAATAACTTTCACAGTCGTAATCTTTTTAAAGAACATCCCAGTTTTCTTTGCATTTGAACCTGAACAAATAATAAACAAGGTGCAGTGGGGCTGCCGGAGAAGTTTTGCTTTTATTTCAACACCTGCAGGTGCAGCATACGTCTGGCTTCACGGCGCCTAGGGCGTTTGGCTTCCATTTACTTTAATCGCCATGTTAAATTAATTGACAATCAGACGTAAATTAGTGGCTAATAGATCCCGCAAGGGACACCGTGGCCAGAGGAGTGAGATTCAGAGTGATCCGGAGATGGAGATTCGAAGGAGGTCAGTAATTTTATTGTTCACTATACCGGGCAGATTTATACTGTTATGGCTGACAACTGCCGTGAGTTTGGTAACTAACAAACTGATAAACCTCAGTTATTATCGAGGTGACCTCACAGACCCTGGATATATCGCCACTGAAACCATGCTGAAATGTTTGAGTAGCTTGCAAAACCCGTGTATTTATGCAGCGACCCAGAGGAAATTCAGAAAAACTTGAAGAATCTTGTAAAATCTTCCTGGATACTCATTCTGAGATTAGTTAGAAAGTGAGAATAAAAGAATCAAGTCAAATGTAAGCTTCTTCGTCACTAAAGCTCAATTTCAGTTCCGTTTCCACCATCGATCGACCGTTTTTATGATATGTGAACAATGGCAGAGTTCACATATGAGCATCTCGTCCAGTTTGTAACATGCATTTGATGTTTGTAATGATTTAGTTTTTCACGCTTTTTTAAATGAGTAATCTTAATCCATTCCTTTAAAATTAACATATTTCAACTTCAGAGATCAAAGGTTACAATTAAGAAGTTCAATAGTGGAGACGGACACATGGACAACAGAGGAATCCACCTTACCCTATTGATACTGGGATCGGGCGTCCAATTTAAAAACAATCAATAAAGTTTCAGTCAGTGCCGAAACAATCAAAGGTGTTGAGATAGGTGATATTGCTAACTTTCCTAGAGGATTGTTGTGTATATTGCAGGCGCGTGTTTTGCTTTGCACACCATTCCTCATTGACAAATATAACAGACTCTTCTCACGTTCCAATGGAGGAAAGAATTGTAACTCTGCTAATCAATGTGGGACCTTTCACCTCTTTTATCGCAGATTCTGACTTAAAATCTCGATTATGCACATGGTGGGGTTTCTCTCACAGCTCAAACATGATGTCTGCTGATGTTTTGTGCTGTCGATAAAAGTGTCATGAATAATATTATTGATATTCTGTCTCAAACACGCTCCAAAACAAAATAGTAATGGAACGTAAAAGGAATGTGTTTAAATTCTTAACTATTATAATTCTTGCAGGTTATCAGAAAAACGCTGCCAGAAATTCGGATAAAATCAAACCGGTATGTAGGTATTCTTAATTTTGACTGAATATTTTCAAACGATCGTTGAATTATTGGAAAATATCTTGTTATTTGAATCTAGGAAATAATAATTAGGAGCAGCAGGATCATTAGGAGGATGCTCTGCCATTTAATAAGTCAATGGCTGATCTTTGACCTCAACAACAATGACCCCACCTATCCCGGGATCCCTTCAGTGCTTTCTCGACCAAAATCTGTCTCCCTCAGCTTCTAATATACTCAATGATTCAGCATCCACAGCACTGGTGGGCTAGATGATTCAAACGGTTTACATCCCTCTGGGTGAAGAAATTGCTCCCCACTTCAGTGGTCCCTTAACCTGAGACTCTGCCCCCTCGCACTTGACTCTTCAGCCAAGGGGAACAATCAATCTGCATTCATCGTTCCATTTCCCCTTTGAATCTTATCAATGAGATTTCCTCCATTTTTCTAAATTCCAGAGAGTTTAAGCCCAATCTACTCAATATATAATCCGCGAAATCAATCCAGTCAACATTTGTTGCACCACCTCTAAGGCAATTATATACTTCCTTAAATTAGACCAAAACTGTGCACAATACTGGCATGGTCTCACCAGATCCCTGTGCAATTGTAGCAAGACTTCCTTACACTTGGTCTCGAAAACTCTAGCATTAAAGAACAACATGCAACTTGCCTTCCTAATGTCTTGCAGTATGTGCAGTCTTAAAGTTTCTTCTACTAGGGCACCTGACGTTCTCTGAGCACCAAAATGTAATAGTTTCACACCAATTAAAAATATTCATTCGATCGATTCTTGCTACCTAAGTGAATAATTTCACATTTCTCCACAATTTACTCCATCTGCCACCTTACTGCACAATCACTTAATCTGTCTATATCCCTCTGCAGGCGCTGTGCATCCTCTTCACAACTTACTTGTCCACCCAGCTTTGTATCGTCAGTCAGTATAGATATATTGCACTGGATCCCTTGCCGCACCACACTGGTTGCAATCTGTCAATCTGAAAATGGCCTGCTTATAGCTACTCTCTTGATTTATATTTGTTAACCAATCCTTCATTCATGCTATTATATTAAACCCAACCCCATGTGCCCATATCTTGCTTTGCAATCTTTTATGTGGCACCTTATCGAATGTATTTTGGAATTCAAAATATATTACATTCACTGGTTCTCCTTTCTGTACTCTGCTAGTTACATAATCAAAAAACGCTAATAATTTTTTCAAACACGCATTGCCTTACAGAAAAAATTGTTGACAATGCATATCTTGGTTTTCTCAGTACGCTGTTGGCTCTTCCTGATTAATTTTATTCAAGTAAATTTGCCGACGACAGATGTCTAGCTAACTGTGCCAAATTCCGTGTTTTCTCTCTCCTTCCTTTCTTCAATAGTGGAAACTAAGATACTTTGGAAGATCACAGACAATGCATCCCCTATTTCTGCATCCAATGCATTTTAGTATCGTAAAATGTCACCCATCAGCTCCAGGGTACTTTCCAGCTATTAGTCCCATTATTTTCATAGTCATATTTGTCTACCGATATTAATTACTTTACATTCCTCAGTTGAATTATCCGCTCATTTCCCCACTAAGCCTGGAATACTTTTTGTGTCCAGTACCTTGAAGTCAATTAAAAAAACGTGTTTAAATCTCTGCTGTTTCCTTGTTCACCACTATATGAATCACTAACAAATTGTCCATCGGTGGTCTCACCTCAAACTACGAGAAATGCCAAGGAATCGGATCAATGTCTCAATGGAAATGAACTGAAGAGTGAATGTTACAGCGAGATCAAGGATCCAATTACATGATGTCGACAAAGCACATTTGTAGGTGGGCCCGTCCATAATAAAGCCTACAGAAATGTATATTTTATAGGCATAACAATAGAAAACAAGTATAAACAGGTTAATCTGAATGATTACAAATTTTTGCAGCGGCCAACATTAGAATAGCAGGTACAGCTTCGGTCGCCTAAAGGCCTTCAGGACAGAAAAATCCACAAAGAGCGAGAATTGAAGATATCCAAGAACAGTTTCATGGATCAGTACTGCAATCATCATATTGAGCTTTTTTTCTGAACCGAACAAATCTAAGGGTTACATGAGGTTTTAAAAAATGCTCAGGAAGATAATGCGATTAAAGGTGGATAAATCTCCTGGATCTGATTGGCTTGCATCCTGGTGTCATACGAGGAGAAGCAGGGATAGTTGATGCATTCGTTGTAATTCACCAACATTCCTTGGAATCTCGGGAGGTCGCATCGGATTGGAAAACTGCAAATGTAACGCTCCAATTTAAAAAAGGAGGAAGATAAAAAGCAGGAAACGACAGACCAGTTCGCCAAACATCTGTCGTTTCGAAAATGTTGGCGTCCATTATTAAAGAAGCAGTAGCAGGACATTTGGAATAGCTTCATTCAGTCAGGCAGAGTCAGCTTGGATTTATTAAGGTAAAGCCATGTTTGACAAATTTGTTGGAATTATTTGAGGTTGTAGCGAAAAAGATGGTTTAATGGGAACCAATGTGTGTGGTGTATTTGGACTTTCAGAAGGCATTTGACAAGGTGCCACATAAAAGGCAGAAAATAAAATTCATGGGAGTGAGGGTAATATATTAGCATGGATAGAGGATTGGCTAACTCACAGAAAACAGAGAGTCGGGATAAATGGTCCATTCTCGGTTTGCCAATCAGTCAATAGTGGGGGGCAGCAGTATATATTAAATGAATAGACCGCGTGTTATGTATGCAAGTTGCTGATGATACAAAGATGGCAGGTAAAGCAATGTATGAGGAGAACAGAAAATACCTGCAAAAGGGCATAGAGAGGCTAACTGAGTAGGCAAAAATTTGGCAGATGCAGTGTAATGTTCGAAAATGTCACTGAAAAAAATCGAAGAGCAAGTTATTATTTAAAAAGAAAACAAATTGCAAAGAGCTGTAGTACAGCGCGACCTGGGGCTCCTCGTCCATGAAATAAAAAAGGTTACAGTTTTGTTTTCCATATTTAAGAAAGGATATACTTGCTTTGGAGGCAGTTCAGCGAAGATTCGCTAGGTTGATTCCGGAAATGAGGGATTGAATTATGAGGAAATGTTAAATCGGTTGCTCCACTACTCATTGGATTTCAGATAAATGAGAGGTGATCTTATCAAAAAGTATAAGATTATGAGGGGGTTTGACAAAGTGGATGCAGAGAGGATGTTTCCACTGATAGTGAGACGACAACTAGTGGGCATAATTTTGAACAAGGGACCGCCCATTTAAAACTGAGATAAGGAGGAATTACTGATCTTAGAGGATTGTAAATCTGTGGCATTCGCTGCCTCAGAGAGCTGTGGAAGCTCGGTCATTGAATACATTTAATACAGAGATTGATAATTTCAGAACCGATAACGGAATAAGGGATTATGGTGAGCGGGCACGGAAGTGGAACTGAGTCCAAGATGAGATCAACCATGATCGTATTAAATTGTGGATAAAGCGCGAGGGACCATCTGGTCTACTCCTGCTCCGATTTCTTATTTCTAATGTTCTTATGAACACTTTTGTCACGTTCAAGAGGGAGGGATCATTCTGTCTAGCTGAATGGTCAACTATAAAAGTTGATGACCTCAAAGTGGTCACAAGGGGACTGAGCAGAGTGGTAAGCGGACATTTGTTTATGTAAAGGATTGTAGAGCTTGCACTTTTTGGACTCAGAGAATAGTCAAGGTAAACTTGGATAACAAGATGAAACAAATAACATAATTTATTGTGGTGAGTGAGGAGTAGAGTGCAGCTTGATTTTGATTGCTCTATGAAAGCACCCAGCGAAAGAGTTTGGTTCAAATGATCAACTCCCATCCAATACGTTACTATGGTTTCAACGTGTTGCTGCAGTTGGCATAATTGTTATTGTTTATTTTCCAATATACCCTTATTCCCCTTCAGATTCTATTAAACACAACATTACAAACAAACTGGTATTAAGGATAATCCCAAAATTAGAAATGTGACCCGTCCCTCACATGTTCCCATTTGTCGATAGGTTGTTGTCATTTTGTAATTAGCTGTCTGTGCAGTGCCACATTGCACACCCCACCCCACCCCATAATTCCACACCCTTTGTAGATGTGGAACCTTGTCCACTGCTTCGTTAAAATCCGACTAGATGATACACTGCATTTGACCCGCCCTACATGGCGATGTTTTGTTTCAAAGATCACAGCAGGTTAACTAAAGATGACACATTGTCCCTCGAACAAAGGTTACTTTGATCCTCTCCCAGGTGCTTATCCACAAATCTCTCCTAGGCTTAATTTAAACATTGGGATTATTTCCAGAGAAATCTTCTCTAATTGAGGAAATAAAACGAAGACATTAAAGCTACATTTCTGTCACCGCTCATTCATTTATCTCGCGGAGCCTGTGTGCCTGAATTCCACATGCCCATAAATCTGGTTGAATTACAGTGAAAAATCGCTTGATTGCTGCCGTTCCAACAATCACCCCTTCGATGATTCACTTCTACTGTACTCAACACAAATTAAACATTTTATTCAGACCAATTAATCTACCTTTTTGGTATCTTGTATTCTGATAAATCTGTGTCTGTACTCATATCTTCATCATCATCACAGGCTGTCCCTCGAAATCGAGGAAGACATGCATCCGCTCTAAAAGCATTTTCTTAGCCGACTAAACAGTCAAATACGGGAATTACAGTCTCTGCCACAGCTTGGACAGTCCCAGAAGGAAAAGGTGGGGTGGGGGGGGGGGGGGAGTCTGCTTTGCCGCACACTCCTTCTGCTGCATGTGCTTGGTTTCTGCATGCAGTCGGCGAAGAGACTCGATGTGCTCAGCGCATTGCCGGATGCTCTTCCTCCACTTAGGGCAGTCTTTGGCCAGGGATTTCCAGCTTTCGGTGAGGATGTTGCATTTTATGGAAGAGGTTTTGAGGGTGTCCTTGAATCGTTTCCTCTGCCCACCTGGTGCCCGCTTGCCGTGTTGAAGTTCCGAGTAGAGCACTTGCTTTCGGTGTGTTGTGTCAGGCATGCGAACAACGTGGCCAACCCAACGGAGCTGGTCAAACGTGGTCAGTGCTTCGAAGCTGGGGATGTTGGCCTCATTGAGAACACTGACGTTGATGCGTCTGTCCTCCCAGAGGATTTGCAGGTTCTTGCAGAGACATCGGTAGTGTTATTTTCCAGTGACTTGAGGTGTCGACTGTATATGGTGCACGTTTCTGAGCCATACAAGATTACGGGTATCACTGCAATCCTGTAGACAGCGAGTTTGATGCCAAATTTGAATGTGTGATCTTTGAAATCTCTCTTAAAAAGTCGGCCGAAGGCTGCGCTGGCGCATTGGAGGCTATGTTGAATCGCGTCGTCGAAGTCTGACTTTGCTGATAATATGCTCCTAAAGCATGGAAATTTGACCTCGTTTTCCAGGGCGGCGCCTGGGTCTTGATGATTCGGGGGGAGTGCTGTGTCGCGGGGTCAGGTTGGTGGAGTACCTTTGTCTTACGGATGTTTAGTGTTAGTCCCATGCTTTCGTACACCTCAGTGAAGATGTTGACTATGATTGGAGTTCAGTCTCTGAATGTGCGCAGAGGCAAGCGTCGTCCACATACTGTGGCTGAATGACAGAGGATGGAACGGTGTTGGATCTGGACTGCAGACCACGAAGGTTGAACAGGTTCCCACTGCTTCTACAGTTGAATTCCACTCAGGCAGGGAGCTTGTTGAGTTCGAGGTGGAGCATTACAGCGAGGAAGATCGGGAAAATATTGCCCCTATTTAATTATTGGGCTTGTGATGCCTGCCGTTCTTTTTAGCATGAATAAATATATTTAAATTTCAGACACCGCTGCCGGAGTCCCATGTGCACACATTGTGGTTCATTAGCAGATTGCAGATGTGTTTCCTGAGATATCATTCCTTTGAATGGGCAGAGGATCACGCGCAATACAAAATGCATCGAATGATAGAGCACAGACCTAAGCCATTCAACCTATCGTGTCTCTTCCAGTTCTGTGATATAGGTAGGCAATTATTCCAACGGCTCGACTCTTTTCCCATAGATTCTCAAATATAGGTACATAGGAAGAGGAGGAGGACACTTATCCGCAGCCCCCCGCCCCGCCCAAATCTTTTCCACCCTTCAATGAGATCATGGCTGATCAAACATTAAGTTTCCCAAGTATGTATCCAATTTAATTTTGAAAGCTATTATTTTAAAAACGTGTCAGCTGTGTCTCCATCGTCACAATCTCTGAGTCAAATGGTCGAGGGTTAAAGTCCCTCTCTAGAAACCTGGACCGAAAATCTATGCTGACAGCTCAGTGCAGCACTGAGTGTGTACTACATCGTCAGAGCTGATTCCTTTGCGTGAAACGTGACTGAGGCTCTTCTGTCTTCTCTGGTGTACATATCACATGCTATGCTATTGATTCGAAGACGGGCAGCGGAGTTCTACACAGTATCCAGCCCAACATGTATCCCTTATCGAACATTTTTTACATGGTGTTCATTACATTGCTGTTTGCGGGACGTTATTGTGCACACATTGCCAGCCACATTTCCAACATTAAAATATTTACTCCGTTTCAAAAGTAATTACTTGACTGTACTGCGCATTAAGGCGTCCTCGGGTAGTGGAAAGGCGCTATATAAACGCAGATGTTTCTTTTTTATGGAATCTGCTTCCAACAAAAAGTTGAGCAGTGCATTCCAGATCAGTACAAATCACCGTGTTAAAAAAATTCAATTTCCCCATGGTTCTTTTGCGAATTACCTTACATTTGTGATCTCTGTTTACAAACCCTACTGATAGCGGACGCAATTTGTCCTCATTTATTCAAGCCCCTTTTAATTTTGAACGGCTCAATCACCTCTCCCCTGAAACTGTTCTGCTCGATGGAGAACCTCCCAGCATTTATGCATGTGGAGAATTTTCAGCTCATTCACAAGCTGACGTCCTGTTCCCGCTCACGACCTCACTTGCGGGCCACTCCAGTCTTACCTTGATCTCTTTCTTCAGTTTGAAGATTTTTCTTTCATTGATATGTACATTCAACAATTCAATATTACATAAAACGCATCATAAGTACGTTAACCAAGTCATATATGAAACTGATGTATTCTCTTCCTTTAACTATTTCCTCGATTCATTATTATTATCATTTCTACGATCAGTAATTAAAAGCTCAAAACAAAATATGATTTATATTTTATTAATTCAAATTGGACTCTCTTCATCTATTGATGTGTTCGACTCTATCGGCTATCTTTTTGTCATGGCCGCCTCTCTTCTGGTTCCCTTTATTTCTGTCGGTACCTTACTCTGCCACATTCCAGTCCATCTGCCAGTTCCTGATCTCCCCTTTGTTCGTGAATGGTTCTTGGAATATCAGAAGGATAGCGTTCAAACCTAACGCGTTATTGTTATTACAGGAAGTGTTGGACTTACCCAATTTAGAATGTGTGTTCCCTTTTGGTAAGCTAATCACGGAAATAATTCTTCTGCACCAAATAGTACACACAGGTCAGCAACAGAGATTCACTTTTCTAGTTATGATGACATTGTAGGAAATCATACCTTTTACCTTCAAAAAAGAGGTTACGTGCAAGCCATCCAATGTCACTTTTAAGGTTATGAAGACAATGGACAATTCGTTTTCTCAAATTATTTTCCGTGGTATAGAGTTCAATCATAATAATCGACATGTAAAAAACGTGAAATTTGGAGTTAGGAGTGAAGGTGGGCGGTAAATTTCAGCTCATTGAGTAACCATATATTGTATGATATATATTGAATTACCTGGAGTGTCATTCAGAAGAAACCTATTATGTGCCCCTAAAGATTATGTAATCGAAAGTTTATCAAGTAACATTTATTGCTGTTTGAAAGCATCACAACCTACTCAGCTGTAAAAAGATTACGATCTGTATCTCCTGCGTAACAAAGGCAATCTTAGTGGTAATCTGATCAAGCTCGATGCTGGCAGTTTGACAATCAAGATTGATGTGGAAGAAAGCCTCAAATTACCTTGAAAGTGGCGAACAACATCAAGAACTCACTTTTAATATGACTACTCCTGTCACTGCATGCACCATAGCTTAGCAGGGAAGAATAAAAACTATTATTTAACATTATATTGTTCATGTCCATATTAATCCTGTCAGTTTTAAATGTATAGTCTTTGGCACATGTCAATAATTTAAGAAATGAAAATCTGGCATTCCAGTTATATGCATCCTATTGAAGTACGAATAATCGATTCTCATTGTGTTATTTTGAAGGGACACAAAGATAGCATCAAACGTATGGCACCTCCCGTGTTGTGAATCCAAGTATTTACCCAAGTCCTGGAGTTCCCATTGTTTTAAAGCTGTCTTTAGGTATCTTGGCAGATATATGCTGAGGAATCTGACGAATACATAGAAACACAGAAACATAGAAAATAGGTGTAGGAGTAGGCAATTCGGCCCTTCGAGCCGGCACCGCCATTCAATGAGTTCATGGCTGAACATGCACCTTCAGTACCCCATTCCTGTTTTCTCACCATATCCCTTGATCCCCTTAGTAATAAGGACTACATCTAACTCCTTTTTGAATATATTTAGTGAATTGGCCTCAACAATTTTCTGTGGTAGAGAATTCCACAGGTTCACCACTCTCTGGGTGAAGAAGTTCCTGCTCATCTCGGTCTTAAATGGCTTACCCCTTATGCTTAGACTGTGACCCCTGGTTCTGGACTTCCCCAACATTGGGAACATTCTTCCTGCATCGAACCTGTCTAAACCCATCAGAATTGTAAACGTGTCTATGAGGTCCCCTCTCATTCTTCTGAACTCCAGTGAATACAAGCCCAGTTGATCCAGTCTTTCTTGATAGGCCAGTCCCTCCATCCCGGGAATCAGTCTGCTGAACCTTCGCTGCACTCCCTCAAAAGCAAGAATGTCCTTCCTTCGGTTAGGAGACCAAAACTCTACACAGTACTCCAGGTGTGGCCTTACCAAAGCCTTCTACAACTGTAGCAACACCTTCCTGCCCTGCATTCAAATCCCCTCCCTATGAAGGCCAACATGCCATTTGCTTTCTTAACCGCCTGCTGTACTTGTATGCCAACCTTCAATGACTGATGTACCATGACACCCAGGTTTCGTTGCACCTCCCCTTTTCCGAATCTGTCACCATTCAGATAATAGTCAGTCTCTCTATTTTTACCACCAAAGTGGATAACCTCACATTTATCCACATTATACTTCATCTGCCATGCAATTGCCCACTCACCTAACCCATCCAAGTGCTCTGCAGCCTCATAGCATCCACCCCGCAGCTGACATTTCCACCTAACTTAGTGTCATCCGCAAATTTGAAGATACTACATTTAATCCCCTCGTGTAAATCATTAATATACAGTGTAAACAGCTGGGGCCCCAGCACAGAACCTTGTGGTACCTCATTCGTCACCGCCTGCCATTCATAAAAGTACCCATTTACTCCTACTCTTTGCTTCCTTTCTGACAACCAGTTCTCAATCCATATCAACACACGACCCCCAATCCCATGTGCTTTAACTTAGCACATTAATCTCTTGTGTGGGACCTTGTCGAAAGCCTTCTGAAAGTCCAAATATACCACATCAACTGGTTCGCCTTTTTCCACTCTACTGCAAAGATCCTCAAAAAATTATAGAAGATTTGTCAAGCATGATTTCCCTTTCACAAATCCATGCTGACTTGGACCTATCATGTCACATCTTTCCAAATGCGCTGCTATGATATCCTTAATAATCGATTCTATCATCTTACCCACTACTTAGGTCAGGCTGACCGGTCTATAATTCCCTGTTTTCTCTCTCCCTCCTTTTTTAAAAAGTGGGGTTACATTGGCTACTCTCCACTCGTTAGGAACTGATCCAGAGTCAATGGAATGTTGGAAAATGACTGTCAATGCATTCGCTATTTCCAAAGCTACCTCCTGAAGTACTCTGGGATGCAGTCCATCAAGCCCTGGGGATTTATCGGCCTTCAATCCCATTAATTTCCCCAACACAATTTCCCGACTAATAAGGACTTCCCTCAGTTCCTCCTCCTTACTAGACATTCTGACCCCTCTTATATCCAGAAGGTTGTTATTGTCCTCCTTAATGAATACCGAAACAAAGTACTTGTTCAATTGGTCTGCCATTTCTTTGTTCCCCATTATGACTTCCCCTGATTCTGACTGCAAGGGACCTACGTTTGTCTTTACTAACCGTTTTCTCTTTACATATCTATAGAAAGGTTTGCAGTCTGTCTTAATGTTCCCTGCAAGCTTCTTCTCTTACTCCATTTTCCTGCCATAATCAAACCCTTTGTCCTCCTCTGCTGAGTTCTAAATTACTCTCAGTCTCTGGGTTCACTGCTATTTCTAACCAATGTGTATGCCACTTCCTTGGCTTTAATACTATCCCTGATTTCCCTTGATAGCCACGGTTGAGCCACCTTCCCTTTTTTATTTTTACGACAGACAGGAATGTACAGTTCATCCATGCGGTCTCTAAATGTCTGCCATTGCCCATCCACAGTCAACCCCTGAAGTATCATTCGCCAATCAATCCTAGCCAATTCACGCCTCATACCTTCAAAGTTACCCTTCTTTAAGTTCTGTACCATGGTCTCAGAATTAACTCCTTCACTCTCCATCCTAATGCATTATTCCACCATATTATGGTCACTCTTCTCCAAGGGGCCTAGCACAACGGGATTGCTAATTAATCCTCTCTCATTACACAACACCCAGTCGAAGATGGCCTCCCCCCTAGTTGGTTCCTCGACATATTGGTCGAGAAAACCATCCCTTATGCCTCCAGGAAATCCTCCTCCTCCGTATTGCTTCCAGTTTGGTTAGCCCAATCTATGTGCATATTAAAGTCACCCATGATAACTGCTGCACCTTTATTGCATGCACCCCTAATTTCCTGTTTGATGCCCTCCCCAACATCACTACTACTATTTGGAGGTCTATACACAACTCCCACAAACGGGTGTTGCCCTTTTGTGTTCTGCAGCTCTACCCATATAGATTCCACATCATCCAAGCTAATGTCCATTCTAATTATTGCATTAATCTCCTCTTTAACAAGCAATGATACCCCACCTCATTTTCCTTTTATTCTATCCTTCCTGAATCTTGAATACCCCTGGATGTTGAGTTCCCAGCCCTGATCAACCTGGAGCCACTTTTCCGTAATCCCAATCACATAATATTTGTTAACATCTATTTGCACAGTTAATTCATCCACTTTATTACGGATACTCTTTGCATTACGACACAAAGCCTTCAGGCTTGTTTTTTTAACACCCTTTGTCCTTTTAGAATTTTGCTGTACAGTGGCCCTTTTTGTTTTTTGTCTTGGGTTTCTCTGCCCTCCAATTTTCCTCATCTCCTTTCTGTCTTTTGCTTTTGTCTCCTTGTTGTTTCCTTCTGTCTCCCTGCATTGGTTCCCATCCCCCTGCCATATTAGTTTAAATCCTCCCCAGCAGCACTAGCAAACACTCCCCATAGGAAACTGGTTCCGGTCCTGCCCAGGTGCAGACCGTCCGCCTTTAACTGGTCCCACCTCCCCCAGAACCGCTTCCAATGCCCAAGGAATTTGAATCCCTCCCTGCTGCACCACTGCTCAAGCCACGTATTCTTCAGCGCTATCCTGCGATTCCTACTCTGACTAGCACGTGGCACTTGGTAGCAATTCCGAGATTACTACTTTTGAAGTTCTACTTTTTAATTTAGCTCCTCGATCCTTAAATTTGTTTCGTAGGACCTCATCCCTTGTTTTACCTATGTCGTTGGTACCAATGTGCACCACGACAACTGGCTGTTCTCCCTCCCTTTTTAGGATGCCCTGCACCCGCTCAGAGACAAACTTGACCCATGCAGCAGGGAGGCAACATACCATCCTGGAGTCTTGGTTGCGGCCGCAGATACGCCTATCTATTCCCCTTACAATTGAATACCCTGTCACTATTGCTCTCCCACTAATTTTCCCGCCCTCCTGTGCAACAGAGCCAGCCACGGTGCCATGAACTTCGCTGCTGCTGCCCTCCCCTGATGGATCATCCCCCTCAACAGCACTCAAGCAGTGTATCTGTTTTGCAGGGGGATGAACACAGGGGACCGTTGCACTACCTTCCTTGCACTGCTCTTCCTGATGGTCTTCCATTCCATATCTGGCTGTGGACTTTTCACCTGCGATAAGACCAACTCGCTACACGTGATACTCACGTCATTCTCAGCATTCTAGATGCTCCAGAGTGAATCCACTCTCAGCTCCAACTTCACAATGCGGTCCGTCAGGAGCTGGAAGCGGATACACTTCCAGCACACTTACTCGTCAGGGATACTGGAGTCGTCCCTGAGTTCCCACATGGTACAGGAGGAGCATAACACCTGACCGAGCTCTCCTGCCATGACTGAACCCTTAGCAAAAACAATGCTAAAGATTACTCACTGTTATAGAAAAGAAGAAAAACTACTCACCAGTCACCAGCCAATCACTTACCCCCTTGGCTGTGACGTCACCATTCTGTTTCTTTCTACTTCTTTTTTGCCTTCTCCCTGTAGCTGCAAAAGTACGCCTCTCGCTGCCGCTGGGGCTTTTATAGGCCTCCGAACCCAGACTCGCGCCTCTCCAACTGCCGCCGCCTCTCGGTGCCGCTGGGCCTTTTATAGGTCTCCGGCACCAGACTCACGCCACACCAACTTATTTCCCTCCCTTATGTTCTTAGCAAGGAATTGCTTGGGTTTTCCCAGTAGAGCTCCTGGAATGAATGATCTTTCATTCGGTTCCCAAACTGTCGTACACTTAACTCAGTTCCGATCTAAATTACTAACTACTGATTAGGTATTACTTAAACTGCTGAGTGAGTGAAGTAACTCACTCAGCAAAACCACTAAGCAAAAAACAAGACCACATGCCATGTATTAAAAGCTATTTCACTGTAATCAAAAACAGCCTAATTTTAAGGTTGGACACAATGGCGATTAAAAAGGGGGAAGAAATGTGATTAGTTATCTATCCATTCAGTAGCACATCACTGACGGATAGATTTGCTTAACAAAGTTAAGTGGAAAAGGTTGCAAAGCGAATTCCGTGCTTCTCTGTAAATCAGCACCAAATGATGCTAAGCATTTATAACAACACTGACAGCAGTCTGAGGTTATAAATTGATAGGACTATTTAAAATAATTCTTTGTTTTCTGAAAAGTTAGAGACTTTCGATGGCCAGTCTACTAAATAGCTCTAGTCCATGTGTGAATAAATACATATAGATCTTGGAGAAACTCGTCTTTCCCAATCGTGTCGTTGAATCAACCTCTTTCCTTGCCTGTAATGCAGGCGTTAACTTCTGGAGAAATGAATCGTTGAACCCCTATCAGCAGCAGGGTTAACGGTTTCTTCTTGGATCCTTTCTCGCCGTGGGGCCTTAATATTAAATTTCCCTTTAAAGCTGTTCGGTGGCCTGAGATTCATCGCGTTCATTTCCGCTGTAGCAGTGTGTGCCAGGAATGTAGCAAATGTAATTAAAGTGTCTGAACAGCAAATTCCGAGTCATAGAGCCGTTCACACAGGAGCACCTCATAATCATCCATACACTGCTGCAAAACAAAAACATAGTTGCACAATAGATAGTCTCCTAAATCGGTAATTTCGGTCAGCTTTACTATATTAAAAACAGTTTTGCTTATCCGTTCAAGGCATTACGGCGTAGTTGGCCATATAAGCCTTTATTGCATAATCCTATTTGAAGTTAACAATTCAGTGTTGAACTGCCATCGTGAACCGCTGCAGACCGTGTGGTGAAGTTACTTCCAGTGTACTTAGGTGCAGAGTTCCGCGATATTAGCCCAGTGACAATCAAGGAATGGCGATATTATTCCAAGTCCCGATGGTGTGTCACTTGGAGGAGTATGCGGAGATGGCGTTCTTCCCAAGTGTCCATAGTCCTTATTGTTCTATGTGGTAAAGTTCGCGTCTTTGGGAGTTTCTGTCGAAGAAGCTTTGTCTCGTTGCTGCAATGTGTTTACAGATGGTACACAATGCAGAAAATTGGCGCTGGTGATAAAGGGAAGTTACTGGTTAACGTGGTCGATGGTGCGCCAATCAAGCGTGCTGCTTTGTCCTCGATGATGTTGAGCATCTTGATTGTTTTTGGAGCTTCACTCATCCAGGCAAGTGGAGAGTATACTATCATACTGCTGACTTGTGCCTTGTCGGTGGAGGAAAGGCTTTGGTGAATCGGTATGTGAATCACACGCCGTCGAATATACAGCCTGTCACCTGCTCCTGTCGCAACACCATATATGTGGCTGGTCCAGTCTTGCTTCTGGTCAATGGGGACCAGCAGAGGTTGATTCTGTTGGACTCGGCCAAAGAAATGCTGTTGGAATTCAAGGGGCGGTGGTTACACTCTCGCTTGTTGGAGAGCATCATTGTCTGTCACTTCTGTACAATGAATCTTATTTGACTTTTAGCAGCTCAGTGTTGGATATTTCTGAGTCTTGCTGCATTCGGGCATAGCTGCTTCGTTATATGATGAGTTTCGAAGTAATCAGGACACTGTGCAATCATCAACGAGTATCCTCACTTTTCCCTTGATGATGGAGGGAAGATCATTGATGATGCACCTGAAGTTGGTTGTGCCTCGGAATTCTTGCAGAAATGTATTGGGGCTGAAATTTTTGACATCAAATAACCGCAGCCATCTGCCTTTGTGCTGGCGGAGCTGGTGGACGTTATACCTACTATTTCCCATTGCATTCAATGTTTCTCGTGCGTCTTGATGCAACACTTGGTCATATTCTTTTTTGATGACAAGGGGAGACACTCTCACATTGTCACTCGAATTTAGCTCTCTTGAAAATGTTTGGATCAAGAATATAATGAGCTGTAGAACTCAATAGTGCGGGCAGAACCACAACTGAACATCGGCGAGCAGGATATTGATGAGCAAATGCCACTTGATAGCACTGGTCGACGGAACCTGCCATTACTTTGCTGATGATTGAGAATCGGCTGAATGGACGGCAATTCGCCGGATTTAATTGGCTTGCTTTATGTGGACATGACATACCTGGCTAAGTATTCATGTTTTCAGTTCTATGCAAGTGCATTAGTTTTACTCCAACAGCTTGGCCAGAGGTGGGCCGAGTTCTGGTGCACAAGTCTTCAGCACTGCAAGCGGAATGCTATCGGGACCCGTATATTTAAGGTTATCCTTACAAATCGTGATATCATGAGGTGTTGAATTTCTGAGTGTGTGCCAATTACCTCTTTTACTGTTATGCTCGGAAAGAATCGACTTAACCTTTTGGTGAGAGTGAGTACAATTTATTCAGTGTAAGAAAGACCTGATACATTATTGCATCTGAGCAATAGCGACCAAGGCACAATAAAGTGTTATATTACCCGTTATCGCTTAGGTAGAACGGTTACGATCTCCATGTGCAAATCCCTCCCCCCACCCCATGGGTTTGTGAGCCTCTGCTTAAGATCAGTGTCATACATGTGGTCCCTCCTCCAGCCCATTCCTCCTTGAACCATCTGTAGATTTTTCCAAGGTTTTTTGCCGAATCTCTCTACAACACTTATATCGAAGAGAGCCCTCTTATACGTTATTCTCACATAAAAGTTTATGGAGACCAGTAAAGCCATTGAGGGGCTAAATCCTGAATTCAAATACACAAATAGAGAGTTGGCACATACTCACTAATCCTGCCTGCCAGCGTCAGCCGATCACTCTCATGACCTCAATGGTTCTCATTAAACCCTCTTTGTTCATTCCGTACCAGCGTCTAAGTCAAATGGGAAATGATGTCTTGACCATCATTTATCTCGCCTGGGAAGTGAACAAATATGATTTCGTTGTGACTGCACTCTGACTTACTCGTTGTCCCTTATCAGGATATCTGGAATCTTGCCAAGCTGGCCTTGTTGTTTTACAGGCAGCTATTTTTTATAAGAAATGCTGAAATAGTATTTTTAAATATTGTTCAAGTAGGACCCAGGCGCCTTTAGTTTCTGTCCATCTTCCCGCAAAAACCAGGACTATCCAGTATTTCACAATAAATTTACATCTAATTATGTGAAGCAATTACAGTGTTATCTTTTAAATCTCTAACTACTACCATTATGTATTGATTATAATTTTGATTATTTAGTAAGTTAATCTGGAGTGAAGACTTTCCCAGTATTCACACTGCGTGGTGTGACTTGAATTGGCTGAAGGCTGGCAACTATGATCGTGGGGACCTCAGGGGGAGACCGACGTGAATAATACATTCGGCACTTCTATCAAAAGATGGTTTCAAACGCTTCAGGCTCGTCTTTGGACTTGCGTTCTGGGCTCCATCATCATTGCGGATGGGGATATTCATGGATCCTCCGCCTCCCCTAGTTGTTCACGTGCCCACCAACATTCATGGCTCTGTGAGGCAGGACTGCAAAGCCTTTATCTGATTCCTTGGTTAAGGGACTGGTTAGATCAGTCTTTCGCATGCTCCTTCAAATGTATAGATTTTTGTTGCAGGTTCAATAGTTTCGCACCTCATTTTCAGATAGGCCTGCTGCTGCTTCTGGTGCGTGCTCTTCTACACTCCTCATTGAAACCGGGTTGGTTGCCAGGCTTAATGCTAATGGTGCCGTGAGGGATCTACTGGTCCATAATTTTACAGATTGTGGAGCAATATAATTCTGCTGCTGGCACACTGCACCCCATAGTCGTCCAGTTTTATGATGCTCGATCTGATCTGAATCTGTCCCATTTCGCACAGTGGTAGTGCCACACAGTACGATGGCTTATGCCCTCATTGTAAGGATGGGGTTTAATCTCCACGTCTGTTTAGTGGTCACTTCTAAAAATACTGCCATGGACAGATGTATCTTTGACAGGTAGATTGGTGCGGATCAGGTCAAGGATGTTTTTCTCTCGTGTTGGTTTCCGCACCAGCTGATGCCAGCCCAGTGTAGCCACTATCTCCTTCTGCACCCAACCAGATCACCGGTAAGGATGCTGCCGACCCACTCTTGGTAATTTACATCACAGTCACCGTGGTCAACATGGAGGCGTCAGCTGAAGCAGGACAGAATTTGGTAATCAGAAGGCGACTTCATTGCCCACGATTTAACTGATGCCATGAAATTTCAAGCTCAACGGCAGCAATCCGAATGATCCTCAGGGCCACTACCTCCAGACTGTATAGCACTTTAGGTTTTTCCTTGTGGTAAGAAAGGATATACCAAAGAGAAAGTTGATCTGGGACATCGCCAGACAGGTATTAAACTGTGAGTATGAGTATGTGTGGCTTTTGCTTGCTCAGTCTGTTACACAGCACTCCCAACTTTGGTACAAGACACCAGATATCAGCGAGGAGGTAGATACAGGTTTAAATGGACTCTTCGTGCTTTTGCTCTGTCCGTATTGTTATCTGGTAAAGGGCGGGAAGCTTTAAATGAATAGGAGATATATGTTAATGTTTGGAAGCTCTCGTGAACAATCTGATTTCTCTCAACCGTAAACGTTTAATAATGGAACGGAAGTGCTTTGCATTTGTCACTTACATAGAAAAACATAAGCAGAGAAAATAGATGCAGGAATAGACCATTCGGTCCTTCGAACCTGCACCACCATTTAACAGGATCATGGTAGATCATGCACATCTGTACCCCATTCCTGCTTTGTCTCCATACTCCTTGATCCCTTTAGCAGTAAGGACAACATCTACCTCACTTTTGAATATATCTAACGAATGGCCTCAATAACATTCTGTGGTAGAGACTTCCACATGCTCACAACTCTCCGAGTGAAGACGTTTCTCCACATCTCGCTCCTAAATGGCTTAACCCTTAGCCTTAGATTGTGTACCGGTTCTGGAACTCCCCAACACCGGGAACTGTAGTTTGGTCCATCCCGTCTTTCTTCATATGTCAGTCCTGTCATCCCGGGAATTAGTCTGGTGAACCTTCGCTGCACTTGGCCATTAAGTATCGTCTAGATGGATGCAATGCAGAATATTTAGCAGAGAGCATCGGAGGCCGGTAACATAACACAGCCAATTATTGTTTGTTGTTTTAGTACTCAGATATTGGAATGTTTCTTTAAAATAAGTGTTATTTCTGATTGATGAAATAGTCTGTCACACTTTCCTGCTCGTCAGACGTACGTTCCTGACTAGTACTTTACTCGATGAAAGAGCAGCACTATGCTGCAATAAAAAATTGTAAGTCAGTCGGAATGTAACACACTGTGACATTGCTGAATTCTGAGACTTTCAGTCCAGCCAGGAGAGAAAGTCAACCTGAACTGGTGAATTCTGGGACTCAAAAACTTGTCGAAGCATCTTGATTGGAAAGTTCGGCTGAATATAAGAACCCGTCTCCAGAGTGAGACTCGCAAGATTTGCGGTGAACCTACCAGAGGTATTTCTCACAGAATATTGCTGATGTTCTGGGAATGGTCCGTCGCTGTTGTAGTATAAGTTCAAAATTTAGCAATTTATTATAATTCGTAATGCAGCTTGATGATTAAATATATCGATTGATGCACATGGTGTGATGCATTCACCTTAAATAAAAACACTGTTCTGCTTTCTACAATCACTAAATTGGGTCTTATAGGGAAAACAAATTCTTTCTCACGTCGCTGTTAGTGGTTATTGTGGCAGGATGCCTCCCGGATGATTCACATGATTTTGTATCATTCTCTGCATCTCTGCTCTTCACTGTGAGTCCACATCTCACAATGGTATTTCAAGATTCCAGTTCCGCTTCTCACAATGAGTATCTTCCCTTCCTTAGTGCAACATTTGCTAATCGTACACGCTGCCCTGTAACTCACTCCAAACATGACACTATGGTTATCAATGTAAATTGGTAGATCTAAATTACACAGTTATAAATCACAATGGCAGATTAAAGTCATTTTCAAGTGAAAACAAAGTCACATCTAAACGCTATAAAGTAAAATCTATCATAGAAATGGCTCTTCAGGTATTCCTGCACAGGGTTATTGCTCAGAAAAGATCTAATATCCGATTTGCACTGAGATTTCTTCCAATTGTTTCTGACATTACAAAAGTCACAACACTCCAGCAGTTCTTCAGTGGTTGCAAATCGCTTTGAGACGTCAGGTGGGCGTAAAGGTCAGTGGCTCAGAAATACCGGTTTCTCCTTCACGCTTTGCGTTCTACAGGATTCTTGAAAAGAGAAGTGCACCTAACTGAAGCTGCAGCACCCACGCGAGATCCCCATACTGAAGCCTCCTCTAATTGTGCGTCGCAGTACGTGCACATTGGGACATGCGTAGCCATGCAGCTGGAGTCACATGGCTCTGGGCAGCCAATCAGATATCGTTATTCTCAATCAAAATAATACGAACTCCTGAAGTTAGAGTTCCCATTAGTATGAATGAGAAGCAGTCCCCAAAGCATATTACCAATAATAAAAGGTAGAAAATGCATTCCATATTTTAATAAGTTAAAGTAAATCTGTTTAAAAATGTAAAAACAATATCTTTTTACGATAAAAAAAAAAAATTAAATTATGCTTTAAATAAACTTACCATAGTGGAGAGAGTTTGTAACAAGAAAATGTGTTTTTTAAATGTCATTTTACAACGTATTTGCGAGTTTTCAAACTCTTAAACGTGTAAAATTAGGCTATGCACCTGCTTTTATCAGGCACAAGAATTCTGAGGACATTTGTTGAGCAAGACATGGGTAAATAAGGCAATTCTGCACATGCAAATGTCCTTGCTCCCGAGATGTGGAGGGTCTGTCATGCTCCAGCTTGGTAGATCAGGAAATCCAGTTTTCAGCGCATGTGCCTTGTATGCTGAAAACCGACTTTTTCGATGACTTCCCGTGTCTGTAGAAAATCACTGCAGGCAGCTGAGTCCTGAATTTGAGGGCCAATATATAAAAAATACAAATCTTAGTCAGTGATCTTGTGTTCTAAGTTGAACAATTTGTTGCGGTTACTGATAATGTGAGCTGATGCGCTTGGTGTTGGGAATTATTCCCCTAACTTGTTGGTCTGGCAGAATTCCAGTTGTGGCGAAAGTGAGAGCTCATGATTGAGAAAGCCGAAGCATTCAGACATAGAAACTTGTTGGCTAAAGGACTTCTTGTTCTTCGACACTCAGACCATGGCATTACTTCCTGCAGCCCATCATGCAGACCGCCACATTATTTGGTAGCTCGTCGTTAATAACGCAGTGAGTGCTTGAATTTTGAAGTGGTTCGTCACATGTCAGACACTTACAGCCAATGAGTGCAGAGTTCAGCCGATGTTGTGAAGTAACGCCAATTATATGAAGGAGTTTCTGCATCTTTAATTAATTGATGTTTAATTGTTCAGCAATTTGTTTGTCGATCAAGGATAACAAAGCCATCGCTACTATTGAAGCCTACTGTTGTTTCGCAACCGTTCGACATTAGTGCTGTGCATTGCTCTAGTCCTTTAATTTGATACAACATATACTTTATTCCGGCCAAGATAAAGACCCTTTACATGACCATTGAGCAGAACAAGTTGAAGATACCGAAGTTAAAGGCGGCCGTAACATAGAAAGATAGAAACCTTGAAATTTACAGTGCAGAAGGAGACCAGTTCAGCCCATCGCTTCCACTCCGGCCGACAAAGTGCTGCATGGCCTTTGTCAGTAGCTCTTATGGTTACATATAAACCGATGAACAATTAACAATGGCGGAAGATGGATGTCTGCAATCCTCCGCTAACAGTGTACAACCACAGAATAATCTGCACTGCTACAGAAACATACCCAATGCGATCATCCTATTCCGACTCATTGATACAAGATGGAGAATTTCGCGCAAGTTACACTCAAACTTGTCAAGTTGTTCATTCTATTCCAAAGTGCAATAGAATATTAGCAAAATTTAAATCTATTACTGAGTCTAAGAATCTATGAGGGTAGATTTAATCTACAAGATCTAAAAACAGACACAGAATCCAAACCCTGTCGTTGGTCAACTGAGTCTGACAGTAGGGACACTGGAAACAATCAGTGGCTTCCTCTAAAATGTCAGTTTATTATCAAATATTATTTGGAAAATAGGAAACAAATCAATAATTCAGTGATTTTGCAGAACAATCCTCTGCTTTAGGTAATTCTGCCGAAATTTCGCTCCAGCCAGTATTTTGCAGAGGTAGAAATTGAAAATGACCTTATTTTCAGAATATTCCTTCTCCTCTAAGCAATAACATATCGATACATAACTTTTCAACTAGTGATTAAAAAACCTTAAATTTTGGTCGCCGAAATGCCTCCAGCAGCCAATCCTGGAAGTTTGGCCGGAAAAAAAGAACATGGGGGTGATGTTATGCAATGGACGGGAGGGCAAACCTGTGGCGCTGCATCGCTCGTCTCTTACACGTTATTGTGGAGCTGCATAGATTTATTAATGATCTGGATTTTGGGTTTGTGGGCACAATTTAAAATGTGCAGTTTATCCGAATATCTGTGGGCGTGGCAGAATTATATAAGAACGTAGCTCATCTGCCTCAGAAAAAAATTATCTTATCGTGAGATTGCGTGCAAGACTGGAAAATGATGGATAACATAGAAAAGTATCGTGTTATGCATGTGGGCACGGCAGATGCTCAACATTCGTACATCACCCAGGGAAATGCATCAAAGATGATGGAGATAGAAAGAGATTTGGGCACTTCATTCCTCACGTCTTTAAGGTACATGAGCAATGCCAGTCAGCGATAGCTCGAGAAAATATGGTGTCGTGGTGCATCCTGTACACAACTGAATATAAGAAGAAGCTTATTGTTTTGCCTCTGTGCTTAGTCAGGCCACACTTGAAATACTGTAACCAAGTTTAGTCTCCTCACATGCTGGGTGATATTGAGGCTCTGGAAAGGGTGCAGAAGAGGACCGCTACACTAATTCCAAATCTAAAGCTTCTTCGTTATCAAGATAGATTAAAACAGGTGGGAGTCTATAAAACAGAACAGCGTAGACCAAATAATCTGATTTACTTTGATAAGATAATGATGTTAATAGACAGTGTTGCAGCTGAGAGTTAATTCAAATCAATATTTAGGCAGAACGATGGGTTACAAATTTAAACTTGTCTGGGACTAGATCTAGCTTAGATTTCAGGAAGTGTTTCTTTTCCCAGAGAATAATCGACCTCTGGAACAAGGTTTCATTCCACTTGGTGGCTGCATTCTCGCTGAATTCCTTCAAGAGACAGCTGGATTTGTTTCTGGGTGCTCGGGCGATCACCTCTTACAGAAGTTACATACTGCAAGGAAATTAATGAGCAACGTGATCTCCTGGACTAGATGGGTGGCAAAGAATATTCCAAGTTTCTTCCCCCGAATTGGGCTAGTTTTTTCAACAGTTTGTTTGCCTCCGCCGAACATCACAACCTTTCTGGTGGTGGAACGCACATATTGTGATAAACATGGTGTGGGGCAGACTCAATAAACCAGATGAACATTGTGTGATGCATATAACAGAAAGCGATGTGATTTTTGATTGATTGCCCAAGACAGGCTTCTAGACCTTGCATTTATATAGCGCCTTTCAAGACCACAGGCCGTTCTAACGCCACTCACAGTTAACAATTTACTTAAAAAATGTCGTCGATGCAGACATGCGGGTCAACTTGCAAACAGCAAGATCTGGCAAACAGCAAGACGATGAATGACCAGAGAATACAGAATTGGGGCGTCAGCAGGGGACAGGAATCTACCGGTATCATATCGATCGCCGGTTACATGCTTCATGCATAATGGTTGGAAAGTGGGCTCCATCTGTTTTTCTTGCCCAGCCGGTGCGAATTTCACTCCCATTTACCTGTTGTAAATGCTTATATTTGAGGAGTAAATACTGACCAACACGATGCAGAGTATAGCTACCATGCAAGGCCGACTCGTGTAACAATTAGGAAAACATTTGCAAACCTCGAGCTCAGATATTGTTTTACTTGTCAACCGTAAACCATGATAGATAGTCAAGTTAAGAGCTCTAACCTGACCTTCCAATGTCCATTATCACTCCCTGTGTTCATGGATCTGAACATTCCCGCAATGGGTGCAACAGAACACCATCAGGAGGACCACAGACACTCGCTAGAAAATAGAAAATAGGTGCAGGAGCAGGCCATTCAGCCCTTCTAGCCTGCACCGCCATTCAATGAGTTCATGGCTGAACATGAAACTTCTGTACCTCCTTCCTGCGTTCTCGCCATAACCCTTGATCTCCCGAGTAGTAAGGAGTTCATCTAACTCCCTTTTGAATATATTTAGTGAATTGGCCTCAACTACTTTCTGTGGCAGAGAATTCCACAGGTTCACCACTCTCTGGGTGAAGAAGTGTCTCCTCATCTCGGTCCTAAATGGCTTACCCCTTAACCTCAGACTGTGACCCCTGGTTCTGGACTTCCCCAACATTGGGACATTCTTCCTGCATCTAACCTGTCTAAACCCGTCAGAATTTTAAACGTTTCTATGAGATCCCCTCTCATTCTTCTGAACTCCAGTGAATACAAGCCCAGTTGATGCAGTCTTTCTTGATAGGTCAGTCCCGCCATCCCGGGAATCAGTCTGCTGAACCTTCGCTGCACTCCCTCAATAGCAAGAATGTCCTTTCTCAAGTTAGGAAATCAAAACAGGACACAATACTCCAGGTGTGGCCTCACCAAGGCCCTGTACAACTGTAGCAACACCTCCCTGCCCCTGTATTCAAATCCCCTTGCTATGAAGGCCAACATGCCATTTGCTTTCTTAACCGCCTGCTGTACCTGCATGCTAACCTTCAATGACTGATGTACCATGACACCCAGGTCTCGTTGCAACTTCCCTTTTCCTAATCTGTCACCATTCAGATAATACTCTGTCTCTCTGTTTTTAGCACCAAAGTGGATAACCTCACATTTATCCACATTATACTTCATCTGCCATGCATTTGCCCACTCACCTAACCTATCCAAGTCACTCTGCAGCCGAATAGCATCCTCCTCGCAGCTCACACTGCCACCCAACTTAGTGTCATCCGCAAATTTGGAGATACTGCATTTAATCCCCTCGTCTGAATCATTAATGTACAATGTAAACAGCTGGGGCCCCAGCACAGAACCTTGCGGCACCCCACTAGTCACTGCCTGCCATTCTGAAAAGTACCCGTTTACTACTACTCTTTGCTTCCTGTCTGACAACCAGTTCTCAATCCACGTCAGCACACTACCCCCAATCCCATGTGCTTTAACTTTGCACATTAGTCTCTTGTGTGGGACCTTATCGAAAGCCTTCTGAATGTCCAAATATACCACATCAACTGGTTCTCCTTTGTGCACTTTACTGGAAACATCCTCAAAAAATTCCAGAAGATTTGTCAAGCATGATTTCCCTTTCACAAATCCATGCTGACTTGGACCTATATTGTCACCATTTGCCAGATGCACTGCTATGACATCCTTAATAATTGATTCCATCATTTTACCCACTACTGAGGTCAGGCTGACCGGTCTATAATTCCCTATTTTCTCTCTCCCTCCGTTCTTAAAAATTGGGGTTACATTGGTTACCCTCCACTCCATAGGAACTGATCCAGAGTCAATGGAATGTTGGAAAATGACTGTCAATGCATCCGCTATTTCCAAGGCCACCTAATTAAGTATTCTGGGATGCAGTCCATCAGGCCTTGGGGATTTATCGGCCTTCAATTCCATCAATTTCCCCAACACAATTTCCAGACTAATAAAGATTTCCTTCAGTTCCCCCTCCTTACTAGACCCTCTGACCCCTTTTATATCCGGAAGATTATTTGTATCCTCCTTAGTGAATACCGAACCAAAGTACTTGTTCAATTGGTCTACCATTTCTTTGTTCCCCGTTATGATTTCCCCTGATTCTGACTGCAGGGGACCTACGTTTGTCTTTACTAACCTTTTTCTCTTTACATACCTATAGAAACCTTTGCAATCCCCCTTAATGTTCCCTGCAAGCTTCTTCTTGTACTCCATTTTCACTGCCATAATCAAACCCTGTGTCCTCCTCTGCTGAGTTCTAAATTTCTCCCAGTCCCCAGGTTCGCTGCTATTTCTGGCCCATTTGTATGCCACTTCATTGGCTTTAATACTATCCCTGATTTCCCTTGATAGCCACGGTTGAGCCACCTTCACTTTTTTATTTTTACGCCAGACAGGAATGTACAATTGTTGTAATTCATCCATGCGGTCTCTAAATGTCTGCAATTGCCCAGCCACAGTCAACCCCCTAAGTATCATTCGCCAATCTATCCCAGCCAATTCACGCCTCATACCTTCAAAGTTACCCTTCTTTAAGTTCTGGACCATGGTCTCTGAATTTACTGTTTCATTCTCCATCCTAATGCAGAATTACACCATATTATGGTCACTCTTCCCCAAGGGGCCTCGCATAATGAGATTGCTAATTAATCCTCTCTCATTACACAGCACACAGTCTAAGATGGCCTCCCCCCTAGTTGGTTCCTCAACATATTGGTCTAGAAAACCATCCATTATGCACTCCAGGAAATCCTCCTCCACCGTATTGCTTCCAGTTTGGCTAGCCCAATCTATGTGCATATTAAAGTCACCCATTATAACTGCTACACCTTTATTGCATGCACCCCTAATTTCCTGTTTGATGCCCTCCCCAACATTCCTATTACTGTTTGGAGGTCTACTCCTACTAACGTTTTTTGCCCTTTGGTTTTCTGCAGCTCTCCCCATATAGATTCCACATCATCCAAGCTAATGTCTTTCCTAAATATTGCATTAATCTCCTCTTTAACCAACAATGCTACCCCACCTCCTTTTCCTTTTATTCTATCCTTCCTGAATGTTGAATACCCCTGAATGTTGAGTTCCCAGCCCTGATCATCCTGGAGCCATGTCTCCGTAATCCCAATCACATCATATTTATTAACATCTATTTGCACAATTAATTCATACACCTTATTTCAGATACGCCTGGCATTGAGACACAAAGCCTTCAGGCTTCTTTTTTTAACACCCTTTGTCCTTTTAGAATTTTGCTGTACAGTGGCCCTTTTTGTTCTTTGCCTTGGGTTTCTCCGCCCTCCAATTTTCCTCATCTCCTTTCTGTCTTTTGCTTTAGCCTCCTTCTTGTTTCCCTCTGTCTCCCTGCATTGGTTCCCGTCCCGCTGCCATATTAGTTTAAATACACCCCAACAGCACTAGCAAACACTCCCCCTAGGACATTGGTTCCGGTCCTGCCCAGGTGCAGACCGTCCGGTTTGTACTGGTCCCACCTCCCCCAGAACCGGTCCCAATGCCCCAGGAATTTGAATCCCTCCCTGCTGCACCACTGCTCAAGCCACGTATTCATCTGCGCTATCCTGCGAATCCTACTCTGAATATCACGTGGCACTGGTAGCAATCCTGAGATTACTACTTTTGAGGTCCTACTTTTTAATTTAGCTCCCAGCTCCTTAAATTCGTTTCGTAGGACCTCATCCCTTTTTTTTACCTATGTCGTTGGTACCAATGTGCACCACGACAACTGGCTGTTCTCCCTCCATTTCAGAATGTCCTGCACCTGCTCCGAGACATCCTTGACCCTTGCACCAGGGAGGCAACATACCATCCTGGAGTCTCGGTCGCGGCCGCAGAAACGTCTATCTATTCCCCTCACCATTGAATCCCCTATCAGTATTGCTGTCCCACTCTTCTTCTTGCCCTCCTTTGCGGCAGAGCCAGCCAAGGGGCCATGAACTTGGCTGCTGCTGCCCTCCCCTGATGAGTCATCTCCCACAACAGTACTCAAAACAGTGTTTCTGTTTTGCAGGGGGATGACCACAGGGGACCCCTTCACTACCTTCCTTGCACTACTCTTCCTGCTGGTCTTCCATTCCCTAGCTGGCTGTGGACCCTTCCCTGCGGTAAGACCAACTCACTACACGTGATACTCACGTCATTCTCAGCATCGTGGATGCTCCAGAGCGAATCCACCCTCAGCTCCAACTCCGCAACGCGGACAGTCAGGAGCTGGAGGTTGATACACTTCATGCAAACCTCGTCGTCAGGGACACCGGAAGTGTCCCTGAGTTCCCACATGGTAGAGGAGGAGCATAACACCCGACCGAGCTCTCCTGCCATGACTGAACCCTTAGATACACTTAAATTGGCAACAACAATGTTAAAAGTTACTGACTAATATAAGAAGAAAAAGAAAAACTAATCACCAATCTCCAGCCAATCACTTACCCCCTAAGTTGTGACGTCACCTTTGTTTCTTTCTTTGCCTTCTCCCTGGAGCTGCACCGGCACGCCTCTCGTCGACCCCGGACTCGCGCTGCTCCGAGCTCCCGCCTCCTCGACTGACTGCTCGACTCCAGCTGGCCTTTATAGGCCTCTCGCCGACCCCGGACTCGCGCTGCTCCGAGCTCCCGCCACCTCGACTGACTGCTCGAACTGCTCGACTCCCGCTGGCCTTTATAGGCCTCTCGCCGACCCCGGACTCGCGCTGCTCCGACCTCCGTCCTCCTCGACTGACTGCTCGAACTGCTCGACTCCCGCTAGCCTTTATATGCCTCTCGCCGACGCCGGCCTCGCGCTGCTCCGAGCTCCCGCCTCCTCGACTGGCTGCTCGAACTGCTCGACTCCAGCTGGCCTTTATAGGCCTCTCACCGACCCCGGACTCTGCGCTAGATGAAAGACATCACGATAAAGAAACAAAATTGCTGTCTCAATTAAACACATGCAAGCCAATACATATAAATAGAAAGTTAAACCAACAGACTAATCACTATAAGTTATGCCAATCATTCAAAGAAGGCGTGTAAAAATCGACTTCTCACTAGGCTGACTGTATTCTATATGTAACCGAGTATATTCAACAATAGAATAGTTGATACAGTCCGCCACACTCCTCCACTTACATGTCCTTCATTGCTAACAGTGGAATTGACTGATCCCAGTGCAGCCTCTCGTCGACTTCTTCCAATGTAAAACCCAAAGACTGCATCTTAAATTTTAAAGCAGTTTTATCTGTGGCAGAACAGGTTCTATGGTAAATATAAGTTAATAAACTGAAGTTTTCAAATGAAGCCTTTGCACTGAGCAGTGCTCACAAAACCAGGGCCCCAGGTATGCCGGATGTTGTTCTGAATATATTGCCTTGCACTGGAGATGGCCGTTCTACACCAGTTGTTAAAAGGCCGCAGATATTGATATATTTTATGCTGCTAATAATTCGTTAAAAAGGTCTGGTGGGTAGTTAACATAATATCTATATTTAAGAAGGGGGATAGTACAGGTCCATGGAGCTATACACTACATAGGTGATAGTAAAAGAGTTGGAATTCCTAAGAAAGGAGAAATTAGAAAATTTAGAAACCAAACTATGTGAATGACTAGGTAACATGGGTTTCAAAAGGGAAAGTACTGCTTGAATAACCTAATTAAATTATTTGAAGCGGCAACTAAGTGAATAGGGTTAATACAACAGATTTAATTGAGCCAGATTTTCAATGGGCCTTCGATGATTTACCAAGTGATAGGCTAATGAATAATGTCAGTGAATTCCGAGTCAGTGGCCAAATAGGAAAAATACAGCTAGCTAGCTGAAAGGAAGAAAACAGAGAGTAGGGGTAAAAGGTTAGCTGTTCAAAGTGGCTGAAGGTGGATAGTGGTGTTCCACAAGGATCATTGTTGGGAGCACTGTTGTTCACAATCTATATTACCGATTTGGAATCAAAAACACAAATTATAGATTGTGGATGACACCAAATCTGGTGGGGGGCGATGGCAGCAGTCAATACTGAGAAGAGCAGAAACAATGTACAAGAGGACATTAATAAACTTGCAGCATTGGCATATAATGGGCAAATGTATTTCAATGCAGCTAAATGTGTGCTATTACATTTGGTTGGAAGAATGGAGAGGTCACTTATTATTTGGAGAGTGAAAGTCTCGATGGGGCAGATGTGAGAATAACTCACTGAGTACAAATAAATCAGCCACTAAAAGTATCGACAAAGTGAAAAAAGCAGATAAAATTAAACCAACCACTAGTGTTAATTTCTAGAGCGATAGATTTGTAAAGTAGTGACGTTCTGCTAAATTTGTATCGAAACTTGTTGAGAGCATACTTGGTGTACTGGAGCAAATTTTTGGCCCCCTTACAAAAAAGGATATCGAAGCGCGGGAGAGGTTGCAAAAAAGATTTACAAATATGATACCAGAAATGTGAGTGTATAACTCGCAAGAAACGAGGAACACCTGGTCCTCATTTCTTTTGAAAGCAAGCTGAGGAGTGGCCAAAGATAGGTTATTAAAATTATGAAAGTTTAGATCCTGTAGATACCGAGAAAGTGCGCTTCTACTTGTGGGGAAGAGCATAACTGGAAGCGATCAATATAAGATGGTCACCAGGAAATAAAATAGGGAATTCGGAAGAAACTTCTTTACTCAAACAATGTTGAGAATCTGGAAGTCACTACCGCAGAGAGTGGCTGAAACGAATAGTATATATACATTGAGGGGCGGTTAGATAAGCATATGAGGGAGAAGGGAATACAGCGTTATGTTGATCGGTTTAGATGTGGAAACACAGGAGGAGGCTCGAATGGAACATAAACGCTGGCAAGTACTGGTTGGGTCGAATTTTACTCTGAGCCGTATATCCTATGTAATCATGTGCACCAACACTGACAGAGGATTACTGCATGTCAATAACTGACAATTACATTTTGCAGAGCGTTGAATTAACAACGCCTAATTTTTTAGCTAATTTCAATTCTGACACAATTTTACCTGTTGATCTAGATTAAGAGCAGTCACATTACCCACGATAGATTTACAACTTAATTTTAATGTTGCTGGCCAAACTTCGACTAATTCTCAGCAACAGAGACTTTAGATAAAATCAGATAAAACGACATAACACCAGTTAACATTAAAAAAACTGGTGGGGCAGAGCAACACTGTAGGAGACAGCCGCTCCACTCCTTATGCCCAGGAGAAGGGATGAAGCGGTCGGTGCAGCTGCAATCAGTCCCCGAACTACATTTTCAGGAAAACCTCCGAGAAAACGGAACGTCACCAGCAATTATAAACCATGGAATCGTATTCTTAATCTGGCTGTTATTCCTGTCACTCACACGGTAGCATCAAAAAACAATCCTCGTTCTGTCAGATATTAAATCGTTTGATCAAATATTTTTAAAGTTTGTTTATCACTGACAATTTTCATACTTAAGGCAGAAGTTCCTTGTTTGGTCAACCAATCGACGATCGAAACCCATGGTCAATGTTGGGATAAATGCGATAAGTGGTGCAAATACTGTCGCGGACTGGATTGATTTTAGAAGAACCATCTTTATATCACTGTAAAGGAGAAAAACCCCATTCTAAGTTGGATTCTGAGCACAAAGTTTATTTTCAAATTCAATGGCGAGCTCTAGTTCTTATTTCTTTTATTATTAACCAATCTTACAATCATTATCCAGGGAGATTTCAGCATTTTCTCCAGCTCTTCTCTGAATTTCCTCTGGGTTGTTGCATAAATACAAGGGTTTAGACAGTGACTCAAAAGCTTCAGCAGAGCTCCACTTTCGGTGGCGATATACGCTAGGTTTTTTGATCGCCTCGGTAATAATTGAGTTTTGTCAGTCCAGCAGTTACAAAGCTAACGACAGTATAAAGTTGCCCGATATAATGAACAGTAAAACTCTGGAGTTGACTCTGTTCTCTGACTCTGGATGGCTCTGATTCTCACTGCTGTGACCCCAGAGTCCCCTGCGGGCTCTATTGGCCACAGAAATGCGTCGGATTGTCAAGGAGTTACACAAGGCGATTAAAGTAAATGGAAGCCAAACTACCCAGACAGTGTGAAAGCAGAAGTACACTGCACCTGGAGGTGAAGAAAAGAAAGCCAAACTTGGCCGGCAGCCCCATTGCACATTGTTAGTTATTTGCCGAATATCCAATGCAAACAAAATGGGAATGTTCTTTAATACATTTAGAATCGAGAAAGTTGAAATAACTGCGATTGCAGTTCACTTGGTGCAATACTTTGCGTTAACCTTCTGGCAGCAGATAACGATAAATCTGTCAAATGTGAAGGAGACGATGAACGAAACACACAAATCGAGGTTGATAGTGGCAATGTGTACAATGAACGTGCACACAGGACTGTGCGACAGGAATTAAAGTGGAAAGTGATAACTGAAAATATGATAAATTATTACATAGATGCTCATGCCCAGTACATCTGCTGTTGCCAGGGCCACTATGTATGCAGAGATACATTCGGAAAGGCTGCATCTTCCTCGAGAGAGAACCACAATTGTCACGAAGTTCGCTGTAAGAAAGAGAGATAAGTTATGAAAAAAGTTCCAATATCTGACTGAAATATGTATTCAGATACCTGTTGAGAGCATTTTATTCCATTCAGTGTGATTTTCAACATGGAGCAGTGTAAGAACAACATGAGTTTTGGACCCATTACCAGGGAAACTGGCCCACACATTTTAATGATGTACTGCAGTGCTCACTCAACACAGAGTGACAAGTCACCCGGAATTCCACTAAAATCCTTGTGTTGGACCTTTAAAAACAACATTTTAACCAGTGAGATTAATGCATTAAGGGGACCAAGGAAAATTGCGACACGTGGTACACGAGATAGTTCTCGTCACTACCGACTGTGTTATGCCGACATCAGTAAAACACATTACTTTAAGAACTGAGACAATGAACACCGATTAACAACTGAATGGTTATAACGGCTCACCCGGGACACCGACTGCAACAATAATGGGGGAGTACATCTCTTTAATCAGTGGAATAGTTAGTTGCACCATGTTCTGTGTGAACGAATGAATTCTGTAGTAGCTGAATAATTCTTGCTGCCGCACGGCGGAGGCAATTGAGGGGGAAACTGTATTTATACACTCATCAATCAACCAGCGAGTCAATCTGGTCAGATCTTAATTAGCATTAATTGCAGTCATGGAACAAATATGCTCAGGCGAGTGGTAATTTTAATCTAATACGTCAGCTTAAAATAAAATAGTTGAAGTTGTTATTTGAAAGTATCACAAGCATTCGTTATACGCAGAAAGTACCGTCTCGCAATACTGGTGTTAACGAGTTCCCACTGGAATAGGGAAGAAAAATAGCCTTGTTTTACACATCTTGATCCGGCCTCTGAGACAACTCTTGTGGCCTAACTCCTTTAAAACAGTCAGTGGATCAAATATTGCATGCTGCTGATAACACCAATCTGTAGAGCATAAGAATATATGTATTCCTAGCAGCAGTCGTCATCCGAGCAACGGCCCTCCGAGCCTACTCCGACATTTAATAAGATAATTTTAAAATATTTGTTCATGGGATCTGGACGTCGCTGGCAAGGCCAGCATTTATTGCCTATTTTTAATTGCCCTGGAGAAGATGGCGGTTTGCCGCTTTCTTGAACCACTGCAGCTCGTGTGGTGAAGGTGTCCCGCAGTGCTGTTCAGGAGGGATTACCAGGATTTTGACCCAGCCACGATGAACGAACGGCGATATATTTCCAAGTCAGGATGGTGTGTGATTTGTAAGGGAACGTGGAGTGGTGTTGTTCCCTTGCACCTACTTCCCTTTTCCTTCTAGGTAGTAGAATTCGCGGATTTAGGAAATGCTGCCAAAGAAGTCTTTTGGTTGCTGTAGTGCATTTTGTCAATGATGGAAACTGCAGCCACGATACGTCTGTGATGGAGTCAGTGCTTTTTTAAGGTACTTGATCGGTTGCTAATCAACCGTTCTGCATTGCCCTGAATGGTGTCGAGCTTCATGAGAGTTGTTGGAGTGGCACTCATCCAAACAAGTGGAGATTATTCCAACATGCACCAGACTTGTGCGTAAATGTTGGTGGAAAGGCTTTGGATAGTCAGGAGTTGAGACGCTCGCAGAAGATACACAGTCTTTGATCTGCTTCATTTGTCATAGTTTTTTATGTGGCTGGTCTCGTTATTGGTCTGGTCAATGCTGACTTTCAGGATGTTAATTGCGGGGATTCGGCAATAGTAATGCCATTGAATATCAAGTCTTAGTGGTTAGACACTCACGTGTTGCAGAGAGTCATTTCCTGATACTTGTGTGGCGTGAATGTTGCTTGTCACGAATCAGCCCAAGGCTGAATGTCCTCCAGGTCTTGCGGCATGAGCTGCTCCATTAACTGAGGAGTGGCGAATGGCAAAGAGCCATCAGCAAACATTTGCAGTTCTGACATTATGATGGAGGGAAGTCATTAATGAAGCAGCTGAATATTGTTGGGCCTTGAAGACTGAAGTACACCTGCAGAGATGTCCTGGGGCTGTGATGTTTGATCCCGAACCACCAGAACCATCTTACTGTGTAATAGGTATGATTGCAGCCATTGAAAATATTTTCCGGATTACCATTGACTTTATTTTGACCAGGGCGTCTTGTTGCCACACATGGTCAAATGCTGCCTGAATATCATTGGAAGTTACTCACACCTCAATGCACCTACTTCGACCAATGTGAAATGAGGTCTGGAGTCGAGTGATCCTCGCGGAACACAAAGTGGCCATCGATGGGCAAATTATTTGTGACCACTTGCCGCATGATTGCATTGTTGATAATACATTGCATCACTTTGTTGGTGTTTGAGAGACGATTGAAGGGGCGGTAATTGGCATGAATGGGTTTGTCCAGCTTTATGCCGACAGGACATAACTGGGCAATTTTACGAATTGCACGGTAGATGCTAGTTTTGAAGCTGTACTCGAACAGATTGGCTCGTTGCGAAGCTTGTTCTGGTGCACAAGTCTTTCGCACAACTGCCTGAATGTTTTCGGCACCCAAAACATTGGCTGTATCCATTTTGCTGAGACATTTCTTGATATCATGTCAAGCGAATCGCATTTGCTGAACACTGGCTTCGGTGATAGTGGGGACGTCAGGAGTAGGCCGATATATATCATCAACTCGGCACTACTTGTTGCAGATGGTTGTAAACGCACCATTCTTGTCTCTAGCACTCCCGTGCTTGGTTCCGCCATCATTGAGGATGGGATATTTATGGATTCTTCCGTTAGTTGTTTTATGGTCCACCACCATTCACGACTGGATGTGGCAGGACGACAGAGCTTTAGTCTGAAATGTTCATTATGAGATCGCATAACCTTGCCTAAAGCATGCTGCTTCCGTTTTCAGCAAGGATGTGATCGTACGTTGCAGCTTCCGCAGATTGGCACCTCATTTTTCGGTAAGCCTGGTGCTGCTCCTGCCATGATTTTCTATGCACTTGATTGAAACAGGGTTCGACACCTTCCATGATGGCAATGGTGGAGTGAGGGATATGCTGTATGGTGAGGTTACAGATTGTGCTGAAATACAATGCTGCTGCTGCTGTTGGCCCACAGCGCCTGATGGATGCGCAGCTTTGAGCTGCCAGACCTGTGCCACAAAAAACGTTGGGCGATGACCTCAGTGTGAAAACGGGACTTCATCCACTCAATTATTGTGTCGCATTCGATGCTACCAATGCTGTAATCTACAGATGCAGCTGTGGCAGGTAGATTGGGGAGGACAATATCAAGTCGGTTTATTGCTCGTGATGGTTCAGTCAGCACCTGCTGCAGGCCCAGTCGGGCAGCTATGTAGTGGTGCTACCGAGCCTCCCTTGATGATGGGCATTGCAGTAACCTACCCAGAATATTACGTTTATGATCCTACAGGATGAACTCTGGGAGCTAGGAAGACAATCAAAGAGTAGGATCTCAAATGCAGTAATCTCCGGGTAACTACCGGTGCCACGTGCTAATCAGTATAAGAATAGAAGTATAGCGAGGATGATCACGTAGCTGCAAAGTTGGTGTAGGAGGGAGAGTCTTAAATTCTTCAGGCAGTGGGCCGCTTCTGGGGAGCTGGGATCTGTAGATAGTGGTGAGATTGCACCCCGACATAGCCGTGCCCAATATCCTCGCGGGGAGATTTGCTAGTGCTGTTGGGGAGAGTTTAAACTAGCTTTGCAGGGGGATGGCAACCTGAGAACGAATACAATAGGGAAGGATGTAAAGCAGAAATTAGATAGCAAGAAGCTAGAAAGCGACTCTATAAGACAGAGGAACCAGGTCTTAGAATGTTGTAAGCAATGAGGTCTTCCTGTGCTGAATGATATATACTTTAATGCAATGAGTATAGCGAATAAGGCAGAGGAGCCAAAAGCACAGATAGACTCTTGGGAGTATGACATTATAGCCATTACATAACTTGGCTGAAAGAGGGGCAGATTTGGCAGATCATTATTCTTGGCAACAGGATAGAAAGGGGGCCAAAAATGGGGGCATGTTGCGGTACTGATTAAGGTAACTATTACAGCGGCGAGGAGGGATGATATGATATTGTGATCATCAAATGAGGCCATATGGGTCGAACTGAAGAATACAAAATGGGTGTTGTATTCTCGACCCCGAACAAGTGGGAGGAAGATAGAGGAGCAAACACGTTGGCAAATAGTGAAGTCCAAAAACCATAGGTTAGTAATAGTAGGGAATTTAAACTGCACAAATATTGATCAGGACAAATTTAATATGAAAGCTATAGAGGTTGCGGATTTCTTGAAATGCATTCAAGAGAACTTTTTTAGTCAGTATGTAGCAAGCCCAACACGAGAGGTGGTGGTCTTGGTTATAGTTTTGGGGAATGAAGCTGGGCAGGTTGAAGGGGTGTTAGTGAGAGAACATTTGGGTTCCAGTGACCATAATTCAATCAGATTCAAGTTGCTTATGGATAAGGACAAGAATAGACCTGGGATAAAAGTTCCGAATTGGGGAAAAGCTAATTTTGCTAAGTTAAGGAGTGATTTGGCCATAGTGGACTAGAAACAGCTACTTGTGGGTAAATCAGTGTCGGAATAGTGGAACGAATTCAAGGAGGGATCCAGAAGGCTCAGGCTAAAAATGTGCTCGTAAAGAAAAATAAAAAATAACTCTCGAGCATCCTGGATGGCTAGGGATGTATAGGGGAGGATTAAGAATAAAAGGGTCACTTATGTCACATACCAGCGGCTAAACACAATAATCTTTAGAGAAATATAGAAAGTTAAGAGGCAAAATTAAAAATAATATTTGGAATGCTAAGAGAGATAGCACGAGACATTCTTGGCCATTAAAATTAAAGAAAACCCTAAGATGTTCTCTCAATATATCAATATTAAGTGGGTAACTAACGAAAGGTTAGGGCCTATTAGAGACAAAGAGGGTAATTTTTGTGTGGAAGCAGAAGATGTTGGTAGGGTTCTTAATGAATACATTGCATCTGTTTTCACAAAGGATATTGTTAATGCAGACGCGGCTATTGAGGAGTTGTGTAATATTCTACATGGAATGCATATAGTGAGTGAGGAACTATTAAAGGGTTTTAGCATCTTTGAAAGAAGATAACTCCCCAGGCCCGGACGAAATGCTTCCCAGGTTGTTGGGCGAGGAAAAAGAGGAAATAGAAGAGGCGTTGACCATCATTTTCCTGACCTCTTTGGAACTGGGCATGATGCCGGAGGATTGTAGGATTGTTAATGTAGCACCCTTGTTTAATAAGAGAAAAAGTGATAGGCCGTGTAATTACAGGCCTTTCAGCCAAAATCAGTGGTGGACAAAGTTTGGAAAAATCCTGAAAGACAGGATAAATCTGCTTTTGGAAAGCAAGGATTAATTAGGGACAGTCAGCATGCATGTTTGAAGGGAAATTGTTGAGGAGGTAACCAAGAGGGTCGATGACGTTATTGCGTACAATGTATTATATATGGACTTTAGCAAGTCTTCTGATAAGGTCCCACATGGTAGACTGGTCATGTACGTGAAAGCCCAATGGGCTACGGCGCAAAATGGCAAGTTGGATGCAAAATTGCCTTCGGAAACAACGTGTACTGATTGATGGATGTATATGTGACTGGAAGGAGGTTTCCACTGGTGCTCCGCAGGGCTCAGTACTGCGTCGCTTTCTTTTTATGGTTCATATTAAAGATTCAGATTTGAATATCAGGAGTATGATTGAGAAGTTTGCAGATGACATTAATTTGACTGTGTGTTTGATAATGGAGAGTAAAGTCATGGGCTGCAGGAGGATATCAATCTACTGGTCTTGTGCGCAGAGCAGTGGTAAATGGAATTTAATTCAGAGAAATATGTGCTGATTCACGTTGGGAGGGCGAATAAGCAAAGGGTATATACATTATGCAGTAGCTCTCTTAATAGCGCAGATGAACAAAGAGACCTTGAAGTCCTTGTCCACAGATCCCTGGAAGTAGCAGGCCAGGTGATTAATGCGGTTAAGAAGGGATTCGGATTGCTTGTATTTATTGGCCAGGGCATAGAATATAAGAGCAGGGAGCGTATGCTTAGATTATGTAACACTTTGCATGGGCCACAGCTGTAGTACTGCATGCAGTTCTGGTCGCCGTATTATAGGTAGGAACTTGAATGCACTCGAGAGGGAGCAGAGGAGATGTATTAGGATGCTGCCTGGAATGGGAAATCTTACTTATGAGCAGAAATTGGATAGGCTGGATTTTTTCTCATTGGAAAAGAGAAGGCAGAGATGATACCTCATTGATGTGTTCCAAATATAGGGGGGCCGAGGCATACTGGACTGTAAGGGTCTGTTTCCATTTCGATTATGAGGGGCATTGTTTTAAGGTGGTTGGTGGAAGGTTTAGTGGGGTTCGAGAGGGTTTTAGGGATTTGGAACTCGCTGCCTGGCAGAATGCAAGATGCAGAAACACTCACAACTTTTAAGGGATGCTTGGATGGGCACTTAAAGTGCAGTAACCTGCAGGGTTACGGACCTATAATTACTAACTGGGATTAGACAGGGTGAACGTTTGTTCGACGGTGCAGATTTAATGGTTAGTACTGCTGGGATGGCATATGGCCAGGGTGATCTCCTGCAATAGGTTCGATTGCCTGGATGGGTCGGAGAGGAAATTTCCCAGATTTTTTCTACCTAATTTAGCCTGCATTTTTATCTGATTTTTGCCTCTCCCAGAAGATCACATGACTCCGGTTGGTAAGAACTGTAGAATGATTCAGTATAATGGCTATCGCAGTTGCGTGAGACGGAATAGTTGGGCTGGGAGCTCTTTGCATTTCCATCATTGTTAATAGGTTTATTTGTAAACATTATGGCTGTTGACCAAGGGCCATGCGGAACTTTGTCGGCCGACCCGGACACGAGGGTCCGAAATTGACTCCTTGTGCGCTGTAAATTTATATGTTTCTATGCTTCTACATTCTGTGTTCTTGCTACTCTCAGTGTTTCTACAAGTATTGTTCAACAGGGAGGAGTACTGCTTCTTCAGCTGAGGGAGCGTGGTAGGTAGAAATCAGCAGGAGGTTTCCTTGCCCATGCTTGATCTGAATCCATGAGACTTTATGGGGTCCGACTGCATACCACTCTGCCGCCACCTATGGTGGATCTGTCCTGACAGTGGGATAGGACACACCCAGGGATGATGAAAGAGGTGTCTGGGACATTGACTGAAAGGTAGGATTCTGTGAGTCGAAATATGTCAGGCTGCTACGTCACTAGTCTGCGGGACAGCTCTCCAAAATTTAGCATAATTACCCAGATCTTGGTCTGAGGTACTTTGAAGGATCGACTGATCTGTGAGTGTTGAGGTCGATGCAGTGAGGTCCGTCCAGGTTTATGCTTATTATTGTATTTTTTAGTGGTTGTGTAGAACTGATTGACTTGCTAGGCCACTTCAGAGGGCAGCCAGGAGGTACCCACATTGATATGTTTCTGGAGTCCTCCAGACCAGATAAGGAAGGTAGATTTCCTTACCTGAAGAAGTTTAGTGAATAAGACGTTTTTTTATGACAATCCTGCAGTTTCATTGTCAACATTACTGATACAACCTTTTTTTAAATTCCAGATTTATTTAATTAACTGAATTTAAATTCCACAGCCGCCACGGTGGAAAGTATAATCCTGTCTCTGGACCATTGCTCCTGGCCTTTTGATTACGAATCCAGTGACATTGCCATTCCCGCTATGGCTTTTCTGCAACGTTAGCTCCAATTTCTCATCTGATCTCCATATCCCTTCATTCACCTAGAGTCAAAACATCTGTCTATTTCAGCCTTGAATATATTCAAACCACTCAGAATCCACAGCTGTCTAGGGTGGAGAATTCTAAATTTTCACATCCATGTGATTGAAGGAATTATTACTCTACTCAGTCTGAAATTGCCGACCACTTATCCTGAGAATCTCCAGCCACGTGAAACAAACCTTAAAGCATCTACCCAAACATTTACTTTCAGAATCGTATGTATTTCAATTACCTCGCCTCTCATTCTTCTAAACTCCAGAGCGGAAAGAACACATATCTGTCTGCAGATCAAAAAGTCAAATTCCGTTCACAGTATTCCAGGAATGGCCTCTAGAATGTCCTGTACGATTGTATCAAGATGTCCTTATTCTTATACTCCAACTCAGGCAATAAATGCCAACATGCCATTTTCTTTACTTTCTCTACATGCGCGCCAGCTCGCTCTGTCTCCTGAGTGAGGACAACTGAATCTCACTGAACACCAATCTTTAATAGTTACTAACCATTTGAAGCTTATTCTGTTTTTCTATTCTTCCAACCAAAGTGAATTACGCTACATTTTCCCACATCATACTCCATCTGCCAACATATTGTCCGCTCACTTTTTTCACCTATATCCCTTTGCAGTCTCTGTGTGTTCTCCTCTCAGTTTACTTTTCCATCTACCTTTTTATCGTCAACAACTTTTGACACATTGCACTCGGTTCTATCATAAATCATTAATAATAACTGTTAATATCTGAGGTGTTATCAGAGCCCTTTGCAGCATTCCACAAATTGAGCCTACCAACCAGAAAATGTCCCGTTTGTCACTACTCTCTGTTTTCTTTCCGTTAACTAATCCACTATCCATGCTAATACATTACTCCCAAACTCATGAGCATCAATCTTGCATAACATTATTTTGTGCTTCACCTCATTGAATGCATTTTAGAATTCTAAATATAGTATATAAAATGATTCCACTTTATCTACCCTGCTAGTTACATCCTCAATAAACTCTAATCAATTTGTTTAACATGATATACCTTTCGTAAAACTGTGCTGAATCTGGCTAATGATATTCTCGGTTACTTAGTAGCTGTTTAGCACTTCCTTTCTGAAGGATTCAAGCATTTTTCCAACAACGTCCATGAGGTTAGCTGACTTGGAGTTCCGACATTTCTCTCTCAATCCATGCTTGAATAGTGGGGTGCATTTTCTGTCTTACAAATCGTTGTGACTATTTTAGAATCTAGAGATTTTTTGCAGAACTCACCGAATGCAGCCACTAACTCTGTAGCCACCTGTTTAAGAACCCTAGGATGTACGCCATCATGTCCAGGGGAATTGACGGATTTCTGGTTAGGATTAGGGTTTCGCAAGTACATTTTGTCTAATAATCCAAATTACTTTAAGTTCAACGTTCCGTTTAGCCCCTTGGTTCCCCACTATTTTTCTGTGCATTTTGTGTTGTATATTGTGAATACTGAGAGAACGCATATTTGTTAACGTACCTGCCTCTCCCTTGTTCTCCATTGTAACTTCACGTGTCTCCGCCACAAATGTTTTTTTTGTTACTATCTACCTTTGACATAAATAGTTCTTACAATCTATTTCATATGTCTTGCTAGTTCAATCTCTAATGCAATGTTAGACGTTTTTATCAACGTTTGGGCCAACCTAGTATTGGTTTAATGGTCTCCTAATCCTCATGCTTACATCTATTTTTGCAATATTAGGTCTCTCTTTTAGTATGATTCTATTGTTATCTTATTTAGTGCGTCAATAAAATGTATAATTGTTGACAATTTTGGAATATTTCTTTAAATGTTTGCTGCTGGTTATCTACCTCCATACTTCTTAATCAACCTAAGCCAGCTCGCCCCTCATATGTACTTAATAGGCTTTGTTTAATTTTATGACTGTAGTTTCGTACTTAGGTATTTCACTCTGAAATCAAACGTGAAATTCAATCATATTCTGATCACTTTTCCCCAGATGAAACGTTACTACGTTATTAGTAATTAACGTTGTTTCTTTACACAATAAACTTTCTAAAATCGTCTGATCCCTGGTTGCTTCCATTTCATACTGTTCTTGGAAACTGCCTTTAAACCATTCCTAAATTCGTCCTCCACAATACATGTGTCAATTTGATTGGCACAGTATATGTGAAAATTATGGTTCACCACAATTATTGCATTACCTTTCTAACATGCTAATAATATTTTCTGATTAATACTCTGTCCATCAGTATAGTGATGTTTAGGGGACCTATAATCTACTCGCACCAGTTTTTTCTGAACCTTATTTACTTCTTAGCTCCACACATACTGAATATACTCCTGATCTTCCTAGCTAATATCCTTTCTCAAGAATATACTTAAGTAGTCTTGTATTACCGTGGATACTCCCTCTCGTATTCCATTCTGCCTTAATTGCAAAAACGTCAAATACACTGGAATATTTCCCAAATTTGTTCAGCTTGCAAACATCTCGCTGCAGTGGCTACTGGGTCAAACCCATTTATCTCTATTTGTGCTACTAATTGATCTATCACGTTGCGATGGCTTCGTGCATTCGATAAAGAACCTTCATATTTAACATTTAACATTATTGTTAGCCGTATTCACGAAATCACTATTACCATTAAACTCTCTATCGCCTTGTGTCACACTAATCTTTAACGAAGTCGCTACACTGCTCCATTGCCTTGAGTTTTCCCTTCCGATTACTAAATTTCCCCACATCGGACCCCTTCCTGCCTTTTAAATTTAAAGCCTTATCTGCAGCCCTAAATATTGCATTCGTCCGGACACTGGCCCCAGCCCTTTTTAAGTGGAGACTGTCCCAATGGAGAAACTCTCACTTTCCCCAGTATTGCTGCCATCAACCTAAGGCCTCCCTCCTTCATCAGTGTCTGAGAAACACCTTTAACTCTCCGATCTGCTTCCAATTGTCACTTTGCACGTGGCTCAGTTAACAATATAGAGATTATTACCTTTCACAATGTGTGTTTAATTTGGATCCCAGATCCTCAAATTCTCTCAGCTGATCCTCCTTCCTCGTTCAAACGATGTTATTACTTCATAAATAGAGCTCTAAAATTGGTCTACCCCATCCCTCTCCAAATGCTTCTGCAGCCGCGAGGATATATCCTGATGCCGCTCACCGGCAAGGCAACACAGCCTTCGGAAATCCCCGTCATGGCTGCAGCGGGCAGTATCTACCACTCTAGCTTTACTGTACTTATCAATGCAACTTTTCGTTTCATTCCTCCCACTTGAATTGCTTCCTGTACCGCATTGCCTTGTTCAGTCTGCTCATGCACACTGCAGACTGGACCGGTGATATAATGATTATGTTACAGGACCAGTAATCCAGAGTGCTGGATTAATAATTTGGATGTGTTTCTTCAGATGTCCATCACATAGCTGTGGAATTAAAATTCAGTTAAGCATATATATCTGGAATACAAAGCTGGCATCAATAATGCTGACAATGAAGCAAAAGGATTGTCGTCAAAACCCATCTGGTTTTGTAATGCCATTTATGGCAGGAAATCTTCTCTCATTACCTGGTCTGGTCTATATGTGCTTTCAGAACCACAACAGTGTTGTTGACTCGTAACTGCCCTCTTAAATAGCCGAGCAAGACACTCAGTTTTAAGAAATCTCGACAATCAATACTACTAACAATAAAACTGGACCGACCACCCAGCCCAGTCGGCCCTGCAAAGTCCTTCTTATAATCACATGGCGAATTCTGCAAAGATTTGGAGCACTGTCCCAAAAACCAGTCAGTCAACACCTCGACATAATCATTGTCACAGAATTAAACCTTTCCGCCAATGTCCCAGACTCCTCCATAACCATCCCTATTATGTCCTTTTCCACCAGCTGGACAGACCCACCCGACGTGGCAGCATATTGTATACATTATGGGAGTGGCCATGCGAGTCCTCAAAATTTACACATGAAGTCTCATGGGTACAGTTCAAGCATGGACCAGGAAATCTCCTGAACATTATCAGCGAATGCCCTACCTCAGCTGGTGAATTAGCATTACTGCATGTTGAATACCACATGCAAGTTGCATTGAAAGTAGAAAGGGCACATAATTTACTCTGGACGGGGAACTTCAATGTCCATAATCAAGACTGGTTCGGTGGCACCAGTGCTCTCCGAGCTGGAAGAGTCCTGAAGGACATAGCTCCCAGAATGGACATGCAGAAGGTAGTGAAATAACAAACACGAGGTATAAAACGACATGACTCATTTGCACCAATCTACCCGTCGCAGATGCATCTCTTCATGAGAGCATTGGTAACAGTAACCACCATACTATCATTTTGGAGAGGAAGTCCGTACTCACACTGAGGTCATGCCCCACTGTTAAGTAGCAATACTAACCTACTAAATGTGATAGATTCAGACAAAATGTAGCAACTCACAACTGACCATTCATGAGGTGTTGCGGGTCATGAGCAGCAGAGGAATTGTATTCCAACACAATCTGATATCTCTCACTCTTCCATTAATATCACGTCAGGCGACTTCAACAGTGCTGACGAGCAAAGCAGGAGCATTAATTGGGCTATCAAGGACAGCTGCAACACAGAACAACATGCAAGCGAGACAATCGTGGCAGCATGGTATAAACAGATGTCAGTTACCCCACAACCAGCGGATCAGATCAAAGCTCTGCAGTCCTGCCATAGTTAGTCTTCAAAGGTGGTCGACCATTAAAAACAGACGGGAGGAGCAAAATTCCTATCCACAATGAAGGTGGAGCCCAGCACACGAACGGAAAAGACAAGGTTGTAGCGTTTGAAAATATTTTCAGCAAGAGTTGTCGAGTGGATGATTCATCTCGCCCTCTTCCTGGGGAACCACCATCCCAGAAGTCAAACTGCAGCCCATTTTATTCACTCTACGTGAGATCAAGAAGGGGCTGGGTGCACGGGATGCTTGAAAGACTATGGACCACGATAATATCCCAGCTTTTTTGCTGCAGACTTGTGCTTTAGTCCTAGCTGCAGCTCGAGACAAGCTTTTACAGTAGGGCTACAGCACTGGCATCTACCGACAATGTAAAAAACCGTCCAGTTATGTCATGTCCACAAAAAGCAGGACAAATCCAATCGGCCAATTACCATCCCATCAATCGACTCTCAATCATCAGAGACGTGATGGAAGGTGTCGCTGGCAGCACTATACAGCGGCTGTTACTCACCCATAACCTTCTCACGGATGATCAATTTGGGTTCCGCAAGCACCATTTGGTCCTAGACATCATTACAACCTTGGTCCAAACATGGACAAAGGGCTGGATTCCAGACATGAGCTGTGAGTGACTGCCGGTGACACCAATGCAGCATTTGACCAAGTGTGGCATCAAGAATTTCTAGTAAAATTCTACCATGGGTGGTGTGATACCAAGCACAAAGGAAGATGGTTGTGGTTTGCTGAAGGTCAATCGTCCGAGCCGCAGGGTATTGCTGAAGGAGATCCTCAGGGCAGTGTCCTAGGCCCAACCATCTTCATCTGCTTCATAAATCGCCTGCACCAACATCCAATATGATCATGGCTGATCATGCAACTTCAGTACACCATTCCTGCTTTACCTTTAACCCCTTGATCCCTTTTGCCGTAAGGGCCACGTCTAACTCTTGTTTGAATATATCTAACGAACTGGACTGAACAACTTTCTGTGGTCGAGAATTCCACAGGTTCACAATTCTCTGAATGAAGAAATTTCTCGTCATCTCGGTCCTAAATGGATTACCCCTTACCATTAGACATCGGGAACATTATTCCTGCATCTAAACTGTCCAATTCCGTCAGAATATTGCATGTTTCTATGAGATCAGCTCTCATTATTCTGAATTTCAGTGAATATAAGCCTCGTCGATCCAGCCTTTCTTACTATGTAAGTCCTCTCATCCCGGGAATTAGTCTGATGAACCTTCGCTGCATTCCCTCAACAACAAGAATGTCCTTCCTCAGATCAGGAAACCAATACTGTACACAATATTCAAGGTGTGGCCTCAACAAGGCCCTGTACAACTGCAGTAATACCTCCCTGCTCCCATATATCAAATCTTCTCGCTATGAAGGCCACATGCCATTTGCTTCCTTCACCGCCTGCTGTACCTGCTTGCCAACTTTCAATGACTGATGTACCTTGACACCCAGGTCTCGTTTACGTCCCCTTTTCCCTCTCTGTCGCCATTCAGATAATATTCTGCCTTTCTGTTTTTGCCACCAACGTGGGTTACCTCACATTTATCCACATTATATTTTATCTGCCATGCTTTTGCCCACTGACCTATCCTGTCCAAGTCTACCTGCAGCTTGTTAGCATCCTCCTCACAACTCACACCGTCACCCAGCTTAGTGTCATCTGCTAAGTTGGAGTTATTACATTCAATTCCTTTGTTTCACTCAGTAATATATATTGTAAATAGTTCGGAAACCAGCACTGAACCTTGCGGTACCCCACAAGTCACGGTTTGCCATTCTGAAAAGGACCCGTTTATTCCTACTCTTTGCTTCCTGTCTGCCAACCAGTTCTCCATCCACCTCAATAAATTGCTCCCAATACCGTCTGCTTTAATTTTGCTCACTAATCTCTTGTGTTGGACCTTGTCAAATGCCTTTTGAAATCCAAATAAACCCAACCACTGGTTCTCTCATGTCCACTCTACTCGTTACCTCCTCAGAAACCTCGATAAAATTTGTCAGGCATGATTTCCCTTTCATTAATCCATGCAGACTTGGACCGATCCAGTCAATGCTTTCCAAATGCACTGCTATTGCATCTTTAAAAATTGATTTCACATTTTTCCCGAATACCGATATCAGGCTAACCAGTCTATCATTCCCTGTTTTCTCTCTCTCTCCTTTTTTAAGAAGTGGGTTTACGTTAGCTATTCTCCAATCCATAGGAACTGATTCAGAGTCTATTGAATGTTTAACATAGAAACATGTAAAATAGGTGCAGGAGTAGTCCGTTCCGCGCTTCGAGCCGGCACCACCATTCGATAAGATCATGGCTGATTATTCCTTCAGTAACATTTTATGTTTTTATTCCATACCCCTTGATCCCTTTAGCCATAAGGGCCAGTTCTAGCTCCCTCTTGAATATATCCAATGAACTGGCATCAACAACTTTCTGCGGCAGGGAATTCCACAGGTTAACAACTCTCTGAGTGAAGAAGTTTATCCTCATCTCAGTCTTAAATGGCCTAACCCTTATCCTAAGACAATGACCTTAGGTTCTAGAATTCCCCAACATCGGGAAAAATCTTCCCGCATAGAAACTGTCCAGTCCCGTTCCGAATCGTATATGTTTCGATGACATCCCCTCTGATCCTTCTAAACTCTAGTGTATAAAGGCCCAGTTGATCCTGTCTCTCTCATATTTGCTTCCTTCACCGCCTGCTGTACCTGCATGCCAACTTTCAATGACTGATGAACCATGACACCCAGGTCTTTCTGCACCTCCCCTTTTCCTAATCTGCCGCCATTTAGATAATATTCTGCCGTCGTGTTTCTGCCCCCAAAGTGGATAATCTCACATTTATCCACGTTATATTGCATCTGCCATGCATTTGCCCACGCACACAATCAGTCCAAGTTAACGTGGATCCTTCCAGCGTCCTCCTCACAGCTCACACCGCCACCCAGTTTAGTGTCATTGCAAGCTTTGAGATACTACACTCAATTCCTTCATCTAAATAATTCATGTTCATAGTAAAGAGCTCGGGTCCCAGGACTGAGCCATGCGGCACTCCTCTTGTCACTGCCTGCCATTCTGAAAAGGACCCGTTTATCCCGACTCTCTGCTTCCTGTCTGCCAACCAGTTCTCTATCCACGTCAGTACATTACCCCCAATACCATGTGCTTTGATTTTACACAACAATCTCTTGTGTGGGACCTTGTCAAAAGCCTTTCGAAAGTCCAAATTCACCACATCAACTGGTTCTCCCTTGTCCACTATACTAGTTACATCCTCAAAAAATTTTGGAAAATTACCACCAATGCATCCAATATTTCTAGGGCCACTGCCCTAACTACTCTGGGATGCAGACTATCAGGCCCTGGAGATTTATCGGCCTTCAGTCCCATCAATTTCACTAACAACATTTCCTGACTAATAAGGATTTACTTCAGTTCCTCCTTCTCGCTTGACGCTCGTTCACCAATATTTCCAGAAGATAATTTGCGTCTTTCTTAGTGAAGGCAGAAATATAGTATTCGTTCAATTGGTCTGTCATTTCTTTGTTTTCCATTACAAATTCACCTGATTCTGATTGCAAAGGACCTACATTTGTCTTCATTAATCTTTTTCACTTCATATATCGAACACTTTCTCCTGATTTTCAATGTCATTATGTTCGCTGAATCCGCGACCATCAACATCTTTTGGTTACCAGAAACTTAACTGGAAAAGTCACGTAAATACTGTGGCAAAAAAGCGAGTCAGAGGCTGTGTATTCTGTGATGAGCTTCCCACCTCGCGAACTCTCCAAAGTTTTTCCAACTTCTACAAAGAACACGTCAGGAGTGCTATAGAATAAGCTCCACTTGCCTGGATGAGTGCTGCACCAACTACAGTCAAGAAGCTCGGCACCCTTCAGAACAAAGCAGCCTGCTTGATTATCACCCCATCCACCCGGTCAAGATTAAGTCCTTCCAATGCGCGCTCCGTGGCTGCAGTGCTCAAAACCCTCAGGTCATGCAACTGTTTCCGTCCCTCTTCTCCTTTAATATGCTGCTAAAAAATCAATCTCTGAAATTGAGTTTGCATTTACTCTCTGCTGTATTGAAAGGTTACCTCAGAGCTCTGTCAAGCTCGTTGCAAGTATCACTACATTAACGGGCTATATGAATTGTGGCTGCTACTTGTATTTTGGTACTAGTATTCCAGTGTTTTTCTTTGCCCTACCGTTGCAGTCCGTTTTATAGAAACAAAGAAACATAGAAATTTGCAGCTCAGATGGAGGACATTTTGGAACATCGTGCCCACTCCGGTCGACAAAGAGCCACACATCACTCGGTTAGCCGCCTTGAAGGTTACATATAATCCTAGGAAAAATGAACAATGGCGGAAAGGTAAAAAGCACCCAGCCCAACCAGCAGGTCTCACACAACTGCATTACCCATTGAGCTGAAACATTCTAAATTCCACCCAAACCGGAGCTATGGGAAAGGCCAAAACCAGATAAAAACCAAGGCCAATTCGGGGGGAAAACCTGGGAAAATTCCTCTTCGACCACTACAGGCATAGAAACTAGTCCAGGAGATCACCCTGGCCTCTTCAATTCACTGCAGCACTAACAATCATATTGGCATCAGCCAACATGTTATTCCTTTCTGGAGCTGTGCAGACTTTATCCTTACTTTATCCTCGTGATGATCATCTTGCTATAACTTAAAAGGTGCTGACCATAACTGAAATGGATGTGATTCCACTCCGCATCAGTGATCATTAACTTACGAAGTGATCTCACTTTCCCAGTACTCGTGTGTACATCACTCTTATTTCAATAATAGTGACGTTGCTTCGCCTAGCAGCGTTGAATGTGCTCTCACAGTACCACCGATACCTTACTACAGGTAGTGACACGCCCTTGCAGGACTGATGTCGGCATTGATCTTTCAGCAATGATGATAACTGAAAATGCAAGGCACCTTCGTAACTTGATAGATGAATGATTGGCAGAAATAGGGATACACGGATTTGATGTAATAACCATTACAGCGACTTGCTTGCAAGGTTACCAAGGTTTATAAATATTCCACTGTAGTTAAGTTTTGAAAAGAGAGTCTGAATGGAAAAGTAGAGGGAATATCCTCGATAATTCAAGATGACTTACGGACAGACCTGAGAAAAGATATGAGCTCGGAAGATCACAAGTAGAACCAGCGTGAGTCGTGGTAAGAACATTCTGCGTCGGAAATCGGTGATTTGGAACCCTAAAAGTCGCTGCACCGTTGTACTGAGTATTAATCACGAAATAATAATCTTTTGTCACAAATATAATACCATAATTGTGGAGAACATTAATCTTCGTCAAGACTGTAAATGGAAATTGAAAAATGTATTCTGAAGGGCAACTAGTTCAGAATGCGTTCAAGACAGATTGCAAGAATAATATCTTTTGGAGCCAACCAGAGAACATGACCTTGTGTTTTGTAATAATACAGGGTTAGTCAGAAAGCAAGTCGTAACACATCCTCTGTGGAAGAGAGGCCATCATATGATAGAATGCCACGATGGTAATCAGAGTGAAACACATAAGTACGAAACTAGAGGTTTAACGTTCATTTAAACCAATTACAGATGTCTGGGGGGCTGGCTTCGATGGATTTATAAACTATATGAACAAGTATAATGGTAGATAGTCAGTGGCAAACATTTAAAGGAATATTCGAAAATTTCGACGAATTTGATTGAGAAATAAAAAATCCTTCCGTAGCTAACTAAATAAGTTAACTATACTATCACACATAATGAGAGGCTTCTAATGATGCAAAAGTAACAGTAAGCATGGGGCTTTAGAAACCTTCAAAGTATGACACAAAGTTGACAAAAATGGAGCCAATCATCATCATTGGCAGTCCTAATGAATTGAGGAAGACTTGCTTCCACTCCAAAAGTGAGTTCCCAGGTGACTGTACAGTCCAATACAAAAATTACCGTCTCTGTCACAGGTGGGGCATACAGTGATTGAAGGATCGGGTGGGTGGAGAGCCTGGTTTGCCTCAAGCTCCTTCCACTGTCTGCATTTGACTTCTGCCTGCGTTCAGCGATGAGACTCGAAGTGCTCAGCGCCCTCCCGGTTGCTCTTCCTCCACTTAAGATGGTCTTGTGCCAGGGATTCCCTAGTGACCATGCAGAGATTGCACTTTATCAAGGAGGCTCTGAACGTCTTCTTGAAACGTTTCCTCTGTCTAGCTGGGGCTGGCTTGCCATGTAGGAGTTTCGAGTAGAGCGCTTGCTTAGGGAGTCTCGTGTCGGGCATGCGGAAAATGTGTCCTACCCAATGGAGCTGGTGGAGCGTGGTCAGTGCTTCGATGCCGTGCATGTTGGCCTGTGCGAAAACACTGACATTGGCGCGTCTATCCTCGCAGTGGATTTGTAGGATTTTGCGAAGGCAGTGTTGGTGGTACTTCTCCAGCGCTTTGAGGTGTCTGCTGAATATGGTCCACTTCTCTGAGCCATATGGGAGGGCGTATATCACTCTTGCTCTGTTGACCAGAAGCTTGGTATAAGATTGAGGTCCTGATCTTCAAACACTCTCTTCCGGGGGCGTCCGAAGGCTGTGCTGCCACACTGGAAGCGGAGCTGCATCTCGTCATCAATGTCTGCCCTTGCTGATAGCACGCTCCCGAGGGATGGAAAATGGTTCGTGTTTTCCAAAGCCGCGCTGTGGATTTGGGTGACCGGGGGGCACTGCTCTGTGGCGGGGTGAGGTTGGAATATAAGAGTCAACTAATAATAAATATTTTGAAAAACGATTGTAAGAACTATTGCAATTATGTCAAAAGGTAGACAGTAGCAAAGGTAAGCCAAGGCAGGAAATATAATGATGGGGAATAAGGAAATTGCAAAATTGAAATAAATATTTTTTTTTAATCTGTTTCCCTGTATTGGGCACAACAAGTTGAGAAAGATAGTGGTGAACGGAGGGGCTATTAAGATTCATGAATGTAAGGTACTTTCGATCAGTCGCGGAAAATGCACTTGAGCAACTAATCCGACTAAAGCCGACAAATCCCCTCGATATGATGGCCTACATCCTAAGGTTCTGCAAGCAATTGCTGTGGAGTTGGGTGTGATAAACCATAATTGCCTAGATTGTAGAATTGTCCCAACGGATTGGAAGGCAGCACATATACCCCACTATCCAAGTAAAGATGGAGAGTGGAAACAGGAACTGCAGGCCAGTTAGCCTGAGGGCAGTTGTTGAGAAATGCTCCAAACCATTGTAAAGGAAGTGGTAAAAAGTTATTTAGAAATAAAGATAGCAATTGATCGAAGTTGCATTGTTTTATGAAATAGATATCGTGTTTAACAAATTGGTTAGCGTTTTTGGAGGAAGGAATTTGCATGGTATATAAAGTGGAATCAGTGGATATAATATATTTAGTCTACACAATCTATCATCATAAGGTCACCCCCTCATCTCCAGAATCAGCTGATTGAATCGTCTCTGTACCCCCTACAAAGCTACTACATCATTCTTTAAGAAAGGTGAACAAAACTGCACTCAGTACTCCAGGTGCGGCCTCACCAGTACCCTATACAGTTGCAGCAGGACCTCCCTGCTTTTGTACTCCATTCCTCTCGCAATGAAGGGCAACATTCCATTCGCCTTGCAAACTAACCTTTTGGGATTCATGCACAAGGACACCCAGGTCTATCTGCACCGCAGCACGTTGTAATGTCTCCCCATTCAAATAATATTCCCTTTTACTGTTTTTTTTCCAAAGTGGATGACCTCACATTTCCAACATTGTATTCCATCTGCCAAACCTTAGCCCATTCGCTTAACCTATCTAAATTGCCTTGCAGCCTCTCTGTGTCCTCTACACAACCCGCTTTCCCACTAATCTTTGTGTCATCTGTAAATTTTGTTGCACTGCACTCTGTTCCCCCTTCCAGGTCATCTATGTAAATTCGTAAACAGTTGTGGTCCCAGCACCGATCCCAGTGGCACACCACTAAACACCGATTTCCAACGCGAAAAGGACCCATTAATCACGACTCGCTGTTTCTGTTAGCTAGCCAATTTTCTATCCATGCTAATACATTTCCTCTGACTCCACGTACCTTTATCTTCTGCAGTAACCTTTTGTGTGGCAACTTGTCGAATGCATTTTGGAAATCTAAATACGCCACACCAATCGGTACAGCTCTATGCACCATACTCGTTATATCCTCAAATATTTCAAATAAATTAGTTAAACATGACTTCCCATTCATGAAGCATGAGAGGTGATTTCATTGAAACAGGTGAGGTTTTCAGAGGTGATGATTGGGTAAATGCTGAAAGGTTGTTTCACGTAGGTGGAGAGTATCTATCTCAGGTTTATAGTTTCAGGATAAGGATGCGGCCGTTTGACACTGAGATTAGAAGACATTTCTTCACTCATAGGATTTTCAATAATTGGAATTCTCTACAGATCTCGATGCTGCGTAGTTGAATATATTCAAGGCTGAGGCAACAACCTGCCATAGTTCTACTCACAGAATCATATCATTCAGCCAATGTGCCAGACTCATTCCCTCCATGATTGCTGCCCCACAGGAACTGCAATCCTACGAAGTGTGGCGGCACAGGAGTATAAATTCAGGAGTGATTAGTTTCGGGAGCCCTCAAAATTAACTCTGGTGCCTCTGAATAATTAAGCCTTCAGGTCAAGCATGGGCAAGGAAATATTCTGCAGATTAGCACCATCTCTCACCTGCACTGCCCCGCCGCCCCCCACCTCCTCCCGCTGGAAGGCTAACGACGTCTTTCCCAGTGGCTGATAGCAGGTAGATTCATCTGTAGTTGCTGCAGTCGGAATTGTCGCCTTATTGAAGATGCATCTCTAAGATCTCCCGGCGAGCTCTCCTCCCTCTAGATGAGAGTGAGGAGGTCATGTATTCGCGCCAGTATGCCTCTCCGCCATACTTCAATCCCTCAGAAATGATTCCATCCGCCCAGGTAGCCTTGTTACTTTTTTAGCTTTCTTATGGCGTTTTCTACCTCGTGCAGTGTTGGGGTCTCATTGACGTAGTAGCGGGTAGCATTCTGCAGAATGGAGTCAAGTACACACGTGTCAAACATTGGATTACATCGAATTCGACAGCACTGAAACAAGTCATTCGCCCCAGCCAGTCTTTTATGCTCCACTTGAGCCTCCGCTTAACGTTCCTCAAATGCCTATTCCCTTTTCTCTCATATGCCTGTCTAGCCCCTCCTTAAATACTTCCATACTATTCTCTTCAACTACTCCCTGTGGTACCGAGTTCCACGATCTCACCACTCTTTTGGGTAAATAAGTTTCTTCTGAATTCCCTATTTTGATTTCATGGTGATAACCTTATATTGATAGATTCTAGTTATTCTCTTCCCCACAAGTGGAATAATTCTCACTGTATCCACTCCATCAAAATCTTTCATAATTTTAAATGTCTCTGTCAGGTCACGCCTCAGCCTTCTTTTTTCAAGCGAAAAGAGACACTGCCTGTTCATTCTTTTCTGATTTGTTTCTGCTGGCTGTTCTGGTATAATCCTTGTAAATCTTCTCTGCATCCTCTGCAATGCATCGATGTCCCGATTATATAATGGCGACCAGAACTGCACATAGTACTCTAAGTGTGATCTAATGAAGGTTAAATATAGGTTTAACATAATGTCGCTACTTTTCAATTCTGTATATCTAGAAATAAATCAGCGTGTTTGGTTTGCTTTTTAACGGCCTTGCCAACCTATGTCGTTATTTGTTAGAGTTTTTGTATTTGTACTCCGATATCCCTTTTTTCCTGTAGACAACCCAGATTGGCACCTTCCAATAATAAGTGACTTCCTTAAGTTTCCTTCCTAAATGTAACAACTCACATTTAAATGGTGTGACATTCATTTGCCAATTATATGCCCATTCTGCAAATTTATTAATGTCCTCTTGTAAGTTGTTGCAGTGTTAAATAGAAACATAGAAAATAGGCGCAGGAGTAGGCCATTCGGCACTTCGAGCCTACACCGCCATTGAATAAGATCATGGCTGATCATTCCCTCGGTACACCTTTCCTGATTTCTCTCCATATCCCTTGATTCCCTTAGCTTAATGGGCCATATCCAGCTCCCTCGTGAAATTATCCAATGAACTGGCATCAACAACACTCTGCTGCAGGGAATTCCATCGGTTAACAACTCTCTGAGTGAAGAGGTTTCTCCTCATCTCAGTCCTAAATGGCCTCCCATTTATCCTAAGACTATGTGCCCTGGATCTGGATTTCACCAACATCAGGAACATTCTTCCCAAATCTAACCTGTACAGCCCCGTCAGAATCTAATAAGTTTCTATGAGATTCCCTCTCATAGACTCGATCTTCAGTGAATAAAGGCCCAGTTGATCCAATCTCTACTGGTATAACAGCACAGCCATCCCGGGAATTAATCTGATGAACCTTCGCTGCACTCCTTCAAAAGCAAGAACGTCCTTCCTCAGATTAGGAGACCAGAACTGAACACAATATTCCAGGTGAGGCCTCACTAAGGCCCTGCACAACTACAGTAAGACCTCCCTGCTTCTATATTCAAATCTCCTACCTATGAAGGCCAACATACCATTTGTCTTCTTCACCGCCTGCTGCACCTGCATCATTGACTGATGAACCATGACACACAAGTCACGTTGCCCCTCTCCTTTTCCTAATCTGCCGCCATTCAGATAATATTTCCCCTTCCTGTTTTTGCCCCCAAAATGGATAACCTCACATTTATCCACATTTTACTGCATCTGCCATGCATTTTCACACTCACCTAACCTGTCAAATTCACCCTGCAGCCTCTTAGCGGTCTCCTCGCAGTTCACACCACCATAATGTTTAGTATCATCCGCAAACTTGGAGATATTACACTTAATTCCTTCATCTAAATTGTAAATGTATATTGTAAAGAGCTGAGGTCCCAGCACTGAACCCTGCGGCACACCACTAGTCACTGCCTGCCATTCTGAAAAAGGCCCGTTTATCGCGACATTCTGATTCCTGTCCGCCAACCAGTTCTCTATCCACTTCAGTACATTACCCCCAATAACATGCGCTTTAATTTTGCACACCGCCTCTTGTGTGGGGCCTTGTCAATAGCCTTTTGAAAGTCCAAATACACCACATCTACTTGTTCTCCCTTGTCCACTCTACTAGTTGCATCCTCAAGAAATTCTAGAAGATTCGTGAAGTATGATTTACCATTCAAAAATCCATGTTGGCTTGGTCCAATCCTGCCACTGCTTTCCAAATGCGCTGCTATTTTATCCTTATTGTTTGATTCCAACATTTTCCCCACCACTGATGTCAGGCTAACTGGTGTATAATTACACTTTTTCTCTCTGTGTCCTTTTTTTAAAAAGTGGTGTTACATTAGCTACCCTCCAGTCCATAGGAACTGAACTAAATTCAATAGACTGTTGAAAAATGATCACCAATGTATCCACTATTTCTTTGGCCGCTTCCTGAAGTACTCTGGGATGCAAACTATCAGACCCGGGGATTTATCAGCCTTCAATCCTATCAATTTCCCGAACACAATTTCCCGCCTGATAAAGATATCCTTCAGTTCCTTGTTCTCAGTAGACCTACAGTCCCCAAGAACATTCGGAAGGTTATTTGTGTCTTCCTTCGTGAAGACAGAACCGAAGTATTTGATCAATGGTCTGCCATTTCTTTGTTCCCCATTATAAATTCACCTGAATCCGACTTCAAGGGACCTATGTTTGTCTTCACTAATCTTTTTCACTTCACATATTTTTAGAAGCTTTTGAAGTCAGTTTTTATCTTCGCTGCAAGCTTCCTTTCGTACTCTATATTCCCCCTCTTAATTAAACCCTTAGTCGTCCTCTGTTGAATTCTAAATTTCTCAGGTTGTTGCTTTTTCTAGCTAATTATATGCCTCTTCCTTGGTTTTAACACTATCCTTAATTTCTATTGTTAGCCATGGTTGAGCAAACTTCCCCGTTTTATTTTTCTCCAGACAGGGATGTATAATTGCTGAAGTTCATTCATGTGGTATTTAAATGTTTGCCATTGCTTATCCACCGTCAACCCATTAAGTATCCTTTCCCAGTCTATTCTAGGCAATTCACGCCTCATACCGTCGAAGTTACCTTTCCTTAAGTTCAGTACGCTAGTTTCTGAATTAACTGTGTCACTCTCCATCTTAATAAAGAATTGTACCATATTATGGTCATTCTGCCCCAGGGGGCCTCGTACAACAAGATTGCTAATTAGTCCCTTTTCATTACACATCACACAGTCTAGGATGGCCAGCTCTCTAGTTGGTTCCTCGACATATTGGTCGAGAAAACCATCCCTAATCCATCCCTAAATCCAGCTCCACCGCATTGTTACCAGCTTGGTTAGCCCAATCAATATATAGATTAAAGTCGCCCATGATAACTGCTGCATCTTTATTGCACACATCCCTTATTTCTTGTTTGATACTGTCCCTAACTTATCTACTTTTGGCTGCTGGTCTGTACACAACTCTCACTAGCGTTTTCTGCCATTTGAAATTCCACAGCTACACCATACTGATTCCACATCATCCAGTCTAATATCCCTCCTTACTATTGCATGAATTTCCTCTTTCACCAGCAAAGCCACCCCACCTCCTTTTCCTTTCTGTCTATCCTTCCAAAATGCTGAATACCTTGGATGTTGAGTTCCCAGCCTTGGTCACCCTGGAGCCATATCTCCATGGTGGCAAATACATCATACCCATTAACTAGTATCTGCGCAGTTAATTCGTCCACCTTATTACGAATACTCCTCGCATTGTGGCACAGAGCCTTCACGCTTGTCTTTTTAGCACACCTTGCCCCTTCAGAATTTTGCTGTAATGTGGCCCTTTTGTTTTTTGCCTTATGTTTCTCGGCCCTCAACTTTAACTATTCTCCTTTCTATCTTTTGTTTCTGACTCCATTTTGTTTCCCTCTGTCTCCCTGCATTGGTTCCCACCCACCTGCCACATTACTTTAACTCCTCCCCAACAGCACTAGCAAACTCTCCCCCTAGGACATTGGTTGCAGTCCTGCCCAGGTACAGACCATCCTCAGTATTGACTATCCCTCCTAATTTGATGTCATCTGCACATTTAGAAATGTTGTTCTTGATTGCTAGGCATAAATCTTGAAAAAAAATTGAGAACAACAGTGGTCCCAGCACCGATCCTTGTGGAACACCACTACCCGCCTTCTGCGACTAAGAAAAGCAACGTTTTACTCCTACTGTGTGGTTTCTGTCTTGAAGCCAGCTAGCTATCCATTCTGCTCGCTATCTCCTGACAACGCATTCTCTGACCTGGCTTGAGGCTCTTCTTGTTCCTATGTAACAATCTATTTTTTTATTTTATTCTTTCAAGTATGTCAACATTCGCTAGCAAGGGCCGCATTTGTTGCCGATCTCTATGTGCCCTTGTGATGTTGGTGGTGAGTCACTTTACGCAACCGAATGGTTCGCTCGGCCAATTCGGAGGTCAGTTAAGAGCCAACAACATTGCTGTGGGTTTGGAGTCACATACAGGCCGAGACCGGTAAGTACATCAGATTTCCTTCGCTAAAGGAGACAAGTGAACTAGATGGGGAGTCTGTTACAATGGTCACCATTACTGATACATTTAAAATTCCAGATTTACTTCATTGAATTTAAATTTCCCCACTCTCGTGGTCGGCTGTGATTTCTCTCTCTGGATTATTAGTCCAGTGACATAACCATCATGCTACTATGATTCCCCTCCGTCTTTGTAATGCGCTCAAAGGGCTGCATGACTCCTTCTATTCCTGTGCAGCAGGTTGAGGGAAGGAATGGCATGCCACTTTTCCTACGTAACAAGATCAAGAGTTTGATTAGCCTCCTCCTATTCCTGCATAACAGGTTCGAGAGTTGCAAATGCTTCATCCTCAGCCTATGCAGCAGTTTCGAATGGCTAAATTAACTTCGAGTCTTCTCATTAATAAGTCTAAAGGAGCTGAACGGCTTCCGCCAGCCCTATGCCTCAGGCTCGAAGGGTTAATGACCTTCCCCTGTCCTTGTGCAACAGACCGGAGAGGCTCAATGGCATCCTCTTGTTTCTGCTCAAAAGCTTCGTTTGTTTGGCATTGCCTTCTCATCACCTATGAACGAATGGAGTTCGACATTTCTTGTAAAAAAGGCTCACGGAGCTGTTTGGCTTCCTCCTGCCCTTTGCAATTTGTTTGAGGGATTAACGGACTCAATGCCCTCCACCTGTCCCTATGTAACAGGCTCGATTGCTTGCATCTGTTACTGTGCAAAATACTCAGATGATAATTGGGAAGGACTGGAGCCACTTGTTCAACTGAAAGTGCAGGTACCGCAGTTCACCTTCTCTGAAGTACTGCTTTGCAGCAAAATTCACTGCACAGCCCAAATCCTGACTCTGGTGAGAGTCGAGCCCACACACTTTAAATGTTTAATATGCCACTGATTAGAAATTTAACGTGCTATCCATTGCGCCACAGAGCCAACAAATTTTGTATCAATACCAAAGTAAAATAGTGTTGAAGCGTCATCTGAGCTAAAACAGAACAATCTGAAAACAGGCAGCAGACGAGGCAAAATCTGCGGTGAGAGAAACAGAGTGACCGGTCAGGTCGATGAAATTTCAACACAACTGGATTAATTTCTGCTGTCTAAAATGGATGCTCTGTCAGACCCGAATCATCATGTTTCTGTTTGAAAGGGATGTTTTGTCATAGACTCATAGAACTTTTCAGCACGGAAGGAGATCACTTCGGCACATCGTGTCTGCACTGTCCGACAAATAGCTATCCCGTCTAATCCCACTTTTCAGCTTTTCTTATACCCATGTAACAATCTATATTTTTATTTTATTCATTCAAGCATGTTGACATCGCGAGCAAGGGGTTAATGGCCAGACCCTGTTATTGTTGTAACAGACTGGAGTGGCTCAATTGTCTCCTACTCTTTCTGTGCAACAGGTTCGTTAGTTTGGCATTGCCTTCTCGTCATCTCTGCAACACATTCGCGTGACCGATTTTGTTGCAGTCATCCTCAGTATTGAATATCCAACTAATTTGGCGTCATCCACAAATTGATAAATTGTGTGTTTGATTACGAGGTCTAAGTCTTCAATTTAAATTGTAAACAACAGTGGTCCCAGCACCGATCCTTGTGGAACGGCACTACCCACCTACTCGTACTATGAAAAGCTAACTTTTACCGCTCCTGTCTTGAAGCCAGTTAGCGATGCATTTATCTAACTGTCTCCTGATGCCACATTCTCTGGCCTGTCTTGCAGTTTTTCTTTTTCCTGTGTAACAATCTAGAGATCCTATTATTTATTTTATTTATTCAAGCATATGGACAATTCTAGCAAGGGCAGCTTTGTTGCCTTCCCTAATTGCCCTTGTGAAGGTGATGGTTAGCCACTTTATGCAATAGAATTTTTCGCTCGGCCTTTTCAAAGGGCAGTTAAGAGTCAACCACGTTGCTCTGGATCTGGAGCCACATTTGGTCCCAGACGAGTAAGGATGGCAGATTACCTTCACGAAAAGAGACTATCGAGCGAGATGCGTGTGTTGCATCAATGGACAACATTACTAATACTTCTAAACTTACAGATGTATTTAATTGAATTTAAATATCCCTACTCTCTTATTTGGCTATGCTTTTCTCTCACTGGATTACTAGTCCACTGCCATAACCATTATTCTATTATTATTGGCCTCCGCCTGTGTAATGTGCGAGAGGAGCTGAATGACTCAGGCTGTTCCTGTGCAACAGGTTGAGGGACGGAATGTCATCCCCCGCGTCCTATGTAACAGGTTCGAGGGGTTGATTATTCTCCACCTGTTCCTGTATAACAGGTCGGTGGGTCGGAAATGCCTCGTCCTAATCGTATGTAACATGTTCTATTAAGGGGAGAGTGGAGTGGGAGCGGGCACGTGGGGAGGACGGTCACAGAGCAGAACAATCTAGAATGCTAAAGAGAAATGAAAATGAAGCAATGCCGGAAAGTGATTGTTGTATTGTAACCACATTATGTCAAGAAGGGAAAGTGTATTCAAACAAAAGAGTGCACTAAAAAATAGGATCCTAATAAGAAAAAAGCGATAAGATAAATTGGGCTATATACAAAATAATGTTGCTATTTGTAATAATTTTGAAAATACAAATGCAAAAGCATTGTATCTGAATGGACGAAGCATCTGTAATAAGGTGGAAGAATTCGCAGCACAAATAGATGTAAACGGATACAATATCGTTGCAATTACAGATATATGGTTGCACGGTGACCACGGATGGGAACTGAATATCAAATGATATCCGGTATTTAGGAAGGACAGGCAAAAAGGAAGAGCGTGTTGTGTGCCGTTTTTTACCAAAGGATGAAATCAGCGCTATAATGAGAAAGCTATTCGGCTCAGAAAAACAAGGTGTAGAGTCAGTCTAGCTGGCGGTAAGGAGAACGGAGGGCCAGAAAAGATTGGTAGGAGTTGTGTATAGGCCTCCAAACAGTTTTGGTAGTGTAGGGGAAAGCATTAATAGGAAATTAGAGCTCAATGTAACAAGGGTAGTACCATAATCGAAGGTGACTTTAAACTACAGATAGATTAAAGTAATTGTCACGTATCTCAGACTACTGTACATAACTGTATCTTACCATACTATACATGACTGTTACCAGATATGACCTGTAACCAAAAGCTTACCTTATCACCAGGGGTGCACTTGCAGGAGACATTGGATATACCTGTTCCACACAGGTATATAAAGACAGGTCTCAGGCAAGTGTTAATTCGAGAGCTGTGTAATAAAGGTGGAGGTCCTGAATGACCTTGACTTCAGCATGTGCCTCGTGTGAGTCTGTACAGCAGGGACAGGACTTTACAGTGGCGACGAGTTACGGGATTACAGAATCCACAGAATGGCGACCAACGGCTCAGATGAAAAATACAATGCTGTAGATAATTGGGAGGACTTTATAGAAAGACTCCAGCAAAGCTTTGTAAGCAAAGACTTGTTACGTGACGATAAGGCAGACAAGAGAAGAGCAATCTCTTGACTAGCTGTGGCGGAAAAACATATGCCTTAATGAAGGACCTGCTGGCACCCGAGAAACCAGCAAACAAGTTGTTTGAGGAGTTGAACACACTGGAAAGAGACCACCTGAAGCCAGCAAGCAGCCTTCACATGGCCAGACACAGGTTCTACAACTACAGACGCTGTGTGGGCCAGAGCATGCCCGACTTCGTGGCGGAACTTCGGAGGCTGGCTAGCTTCTGTGAGTTCTCCGATGAAAGAAGGAGAGAAGTACTGAGAGACATTTTTATTGAAGGAATAGGCCATGCAGGCATATTCCGAAAGCTCATAGAAACCAAGAACTTGACCCAAGAGGCAGCAGTCCTGGTTGCACAGACATTCTTGGCAGGAGAAGAAGAAACCAGATTGATCTACACTGCGGGTATGACAACAAATGAAACATCGGAACAAGAGGTTCACAGCGTGAAACAAGCAGCTACCCCCACACACAGACAAAGGCAGGAGAGCAGGCCCTCAACAGCAGGCAGTGGCGCCAGAAGCCATCAAGGGCCACATGAACGGCCGTTCACACTTCATCAACCCACAATGCAAGCAATCAACTAAGAACTGAGAGAAGCTCAACAGAGATCAGCCAGACACAGCTCATCCTTTGGAAATAATGGAAGCGGTCTGTGCTGGAGATGTGGGGGAAGTCACTCATAAAGGGAGTGTCGATTTCAGCATGCCGTTTGCAGAAACTGCAACTATACAAGACATCTGGCCCACATATGCAGAAAAACGGCAGATCAACTGGTATACAAATCGGAGAGGTCGGAAGCGAACCAGAAGACTGTGGGGACAGTACCCGGGACACCGAGGTACTGCGGGTCAATACGATCAATGGCCACTTTTCTTTCAACAAGATGCCTCCAATAATATTGAGAGTCCTACTCAACGGGATACCTGTCAACATGGAGATGGATACGGGAGCGAGTCAATCTCTCATGAGCGTTCAACAATTTGAACAGCTGTGGCCGCACAAAAGCAACAGACCAAAACTCACAAGGGTCGACACTAAACTAAGGACCTATACCAACGAAATCGTCCCAGTCCTTGGAAGCGCCATGCTGTCAGTCACACACAAATGGACAGTGAACCGACTTCCCCTGTGGATTGTCCCCGGAGATCTCCCAGCATTTGTGGGGAGAAGCTGGCTGGCAAATCTAAATTGGAAATGGAATGATGTTCACGCCATGTCGTCAGAGGAGGGGACCTCCTGCTCAACAGTTCTAAGTCGATTTGAACATCTCTTTCAGCCAGGTGTGGGCACCTTCAAAGTGGCTAAAATCAAAATCTATATCACACAGGATGCGAGATCGCTCCTTCACAAGGCTAGAGCTGTGCCCTATGTAATGAGGGAAAAGATTGAACATGAACTGGACAGGCTTCTGCGGGAAGGCATTATCTCACTCGTGGAATTTAGCAACTGTGCAAGTCCCATCGTCCCAGTCAAGAAGCCTGATGGATATGTACGAATCTGTGGGGATTACAAATCTACCATAAACATAATCTCCGTACAGGACCAATACCCGCTGCCCAGAGCGGAAGACCTATTTACCACATTGGCTGGAGGAAATCTTTTCTCAAAACTAGATCTCATGTCTGTGTATATGACGCAAGAAATGACCGAAGAGTCTCAGCTACTCACCACCATCAACACACATCGAGGACTTTTCAAGTACAATCAATGCGCATTCGGCATCAGGTCGGCAGCGGCTATATTGCAGCGCAACATAGAGAGTCTGCTTAAGTCCATCCCGGGGATGGTTGTATTTCAGGACGACATCCTTATCACGGGCAGTGACACCGACTCCCATCTCCGCAATTTGGGGGAAATACTAAACCGGTTGGATCGGGTAGGCCTGAGAGTTAAGAAATCCAAGTGCCTGTTTCGAGCGCCTCACATTGAATTTTTGGGCAGAACTATTTCCGCTGATGGAATCCGCCAAACAGAGTCCAAAACGGAAGGCCCCGGAATGTCTCGGAACTGCGCGCCTTTCTCGGGCTACTCAATTACTTTGGGAACTTTATGCAGAACTTAAGCACGCACTGGAGCATCTCCACGTGCTACTCAGAAAGTGATGCCATTGATTTTGCGGGGACGCCCAGGAACGCGCATTCAATTAGGCACACAACCTTCTGTGTTCCATCAGTGTTTTGGCTTTCTTTAATCCAGGTAAAAAGCTAGTTCTGACATGTTATGCGTCAGCGTAAGGGGTCAGGTGCGTTTTACAACATGTCAAACGCACAGAATTCCTGGCCCGTGCTTCACCAGTGCAGAATTACAAGATTTCACAAGTGACCACGGCATAAACCACTTTAAGACGACACCATTCAAGCCGGCCTCCAACGGCCAAGGTGGAAAGAGCAGTGCAAATCATTGAACAAGGCATGCTCGAAATCCAAGGTCGCCCGCTGCAGGAGTGCCTGTCACAACTGCTGCTGGCATACAGATGTCGTCCACATTCATTGACTGGATTCCCCCCCCCGTGCAACTATTGATGAAATTGACCTTAAAAGCACGGCACTCATTAATCCTCCCAGACATGCATGAAATTATTGAGGCAAAGCGCCGCAAGCAAACTGAGTACCATGACCGAAATTCGAGGGATGGTGGTGGAATGAGACAGGGGACAAAGTGTTTGTGCTAAACTAGGGCAGGGGTCGCAAATGGGTTGCAGGGACAGTAACAGGAAAGGAAGGAAACAGGCTCCTGGTGGTACAAATGGACAATGGCCACACCTGCCTGAGGCAAGTAGACCATGTCAAAAGTAGATTCACCAACAACACTGCTGAACCAGAGGCAGACGACAATGTGGAACTCACATCACACCTGGTGGACAGACAGAGGGAACAACCTGAGTAAAGGGCAATCCAAACAGACAACCCAGGCGAGGCACCAAAAATCATAGTGAATGAAACAGGCAGCCCAGGCGAGATACCAGCAATCACACCGAAAAAAAACAGGAACCAAGGCAAACAACTGAACCACAACTAAGGCGCTCCACGCGACAGCATAGACCACCTGAGAGACTGAACCTATAAAGACAGTAAGACCTTGGTGGAGGGTGATGTCATGTATCTCACACTACTGTACATAATTGTACCTTACCATGCTGAACATGACTGTAATCAGATATGACCTGTAACCACAAGCTAACCTTACCACCGGGGTGGACTGACAGGAGACACTGGATATACCTGTTCCACACAGGTATATAAAGACAGGTCTCAGGCATGTGTGCATTCGAGAGCTGTGTAATAAAGGTGCAGGTCCTGAGTGACCTTGATTTCAGCATGTGCCTCGTATGAGTCTGTACTGCAGGAACAGGACGTTACAGCAATAATAATGTGGCCGAAGAATTTCTGGCTTTTTACGAGATGTTTTTGTAGCCCAGTATTTTGCGGAGCCTACTTGGAAACTGAGTATCGTAGCTTGCGCATTGTTTAATGAGAAGGGGTTAATTAACAGTCTTGTTGTCCGTGGTGCTTTCGGGAAGAGTGGTAATAACATGATTGAATTCATTATTGAATGCAAAGTGAAGTAGTCTAATCCGCATCTATGGTTCTAAATCTAAGCAAAGGAAACTACGAATGTATGGGGAATGAATTGGCTATGATAGATTGGGAAGAATCAATAAACGTCATTTTGATGGATGGGCAATGGCTAACATTTCAGGAACGAATGCATGAATTGCGGCAGTTATACTTTCCTTTCAGGTGTAAAAACTCAAAAAAGGATACATGCCCAACCATGGTTTAAAAAATAAATTAAGTATAGTTTTAGATTCAAAGAAGAGTTATACAAAATTGCCAGAAAAATTGGCAAGCCTGAGGATAGGGAACAATTTAGAATTCAGCAAAAATGTGCCAAGGGATTGATTAAAAGGCGAGAAATAAGGTATAAGAGTGAATTTGCAAGGGACATAAAAACCGACTACAGTAAATTCTACAAGGTCGTTAAAAGGAAAAGATTAGTGAAGACAAATGTAGGTCCTTTACAGACAGAAACAGGAGAATTTATAATGTGGAACAAGGAAATGGCAGGACAATTAAGTAAATACTTCGTATCTCTCTTCACGGAGGAGGACACAAATAACATCCAAGAAATGCGTGTGACCAAAGATCTAGTGAGCAAGAGGAATAAAAGGAAATGACTATTAGGAAGAAAATTGTGCAGAGGAAACGAATGGGAATGAAGGCCGATAAATCCCCAGGGCGTTATGATCTGCATTCCCAGTTGGAAAAGAGGTGGCAATGAAAATAGAGCATGCATTGGTTGACACCTTCCAAAAATCTATACATTATGGAACAGTTCCTGCAGATTGCACGGTGGCAAATGTAACACCACTATTTAAAAATGGAGGGAGAGAGAAAACAAGGAACTGCAGACCGGTTAGCCTAACATCAGTTGTAGAGAAAATGCGAGAGTCTATAATAAAGGATGTTATAACTTAGATAATATCAAAGGGATTAGACAAAGTGAAATTTAATTCATGAAAAGAAAATCATGTTTACAAACCTACTGGAGTAATTTGAGTAAGTAACTGATAGGAAAGATAATGGAGAACCATTGGATATCGTGTATTTGGAGTTTCAGAAAGCCTCTGATCAAGTCCCACATAAGGTATCGTGGGCAAAATTAAAGCATATAGGATTGGGGGTAATTTACGAGCATGGATTGAAAATTGGTTAACGGACAGGAAACAGGGTCGATGCACAGAGTGACCTGGGTGTCCTTGTCAAACAGTCATTTGAAAGCATACATGCATGTGCACAAAGTATTTCGGAAGGCCTTCATTGCAAAAGCATTTGAGTAAAGGAGCAACGATATGTTACTACATTTATACAGGGCCTTGGTGAGACCGCACCTGGAGTACTGTGTGCAGTTTTGGTTTTGTTACCCAAGAAATGGTATACTTGCCATAGAGGGAGTGCAGTGAATGTTCACCAGACGGATTATTTGGATTGCAGGACTATCGTATGTGGAGCGATTGGGTCGACTAGGCCTGTATTCTGCAGAGTTTAGAAGAATGAGAGAGGATCTCATTGAAACATATACCATTCTGACAGGGTTGTATCGACGGGATGCGGGGAAGATGATTCACCTGATTGGGAAGGTTATAACAAGGGGTCACAGTCTCAGGATACGGGGTAGGAAATTGAGGAAGGAGAAGAGGAGATTTTATTTCACTCAGAGAGTGTTGCAGCTGTGGAATCCTCTACCACAGAAGGCTGAGAAAGTCAAGTCACTGAATATTTAAGAAGGAAATACATTTTTAGACACAAAAGGTATCAAGTGATATGTGCAAAAAGCAGAAATATGGTGTTGAGATGGAGGATTTGGAATGATCATATTAAATGGCGGTGCAGACTCGAAGGACCGAATGGACTTCTCCTGCTCCCATTTTCTATGTTTCAATGTTATGGTATCTAAATCGAACTTATATTCTTCTTGTACAGCAAGCTGAAGGAACTGATCAGCTTCTGCCTCACTTAATACTCAGATTTGAGGCATTAATGGCCTCCTCATTTCCCTGTGCAAAGGTGCGGTGCGGCTGAATGGCCTCCTCCTAATTCTGTGTAACAGAAAAGTGTGCCTCCTCGTCATCTATGCAGCAGGTATGAGCGGCCGAATGGCGTTCTACAATGCTTGCATAAAAAGCCCAAATATCTGAATGGATTCCTCTTGTCTTTGCAACTGGCTCGAGGGGGTAATGGAATTCTAGTGTCCTTCTGTAGCAGGCTCAATGGCTTGCTCCTGGTCCATGTGTAACAGATTCAGGCTGCTAAGAAAACTCAATGGAAAAGTGGGTGGGATTGGAGCCACTTGTGTAACAGGAATTGCAGGGGCCGCTGTTTCCCTTCTCTGAAGTATTGATTTGCTTCAAAATGGTCTGAGCGGCCGAGGAAACACCAGATCATGACCTACATTCGACTAAATTCAGAGCTAGCCAGACTAATGCCACTTTCCAGCTCTTGGTCTGTAGTCTTTTAGGTTACAGGAATTCAAGTGCACAATCAAGGACTTTTAAAAGTGATTAAGACTTCTGCCTCTCAATTATTTTCAGGAGTGAGTTCCAGACGCTCACCACCCCTGGTTGTAAACATTGCACATCAAATCCCGTATAACCTCCAACCAGTTACTTTAAATCGATGCCACCTGGTTATTGTCCAATCTGCTAAGGGGAATCGATCCTTTCTATGCACTTTATCGAGGTCACTCATAATTTTATTCACTTCAATACGGACCCCCCTTAGCCTCCTCATTCCAATGAAAACAAACACAGCCTATGCAATATTTACTCAGAGCCAAATGCACCATCCGCCTAAATCTACGAGTTCAGTCAGATCTTTCCTGTAATGGGGTGACCAGAACAGCATGCAATACCCGAGCTGTGGCATAACTTGAGTTTTACACATTTGAAGTATAACTTTCCCGATCTTTTATTCTATCCCTCATCTAATGAAGGCAAATATTCCGTGTTGCTTCCCAACATAGACACATAGAACATAGTTGCAGCAGTATGCCATTCGACACTTCGAGCCTGCACCACCACCCAATAAGATCATGGCTGATCATTCCCTCAGTAATCCTTTCCTGATTATCTCCATACCCCTTGCTGCCTTTATTCGTTATGGGGCATACACAGCTCCCTCTTGAATATATCCAATGAACTTACATCAACAACTCTCTGCGGCAAGGAATTCCACAGGTTAACAACTCTGTGAGTGAAGAAGTTTCTCCCCATCTCAGTCCAAAATGGCCTACCCCTTATCCGAAGACTGTGTCCCCTGGTTCTGGACTTTCCCAACATCTTGAACATTCTTCCCGCATCTCTTGCCCAGTCCCATCAGAATCTTATACGTTCCTAAGCGATTCCCTCTCATCCTTCTAACCTCCAGTTGAAAAAGGCTCAGTTGATCCAGTCTCTCCTCATTTGTCAGTGCAGCCATCCCTGGAATCAGTCTGATGAACCTTCACTGCACTTCCTCAATACCAAGAACGTTCTTCCTCAGAGTAGGAGACCAAAACTGAACACAATATTCCACGTGAGGTTTCACCAAGGCCCTGTACAACTGCATTAAGACCATTCTGCTCCTGCACTCAAATCCCCTAGCTATGAATGCCAACATATAATTTTCCTTTTTCACCGCCTACATTACCTGCATGCCAACTTTCAATGACTGATGAACCATGACACCCAGGTCGCGTTGCACCTCCCCTTTTCCTAATCTGCCGCCAATCTGATAATATTCTTCCTTCTTGGTTTTGCCACCAAAATGGACACCCTCACATTGATCAAAATTATAATGCATCTGCCATGTGTTTGCCCACTTATCTAACCTTTCCAAGTCAGCCTGCAGCCTCTTAGCGTCCTCCTCATTGCTCACACCGCCACTCAATTTAGTTTCATCTTCAAATCTGGAGATATTACTCTCAATTCCTTCATCTAAATCATTAATGTATACTGTGAAGAGCTGCGGTCCCTGCACTGAGTCCTGCAGCACTCCACTCGTCACTATCTGCCATTCTGAATAGGACCCGTTTATCCCGACTCTCTACTTCCTGTCTTCCAACCAGTACACTATCCACGTCAGTACATTACCCCCAATACCATGTGCTTTTATTGTGCACAACAATCTCTTGTGTGGGAATTTGTCAAAAGTCTTTTGAAGGCCCAAATACACCACATCCACTGACTCTCCCTTGTCCACTCTGCTAGTTACTTCCTCAGAAAATTTCAAAAGATTCGTCAAGCAAGATTTTCCGTTTATAAATCCTGCTGACTTGGACAGACCCTGTCACTGCTTTCCAAATGCGCTGCTTTTTCATCCTTAATGATTTATTCCAACATTTTCCCCACTACTGATATCAGGCTAACCGATCTATATTTACCCATTTTCTCCCTCTCTCTTTTCTAAAACGTGGTGTTACATTATCTACCCTCCAGTCCATGGGAACTAATCCAGAGTCGATAGACTGCATGAAAATTATCACCAATGCATCCACTATTTCTAGGGCCGCTTCCTTAAGTGCTCTGGGATGCAGTCTATCGGCCTTCAATCCCATCAATTTCCCGAGCACAATTTCCCAACATATAAGGATATCCTTCAGTTCCTCCTTCTCACTCGACCCTCGGTCCCCCATTCCATCTGGAAGATATTTGTGCCTTCCTTCGTGAAGACAGAACCAAAGTATGTGTTCCATTAGTCTGCCTTTTCTTTGTTCCCCATTATAAATTCACCTGAATCCGACTGCGAGAGTTCTACGTTTGTCTTCACTAATCTTTTTCTCTTCACATATTTTAGAAGCTTTTGCAGACATTTTTTATGTTTCCGGCATGCTTCATCTCGTATTCTATTTCCCCCCTCTTAATTAAACCCTTAGTCCTCCTCTGCTGAATTCTAAATTTCTCCCACTCCTCCGGTTTTCTGCTTTTCTGGCCAAATTTATATGCCTCTTCCTTGGATTTAACACTATCGTTAATTTCCCTTGTTAGCCATGGTTGAGCCTTGTTCCCGTTTTATATTTACTCCAGACAGGGATGTACAATTGTTGCAGTTCATCCATCTGGTATGTATAAATGTTTCACGTTGCCTATCCACGGTCAACCCTTTAACTATGCTTTGCCAGTCTATTCGAGCCAATTCACAGCTCAAACCATCGAAATTAAATTTCCTCACGTTCAGGTCCAGAGTTTCTGAATTAACTGTGTCACTCTCCATCTTGGTAAAGTATTCTACCATATTATGGTCACTCTTGACCAAGGGGCCTCGCACAAAAAGATTGGCAATTAGTCCCTTCTCGTTACACATCACCCAGTCTCGGATGTCCAGCTCTCTCGTTGGTTCCTCCAGAAATTGAGCTAGAAAACCATCCCTCATATACGACAGGAAATCATGCTCCACCGCAGTGCTACCAGTTTGGTGAGCCCAATCAATGTGTAGATTAAAGTCGCCCATGATAACAACTGTAGCTTTATTGCACACATCCCTCATTTCTTGTTTGATGCTGTCCCTAACCTCACCACTACTCTTTGGCTTTCTGCACCCAAACTCCCACGAGCGTTGTCTGTCAGTTGGTATTCCGTAGCTCCACCCATACCGCTTCTACATCATCCAAGCTAAAGTCCCTCCTTACTATGGCATTAATTTGATCTTCAACCAGCAATGGCACTCCGCCTCCTTTTCCTTTCTGTCTATCCTTCCCAAGCTATCTACCTGCTCTGATACCGTCGGGGATTCTGTGGACATGCACTCCAAAGTCATTTGCACCTCGACCTTTATCAGTACCTTAACATTTAATGTTTATTCGCTTCGCTATAAGCACTCCCCAAATGCATTGTCTCACACTTCTCCGGGTTGAATTCCATTTAACTGCTGACCAGATCTTTGATATCTTCCTGCAGTGTACAGCTGCCTTCCTCATTATCAACCATACCTGGTTGACCAAACTTTTAGTCACCTGTGCTAATTTGTATTTAGCGGCTCAGTATCAAATTTGTCTCCCATAATATTCTTGTGAAGTGCCTTGGATGTTTCTCTAATTTCAAGGCGCTAATTATATATACGTTGTTGTTGTTGTTTAAAATGTGTGTTACATGACGTTATATTGAGTTTGCACCACAGAAATATACAATTGTACCTAACTGGTGTTGCTGGAGTTAATGTTCCACACTACCCTTCTTCACCTGAGCCTATCAGCATATTGTTCTATTGCTTTCTCAGTCATGTGCTAATTTAGTTCCCACGAAAATGAATCTGTGCTATTCGCCACAACTACTGCTCGTGTAGCATCTTCCACATCCTAACCGCTCTTTGCCGACCAAGAGCTTTCCAGCCTAATTCACACTTCCCAGCTCTAAGTCTGCCCTGTAGGTTACAGCACTTTAAGTGGCATCCAAGTACTTTTAAAATGTCTGAGGATACCTGCCGCTACCACCCATCCAGGCAATGAGTTCCCGACTACCAAGACGCCTTGGGTAAATATATTTACCCTCATAGCTTTTCGAACACTCCTCCTAAATCTTTATCATAAGCAGTCTCTCGGAATCGAGGAAAATTTGCTTCCACTCTAAGGATGTGTTCTAAGGTGGCTGTACTGTCCAATACGAGAACCACAGTCTCTGTCACAGGTCGGACAGATATTCGTTGAGGGAAAGGATGGGCAGGGAGCCTGGTTTGCCGCACGCTCCTTCAGCTGCCTGCGTTTGCTTAATGCATGCTCTCGAAACGATAGTCAAGGAGCGAAGCACACTCCCGAAAGCACTTCCTCCACTGAGCGCAATCTATGGCCAAGGACTCCCAGGTGTCAGTGGGGATGTCTCACACTTCATCAGGGAGGCTTTGAGCGTGTCCTTGTAACGTTTCCTCTGCCCGCCTTTGGCTCATTTGCCATGGACGAGTTCCGAGAAGAGCGCTTGCTTTGGCAGTCTCGTGTCTTACATGTGGCCTGCCCAGCGGAGCTGATCAAGTGTGGTAAGTGCTTCAATGCTGGGGATGTTGTCCTGGACGAGGAAGCTAATGTTTGTGCGTCTGTCCTCCCAGGGGATTTGCAGGATCTTGCGGAGGCATCGCTGGTGGTATTTCTCCAGCCACTTGAGGTCTTTACTGTACATGGTCCGCTTCTCTGAAACTTGCAGGAGGGCGGGAATTACTACGGCATTGTAGACCATGAGTTTGGTTAAAGTTTTGTGGGACTGATCTTCAAACACTCTTTTCCTCAGGCGACCGAAGGTTGCACTGGCGCACTGGAGGCAGTGTTGGATCTCATCATTAATGCCTATTCTTGTTGATAGGTAGCTTCCGTTTCGGGGAAATGGTCTACCCCCCAATTACTTTAAATCTATTTCCCCTGGTTGCTGACCACTCTGCAAAGGGAAACAGGTCCTTCCTACCAACTCTACCTTGGCCTCTCATAAAGATATGCACCTCAATATAGTCCCCCCATCGCCTCCTCTGTTACAAAGACAACAGACTCAGCATTTCCAATATTTCCTCATCACCAGAAATCTCCAGTCCAGGCAATTTATTTTTGTAAATCTCCTCAGTTCGCTTTCCAGAGCAATCACATCTTTTTTTGAAATGTGGTGACCAGAACTGCACACAGTACTCCAGCCTAGGCCTAAACAATGTTTTATACAGTCAAGTATAATATCCTTGCTGTAATCTGCGGGTTACGGAGAGAGAGGTGGTAAGTGGGATAGACTGGATAACCTCTTGTTCGCTGGCAAAGATATGATGATAAGCATTGCAGGGAACCCATTACTGCCAAGGTGCTCTCCTGGACGAATTTCGATCGACTAGATGCAGAGGAATTTTCACAGATTTTTTTTCCCAAAATCGGCCTGCGTTTTTTTTCTATTTTTTGCTTCTCCCATGAGTTCATATGGCTCTGGTTGGGGTGGTGTGCACAATATTTCGTTGCAAGGGGTGTAGCAATTGTGTGGGGCGGACTTATTGTGCTGTGTGTTCTTTATCTTTCCGCCATTGTCATTCTTCCCAGGTTCATATGTAACCTTCAGGGTTGTTGATCAAAGGGCCTTTTTGGCTTTTTATCGGCTGGCAGGGATACTATGCGCTGATGTGGCCTCCATCAGCGCTGTGGATTTCTAAGTTTCTATGTTCGATCACAAACCCAGATTTACTTCACAGACACAGACAGCTGCAACACAGACTCAGAATGCACCTTCACAGTCCCAGACTCTACCTTCACAGATTCAGAACCTTCCTACACTGTCTCAGACTCTACCTTCTCCGATCCAGTCTGTCCAACACCGACCCAAACAGCGACTAAACAGACCCAGGCAGCTCCCGCACGCAGGTTTACTGATCCTACACCGAGCCAGATATTACTGCACAGACCCACACACTACTGTGCAGGCAGGCAAACCTCATGAACAGCATCAAAATGCTTGTCTACAGACACAGACAGTTCATTTCAAAGACCCAGCATTCCCTACACTTGGGTAAACATGTCCTCATGTCCACATCAACCAGCACATTTCCAGAGAGTTCCGACAGAGACACTGACATTTCCTACGTGAAAACAGGCAGCTCCTGTGCAGAACCAGGCAGTTGCTGCACTGAAGCAGGGATCAACAGCACAGACACAAACTTTCCTACACAGACCCATACAGCTCCTTTCAGAGATATAGGGATCTCCTGGACAGATTAATTCCCTCCGATAAAGACCTGAACAGCTCTAAACTGGATCAGGCAGCACGGAAACAGACGCAAGAGTTACTGCACTGACATAAGCAGTTCTTACACGGGCGCTCATTGTTCCGAGAAGGGAACAAACTGCTCCTACACCGAGCCAGACAGCTCGCTTCGGAGAACCAGACACCTTATTTAAAGATGAAGACAGCACCGGCACTGAATCAAAAACTCCAATACAGACCCACACTGACCCAGGGGGATCAACCACAGACCGCACATTCCAAAACAGAGACACCTCCTGCACAGACTCAGTCAGCTCCAACCTGATATATGGAGCTGCAACACAAACCCCGTCGCTCCGACGCAAACCGGGACAAAACTTAGACAGACACAGTCAGCTCAAAACCTGACACAGGCCCCTGAAACACAGACCCAGACAGCACCTAAATAGATCCAGAAAATACTTCACAGAAACAGAAAGCTCTTACAGTAACCCAGATACTCCTACCTATAAGCAGAGAGCTTGTCATTGAATCAAATGCATAATGCTGCCGATAACGGAATTTTATAGGCTAAAAGGACAGCGTAGCCTATCCTGTCTTTCTGCCTCATCCGACCATGCCAGCGTTTATGTTCCACTGGAATCTTCTCGAGTCTTTCCTGATTTAAATCTATCAGCATAGTCATCTATTCCTTTCTACCTCATATGCTTGTATAGCCTCTCCTTATATGTATCTATACTATTCGCTTGACCCAATCCTGCGCATTTGAGTTGCACATTCTCATCACATTTGCAGAAAGAAGTTCCGTCTGAATTTCCTATTTGATTTCTGGATTTCTTGCTGACTATCTTATATTGATGGTCTCCAGTTATGTTCTTCACCACAAGTGAAAACATTCCCTCTCTATCCACTCTATCAAAATCTTTCATAATTTTAAATGCATCTATTAAGTCACTCCCAAAGATTAATCATCAAGTGAAAAGAGACCTATCTTGTTCATTATTTCCTCCTATGAATAACCTCGCATTTCTGGTATCATCCATGTAAATCCTCCCTGTACCCTCCCAAGTGCCTCTATATCATCTTTATAATAGGATGACAAGAACTGCATGCAGTACTGTAAATGTGCTCTAACCGAGTTTCAATACAGGTTTCGCATAACCTTCCTACTTTGCAATTCTATACTACTAGAAATAACCTCCACTGCTTAGTTACCTTTATTTTTCCTTGCTAAACTATGTCACAATTTTTGTGATTTGTGTAGTTGTACTCCGTAATCCTATTGTTCCTCTACCCTACCGAGAGTAGTTGCACCAAATAATAAGTGACGTCCATATACTTCCGACCAAAATGGAATGCCTCACATTTATGTGTGTGGAACTTAATTGACAATTTTCTGCCCATTCTGCATGTTTATCAATGTTGTCCTTAATTTGTTGGAGTCCTCCTCAGTATAAATTTCCTCCAATGTGGTATCATTGTAAAATTTGTAAATTCGTTTTTTTGTTCCAAATTATAAATCGTTAATATAAATTGAGCCCAAAAGTGGTCCCAGCATTGATCCATTTGGAACAGCATGACCCATCTTCTCCCAATCTCTGATTTCAGTCTTAAAGCCAGCTCGCTATCCATTCTGCTACTTATCACCTGACCTTGTTCAGCATGCTATTATTGGGTATCATAGCGAATGTCTTTTCAAAATCTCGATACATTACACTCATTGCATTATCAATGTCTACCCTCTCTATTACCTCTTCCAAAATTACATGAGTTTGCTCCAGCAGGACTGTCCATGTTGAAATCCATGCCGATTATTCATTGTTATACCTTTGCTTTGTAGATGTTCTTCTATTTTCTCCATTAGTTAGGGTTCCATTCTTTTCCTATCCAAGTGACAAAGATACCCCTTGACCAAGGAACTGATTCGCAGAGACAAGCAGGGAGTACATAATTTAATTTCCACCAAAAACGATTCAGCCAATACCACTTTCTATTGAATAATACAGTGACATCAAGTTGTTGTACTGTCAGTCTCGGATCACTCTGTTTCTGTTTAAAAGGGTTGCATTGTCCGTGCTGCTTCAGTCCGTGGGTGTTTAAACAATGCGACGTGCATGCTACTATGGCTGGGTGGTTAAATCGTTGTTTTCGGATTGTAATCGAATGTCTTCCGAATAGGGTCTAAACCTGCTCAAATTGAATCAGTAGGTGCAGGAACTGCTGTAATGCGCTCTGTTTGGAGGACATTTGAGCTGAAATTGATCTGAATTATTTTGCAGCATCTTTTAGGCCACCTGTTCCGTCTCGCTCCCCCAATCACCCACTCGTGTGAGACCAGAGAATTGGGGCATTTTTAAAATCCAGCCAAGAACGACAAAAAATATGATTCAAAGAGGGTACATTATGAATGTTAACTTTCACGAAATATAAAAAAAAATGGTAATAGTTTCTACAGGTACATAAAAAGGAAAAGAGTGCTTAAGTAAATCTTTGTCTCCTGGAAGATGAGACTGATGAATTAATAATGGGGAACAGGGAAATGGCAGAGATTTTGAACAAAAATTTGGATCAGTTCTCACGGTAGAAGTCAGTAAAAACATCCCAATAGTGGATAATCCACGGGCTATATGGAAGGAGGAACTTAATACTATTATTACCACGAATGAAGTAGTGCGAGGTAAAATAATGGGACAGAAGGCGGACAAGTCCCCTGGACCTGATGGCTTATATCCTAGGGTCCTAAGAGAAGTGGCAGCAGAGAGACTGGATGCAATGGATGTAATCTAACAAAATTCCCTCGATTCTGGAGTCATCCGGGCGGATTGGAAAACCTGGAATGTAAGGCACCAATTTATAAAACAGAGGCAGACAAAAGGCAGGAAACTATAGAGCAGTTAGCCTAAGACCTGTCGTTGGGAAAATGCTGGAGTCCATTATTAAAGAAGCAGTCGCAGGAGATTTGGAAAAGCATGATTGGATCATTAAGAGTAAACAAGGTTTTATGAAAAGGGAATCATTTTTGACAAATTTGCTGGAATTCTTTGAGGATATACCGAACAGAGTGGATAAGGGGGAAAAAGTGGATGTGGTGCATTTGGATTTCCAAAAGGCATTCAATAAGATGCCACAGAAGAGTTTACTGCAGACGACAAACGCTCACGGGGTTGGTGGTAATATATTAGCATGGATAGAGGATTGGCTAACTAACAGAAAACAGATAGACAGGATAAATGGGTCATTTAACGGATGGGAAACAATGATAAAATGGGGCGCCGCAGAGATTTGAGCTGGGTCCACAACTATTTAAAATCTATATTAATGACGTGGATGAATGAACCGAGTGTAATTTCGTCAAGTTTGCTTATGATACAAAAAAGGGTGGGAAAGCAAATTGTGAGCAGCACAAAAAAAATCTTCAAATGGTTACAGACAGGCTAAGTGAGTAGGCAAGAATTAGGCTGATGGGTTATGATGTGGGAACATGTGAGGTTATCCATTTTGGCAGAAATAATAGAAAGTCAGATATTGGCCCTGGAATTCCGGCCTCCCCAGTCTGTACAGAGTTCCAATGGACCCGGGAAGGCATCGGAAATGCCGGATTCCAGTGCGCAAGATTCTGGCTTGACAGCTAGACGCATCTCTAGAGCCAGGACACTTGTAAGTGGAAATTTCCAATATTTACTCTTACAAATGTCCTCAAAAATCTTGCACGTGAAAAAGCAGGCGCATAGCCTAATTTTACAAGCGCAAGTGTTTGTAAAATACAAAATGAAATAAAAATAAATTTATTAAAACATATTTTATCATGAAATTCCCTCCCCACAACGGTAAGTTTATTAAAGAAAATGTTAAAAAGTCAGGAAATTATTTACTCAAGATATTAATTACTTTAATTTAAATGAAAGTTGTGTACTTACTTTTTTAATCGTGTTTTGAGTGTTTTGTGCTCTCTCCCAATCATAGTAATATGAGTTTATGATCCTGCAGAACTCCTATTACTATGATAAATTACCTGATTGGCTGCCCAGAACAATGTGACTCCAGCTCGAGGCCATGCACGTGCTGCGAATCGCTGTTGAAGGAGGCCTCAGCATCGGAAGGTCGAACATGGTCAGCAACTTAAGCAAGGTGCGTATTTTTTCTCTGAAATGTCCGCGGGATCGTCAAAACGGAATTCCAGGGCATATAATTTAAATGGAGAAGCGTTGCAAACTGCTGCAATATAAGGAGACCTGGGTGTCCTTGTGCATTAAATGCAAAAATTTAGTATGCAGTTAGAGTAAGTAATCAGGAAGGCAAATAACTTGTTGGCATTTATTACACGGCAGATAGAGTATAAAAACAGAGAAGTTCTGCTTCAACTGCATAGAGCACCACTCGGAATACTGTTTACAGTTTTGTTCTCCGGATTTAAGGAACGTTCCAATTGCATTGGAGGCTGCTCAGAGAAGGTTCACCAGGTTCATTCCGGAGATGAGGGCGTTGACTTTGAATATAGATTTGGTAGGTTGGGCCTATACACGTTGGAGTTCCGAAAAATGCGAGGTGATCTGATTGAAACATATAAGATCATGAGTGGGCTCGACTAGATGGATGCACAGAGGATATTTCAACTCATAGGGGAAACTAAAACAAGAGGACAGAGTCTAAAAATAAGGGGCCGCCTATTTAAAACTGAGATGAGGAAACATTTCTTCTCTCAGAGTTTTGTTAGACAATGCCCCAGAGCGCTGTAGAAGCTAGGTCTGAATATATTTAAAGCGTAGATAGAAAGTTTTTTGAGCAATAATTGTGTGAAAGGTTATGATGTGCGTACTTGGAAGTGGAGCTGATTCCATTATCAGTTCAGCCATCATCTTGCTGAATAGCCGGATAAAGGCCAAATAGCCTACTCCTGCTCCTATGTTTATGTTATTATGTTCCAAATACAACACATTTTCTGGCGACAGCAGTGGGATGTTGCCCAATGGATAAAGCTTCTGACTTCGGTGCTAAACATGTCCTATCGCGGCCTTTTAACTCACCGGGTAGTACCTTGTCAATTCTGTTCTGAAACTGTCTCAAAACAGCAAATTTCAGATAGGCTCTCACCTGAACTATCGGAAGGTGTTTTGCTGCAGAAGCTGATTGTAGACTTTCAACTTTTTAGACCTGGATGCTCGGGCCATGCAAGTGGTGAACTGAACATTGTCGCAGGGGAAATATGTTTGGATGCCAAAAAGCAGAAAACCGAAGGGCAGATCACATTTTGGACCTGAGACGAGGTGGCCGGGTGGTTAAGGCGATGCATTGTTATCTATTGTGCTCTGCACGCGTTGGCTCGAATCGCATCCTCGTTGCTTTTTGTGGAATATTTCATGCCTCTGGTTATGTTTTCGTTGCACTTTTACCTTAAAGCTCTGCTCAAATTCACATTTTTCTACCAAGCATGCTACACTCAGCTCATGTCATTTCTCCAATTAATAAACGAGCCTCGCTGGCTTTTAGATAAAAGAGAATATAAACTTATGAATTTGCTCCGTTTTTCACACATTTTCCGAAATCTCAGAGGTTCACATGAGCAACGTGCAGACTAATCAACTGAGTAAAGGTAAATGTTTCCCGGTGTATGCGGCGCTGTGTCTGACTTGATGACTGACACCTATGTTCCATTCATCATGCAGGAACTCGCCTGAATGTAGATACACTTAAATTCAGCGCCAATCTCCATATAATCTTGAAAAATCCTCTGCACTGTATTTTAGTCAGTGCCCATTGTCTTGTGCTGAATGTGTAAGGAGATGTCCTGCGAATTGGTACCATGTCTGTCGAATTCATAGGATTACATAGGCTATAAAGAGCAGGAGCAGACCATTCGGCCCAAAGTCGATGCCAGCCTTTATGGTCCACTGGACATCCTCACATCAGAATAACGCTCTCTTCCTTTCTTGCACATATACTTATCTAACTGCTCCTTAAATTATTATATCCTACTTGCTTCAACAAATCCCTGTGAAAGTGCTATCCACATTCTCAATCTCTGGTAAATAAGTTTCTTCTGAACTGTTTATTGGCTTTTTTGGTGACGATTTTATATTGATAGCCTCTAATGACAGTCCTCCCCACATGTTGAAACTGTCTCTATGTGCATTTAACCGATCAAACCCTTTCATATCTTACAGATGTCTATTAGGTCACCCTCAGGCTTCTCTTTTCAAGCGAAACGAGACGCAGCCTGTTTATCCTTTCCTGATAGAATTCGCTCGCATTTCAAGTATCCTGATTGTAAAGCCTCTCTTCACCCTCTCCAGTTCCATTATATCATGTTTTTTAATAATTTGGCGACCAGATTGGCACACAGTACGCCAAATGTGGTGTATCTGTATAGGATTCTGTAACGGATGGCAATCAAACCGCTGTGGCCAGGCTGTCTCGTCAGAGGAAAAAGGCTTCATTCGATGTGGTAGCTTATACCATTCCTGAAGGCCTTTTGCTTGCAGAATCTGATTCTATGATTCTACCTTTTGAACTTTGTCAATCTGGGTGCACGGGCAGAACTTTGAAGGTCAGGCGGCCTTTATCTCAAATTATTTCTGATTGGATCCTAACAGCACCAGATTGAATGGCTGAGTTATCTTCGACAGTAGACGGGTGGTTAAGGCGATGGCAGGGTAAACCGTTTGGTCTCATGTATTGTGTTAAACTTTTGATGCTGATGAACCATCCTACAATTTGACTGAAACTTACATACAATAGGTATTGAATCCAAATCTCCTTAAAACCAATGGTGTTTGACCCAGCATTGTTCACGTCTTGTTAAAATGAACACTGACTATTGGAATCTTCACTTCTTGAATGAAGGTGAAACAGAGATAGAACTTTTCCTCACTTCGTCCTTCAGATGATTGGCCTGGAGCGAATTGACAAAGGTTTTTTTTAAATGACATTGAAAGAAAAAATATGCACGACAGTTCTCTTCACCACAAGAGCTGCCCGTCCGCCCGATCCGCCATGTGAAAAACGGAGAGTCAGCTTCGGTGACCAAAAATAATTTCGCTACGTCCGTTATGTAAGGTCAGAGACTTTTCGAAATGGTCGGGTAATAATAGTTCCTATCCACGTCGGAAGCCACTGTGCAAACCGACCTCAACAGACTCGAAACCGCAATGTTATGTCCTGTGAGGAGAGGTTGAGTAGACTAGCCTATCTTCTGTAGAATTTAGAAGAATAGGAGGTGATTTCATTGATTCAATGGCCGAAAAGGTCGACCCTCTCATCGCATGCCTTGCAGGTGCCCCAAATCGATAATATAGAATCAGTCTCTGTGAGCAAAATAATTAGCAGGTGAGTAACTGTCAGAACTGGTCGCTTTTAAGGGAGATTCGGAACACAAAATAATAAGTTTGGCCCCGTGAGTTAAACATCCGGGGCATAACCCGAACCTGCAATCTTCTGACAACTTCACGATTAACACTGAAGTTGGATGCCTTATCCATTCGGCCACGTGGCCGCAGCCGTCGCTACTCACTTTGTTGTGGAGAGAATTGGGAGCTTTTTCAGGGCGACAGCTATGATTACAGAAACGGTTTTACGAAAAAATAAATACATTTTGAATTATTCAACAGATGCGCTTTCAGCTGGGTTCACTGCTATGCTATAAAACAATTTTGCTTTCGAATATATCACCTTAGAAATTCGGTCTTCACAGCTGTAATCGCACTAATTTTAAGCAGACACACGCATGGAATGATCCTGGACAGACAGCACATCCCTTTCATACTGACACAGAATGAACGGGACTGACAGCACATCAATTTAATGAGACAAAGAATGATCCGGGACTGACAGCTCAGATATATTTATACACATTTGTTGGTCTATTTTGTTAAACTCAAAAATCGCCCCCCACCCATCATCATAGGCAGACCCTCGGAATCGTGGAGGACTTGCTCCCACTACCAAAGTGGTTTCTTTGATGGCTGAACATTACGATACGAGAGCCACAGACCGTGTTATAGTGGGGACGGACGTTCGCCGGGGGAAGGGGTCGGTGGGGATGATTTGCCACGCGCTCCTTCCGCTGCTTGCGCCTCGGTTCTTCATGCACTATGCGTTGAACCAAAAAGAGCTCAACGGTCTCCCGGATGGACTTTCACAACATCGGTCGGTCAGCGGCCAGGGTCTCCCAAGTGGCAATGGTGATGTCGCACTTTACCAGGCAGGCTTTGAGGGTGTCCTTATTACATTTACGTTGTCCTCCTTTGGCTCGGTTGCCATGAAGCAGCTCCGCATAAAGCATTTACTTAGGGAGCCTCGTATCTGTCATGCGTACTATGTGGCCTGCTCAGCGATGCTGATCGAGTATGGTAAGTGTTTCAATACTGGGGATGTTAGCCTGCTCGAGGACACTGATGTTGGTGCGCCTCTCCTCCCAGGACATTTGCAGAACCTAGCGGAGACATCCTTGGTGATATATCTCTAGCGACTTGAGGTGCCTTCTGGACATCGTGCATGCCTCAGACCCATACAGGACGGCGGGTGTTACAACAGCCCTATAAACCATGAGGTTGGTGGTAGATTTGAGGGCATGGTCTTTTCCGAAGGCTGCGCTGGCACACTGGAGGCGATGCTGAATCTCCGCATCAATGTCTGCCTTTGTTGATAAGAGGCTCCCGAGATATGGGAAATGGTCCACGTTATGCGGGGTCGCGTCTTGGACCTTGATGTTTGGAGGCCAGTGCTGTGCGGCAATAACAGGCTGGTGAAGGACCTTTGTCTTACGGATGTACAGCGTATGGCCCATGCATTCAAATGCCTCAGTGAATACATTGATGTTTTTCTGAAGTTCAGCCACTGAATGTGCACAGACGCAGACATCGTCCGCATAGTGCAGTTCAATGATAGAGGTTGAAGTGTTTTTGGACCTGCCCTGGAGGCGGCGTTGTTTAAACAGCTTCCGACTGATTCTGCAGTTTTAGCAGGGAGCTTGTTGATTGTGAGTTGGAGCATGGCGGCGAGGAAAATTGAGATACGCATCCGAGAGAAGGGAATAGAACATTATGCTGATAAAGTTGACGAGGAAGGACAGGATAACAGCATTTTAATTCCAGATGTATTTAATGAACAAAATTCAATTCCACAGCTGCCATTGTTGGATGTGTACACATGCCTCTAAATTACTAAACCAGTAATATAACCACTGTGCAACCGTACTCTTAACTTCATCCTTTACCTGGGCAACAGAGTCACGTGGATGAATAGCCTCCTTCAATTCTTATGTAACAGGCTTGAGTGGCTAAATGGCATGCTCCGTTTCCTAAATACAATGGTCGAGGGCTTGAATCGCCTCCTCCTGGATCGACTGGGCTTATATTCACTGGAATTTAGAAGAATGAGAGGGGATCTAATAGAAACATATACAATTCTGAGGTGATTGGACTGGTTAAATGCAGAAAGATTGTTCCCAATGTTTGGGAAATCCTGAACCAGGATAAGGGGTAAGGAATTTGGAGCGAGATGAGGAGAAACTTCTTCGCTCAGAGAATTGTGAACCTGTGGAATTCTCTACCACAGAAAGTTGTTGTGGCCAGCTCGTTAGATATATTCAAAAGGGAGTAAGATGTGCCACTTACTGCTAAAGCGATCAAGTGGTATGGAGAGAAAGCAGGAATTGTATACGGTTTTGCATGATCAGCCATCATCATATGAATGATGGTGCAGGCTCGAAGAGCCAAATGGCCTTCTGCTGCATCAATTTTCTATGATTCTATGTTTCTATTTATCCTGTTCATGTCCAATACGCTGCATGGCGTTTAATCAGCCCCTTCTATTGCAATGTAAATGTTTTGAGGTGCCAAATAGTGCGATTCTGTGTAACAATTTATAGGGGCTGAATGACGTGTTCTTGTTCCACTGCTGCAGGCTCGAAGAACTGAATCGCCTCTACCCGTTCCAGCGTAACAGGCTCAAGTGGCTGAATGCCCTCCTCCAGTTCGTGTGTAACACGTTTTAGGGAGTGTTTGAATGGCCTCCTGTTCCTGATCAACCAGCTTATATGGGTTGAATATTCTTCTCCTATTCCTATGTAACAGGCTCGGGAGATTGAATGTCCTCCTCCTTTTCCAGTGCATGAGCATCTATGGGCTTAATGGCATCCTCCTGTACCTATGCAAGAGATTCGAGGGGCAGAATTTCCTTTTACTATTCATATAAAAAAGTCTCGAAAGTGCTGAATGACCCACCGCCTGTTCTTTTTTAAGTTACTCGAAAAGCTGAATGGCCACCACCTGTTACTATTTAATATGTTTAAGGGGTTGAATAGCCTGCTGCTTTGTAAATGGGTCAAGGGCTTGAAAGGCTTCTTCCAGGGCAATAGCCTCACATCATCATCACCTTCATCATAGGCATTCGCTCGGAATCGAGGAAGACTTGCTTCCACTCTTAGCATGAGTTGGTAGGTGGCTGTACAGTGTAATACGAGAACCACAGTCTCCGTCACTGGTGGGACAGACAGTGGTTGAAGTAAAAGTTGGGGGCTGTCTGGTTTGCCGCACGCTCATTCCACTGCCTGCGCTTGATGTCCGCATGCTCTCGGGGCTGAGACTCAAGCAACTCAGTGTCAACCCAGATTTACTTCCACCACTTAGGGCGGTCTTGGCCCAGGGACTTCTAAATGTCAGTGGGAAAGTCACACTTTATCATGGAGGCTTTGAGGTTGTCCTTGCAACGTTTCCACTGCCCACCTTCGGCTCGTTTGCCGTGGACGAGTTCCGAGTAGAGCACTTGCTTTGGGTTTCTCGTGTCTGGCATGTGAACTATGTGGCCTGGTCAACGGCGCTGATCATGTGTGCTCAGTGCTTCAATGCTGGGTATGTTTGCCTGGACGCGGACAGTAACTTTGGTGCGTCTGTCCTCCCAGAGGATTTGTAGGATCTTGCGGACAAATCGTTGGTGATATTTCCCCAGCGACTTGAGGTGTCTATATACATGTTCCACATCTCTGAACAGTACAGGAGGTCCGGTGTTACTACGGCCTCTACACTGTGAGCTTGTTGAAAGTATTGAGGATCTGGTCTTGCAAAACATTTTTCACAGGCGGATGAAGCCTGCACTGGCGCACTGGAGAATTTGTTGGATCGTTTTGTCAATGCCAGCTCTTGTTGATAGGAGGCTCTCGAGATAAGGGAAGTGGTCCACGTGTCCAGGGCCGCACCATGGATGTTGATGAATGAGGGGCAGTTCTGTGCGGCGAGGATAGTTTGGTGGAAAATCTTTGTCTCACTGATGTTGAGCGTAAGCCCCATGGTTTTCTGCACCTCAGTAAATACCTCAACTGTGTCCTGGAGATCAGCTTCTGTGTGTGCACAGAGGCAGGCGTTATCCGCGTACTGCAGCTCGTGACAGAGGTTGGGGTGGTCGTGGACCTTGCCTGGAGATGGCGAAGGATGAACAGGTTTACCCTCTTTATGTAGTTTAAATCGACTCCAGCGGGGAGCCTGTCGATTTTGAGCTCGAGCATGGCAGCGGGGAAGATTGACAAGAGTGTTGGAGCATTGACGCAGCCCTGCTTGACGCCGATCCGGACGTTGATTGCATCTGTGATGGATCCTTTGGTAAGAATCGCGGCCTGCATGTCGTCATGGAGCAGGCGGAGGATGCTGACATACTTTTGGTGACGTTCGAAACGGAGGAGGACGCTCCTTACGCTCTCGTGGTTGAGAGTGCGAAAGGCTTTTGTAACGTCGAAGAAGCCCATGTTACTTGCATTTTTCCTGCAGCTGTCGCGCTGCAAAAAATCATGTCCGTTTTGCCCCGGAGGGGGCGAAATCCGCTTTTCAACTCCGTGAGGAGCTCCTCGGCCACAGGGAGAAGTCGGTTAAGGAGGAGGCTAGCGACGACTTTCCCAGTGACTGATGGCAGGGAGAGTCCCCTGTAGTTGCTGCAGTCGGACTTGTCGCCTTATTGAAGATGTTCACGATCACTGCATCCCTAAGATCTCCGGGCATGTTCTCCTCTCTCCAGATGAGAGATAGGAGATCATGTATTCGCACCAGTAGAGCCTCTCCGTCATCCTTCAATGCCTCAGAAAATATTCCATCAGCCAGGTAGCCTTGTTATTTTTTAGCTTTCTTATGGAGTTTTCTTTCTCGTGTAGTGTTGCTGTCTCATTGAGGTAGACGCGGGTAGCATTCAGCGGAATGGACTCAAGTGCACTCGTGTTAAACATTGGTTTCACATCGAATATACAGCACTGAAAGAGGCCATTCGCCCCAGCCAGTCTTTTATGCTCCACTGGAGCCTCCGCTCAACGTTCCTCCACAGCCTATTCCCTTCTCTCCCATAAGCCTGTCTAGCCCCTCCTTAAATACGTCCATAATATTCTCTTCAACCACTCCCTGTGGTACCGAGTTCCACAATCTTAACACTCTTTGGGTAAATAAGTTTCTTCTGAATTCCCATTTTGATTTCATGGTGACTATCGCATATTGATAGCGTTTAGTTATTCTCTTCCCCACAAGTGGAATAATGCTCACTGTATCCATTCCATCAAAATCTTTCATAATTTTAAATGTCTCTGTCAACTCATGCCTCAGCCTTAATTTTTCAAGAGAAAAGAGACACTGCCTGTTCATCCTTTCCTGATTTGTTTCCACTGGCTGTCATGGTATAATCCTTGTAAATCTTCTCTGCATCCTCTGCAATGCATCGATGTCCCGATTATATAATGGCGACCAGAACTGCACATAGTACTCTAAGTGTGATCTAATGAAGGTTAAATATAGGTTTAACATAATGTCGCTACTTTTCAATTCCGTATATATAGAAATAAATCAGCGTGTTTGGTTTGCTTTTTTATGGCCTTGCTAACCTATGTCGTTATTTGTTAGAGTTTTTGCATTTGTACTCCGCTATCACTTTTTTCTGTACACCACCCAGACTGGCACCTTCCAATAATAAGTGACATCCCGACCTTTTCCTACCTAAATGTCACAACTCGCATTTATATGGTGTGACATTCATTTGCCAATTATATGCCAATTCTGCAAGTTTATTAATGTCCTCTTGTGAGTTGTTGCAGTTTTACATAGACACCTAGAAATATAGAAAATAGCTGCAGGAGTAGGCCGTTCGGCACTTGAGCCTGCATTGCGATTGAATAAGATCATGGCTGATCATTCCCTCAGTACCCCTGGATCAGGAAGTTCCCGTCCAGCACGTGACTAAATGCAGTGTTGCCGCTATGGCCAGAAAAGCAAGGTCATCTCGAGTATAAGTTTAGTGTATACTAGTACATCAGTGTCACATTCACTTCTAGTGGAAGTGTATTCGTACCAATAGTAACAGAGGCATACAATCACGTCGATTGTAAGTGTTTGTTGCCCACAACTACAGGAGAAGCACTCTCACCTCAAGTGCAATTGTAATTCTAAGTGTAGGTTTGGAACAACCACCAGAGGAACACGAATACTGTTATGTATTTTACCCTTTGTAACCTGCATGAGACCTGACCATCAGAGGGCCCACTTGGGAGCACAGTATATAAGCAGGCCGCCCAGGAGCTCACTGACTCTGGAATCTTATTCGAGGAGGTAAGGTCACATTTGCTCATTACACACAGCAGTCAGTCTCACCCTTTATTACGAGTGTAATAATTGGCGACGAGGTATTGAGCAACCGCGCGACTATGCAAAGAACAGTCTGCATCCAGGAGAAGTTGTCAGAAGGGGACGATTGGGAAGCCTTCGTGGAGAGACTCGACCAATACTTCGTGGCCAAGGAGCTGGAAGGGGACGATAACGCTACTAAATGAAGGGCGATCATGCTAACTCTCTGTGGGGCAACAACCTATGGCCTCATGAAGAATCTCCTGGCCCCAGCAAAACCAAGAGAAAAATCCTATGAAGCATTGTTGTACGCTGTTCTGGGAGCACATAAATCCTCAGGAAAGTGTTCTGCACGTGTGCAAACGATCGGAGGGCCATGATGTGTCGAGCTACTTCGCCGAACTAAGGCATCTCGCAGGACATTGTGATTTTGAGGGATTCGTAAAACAAACGGTCAGAGACTTTTTTGTATTGGTCATTGAAAATGAGACAATCCTTCGAAAACTGTTGACTGTAGAAACTCCAAATCTAATAAAGCCATAACGATAGCCCAGGCATTAATGTCCACCAGCGACATCACCAAGCAGATTTCGCAGAACAAAGAAGTTTCGGCCAACTACTGTGCATATAGTAACGTTGTTTTTGAGCAGAAATGTGCACAGCAGTACATACACGCCGACTGCTGTGGCCCTATCTCAATTGATTCAGAGTTCGCCATCAACTATTAACGTGAGGCAGTTAACACCCTGTTGGCGCTGTGGAGGTAATCATCGGCCCCATCAATGGCGTGTTATGCCCGAAACGTGCATTGGTTGCAGAACAATGGGACACCTGCAACGAATGTGCAGACGAGCTGCAAACCTTGAAAACCCTGTAAACCACCAGGTTGCAGAGGAAGATCGATCTACGGAGGATCAGGCTGAATTGGGGACACGGACTGAGGAGGCTGAAGTGTACGGGGTACACACGTTCACTATGAAATATCAACCAATAATGTTGAAAGTTGAAGTGAACCGCATTCCAGTTTCTATGGAGCTAGAAACGGAGGAAAGTAATTCCACAATGAGCAAATAGGCTTTCGAGATGCTGTGGGAAAAAAGGCACAAAGGCCAAATTTCAGCCCCATTCACACCAAAGTAATGACTTATAGCAAGGAACTAATCCATATAATAGGCAGTGCAAAAGTCAAAGTCTCCTTTGATGGAACAGTACACGAACTCACGCTGTGGACTGTCCCAGGGGATGGTTCCACATTGTTTGGCAGAAGCTGGCTGAGAAAAATCCGCTGGAACTGGGACGACATCCGAGTGCTTTCATCCGTCGACGTGTCTCATGTGCCCAGCTACTGAACAATTTTACATCGTTCTTCGAGCCAGGCATTGGGAGCTTCTCGGGGGCGAAAGTGCTGATCCATTTGGTTCCCGGTACGTGACCCATCCACCACAAGGCACGGGTGGTACCATACATGATGCGTGAAAAAGTTGAACTTGAGCTGAAGAGGTTGCAACGTGAAAGCCTCATCGCGATGTTGGAATTCCACGACTGGGTCAGTCCGATTGTCCCGGTACTCAAGGAGGATGGCACGGTTAGAATTTGTGGCGACTATAAAGTAATGATTAACCATTTTTCGCTGCAGGATCAGTACCCGCTACCCAAGGCAGATGACTTTTGTACGACCCTGGCTAGAGGGAAGATGGTCACCAAGCTGGAACTGACCTCGGCATACATGACGCAAAAGCTGGAGGAGACTTCGAAAGGCCTCACCTGCATCAACACGCATAAAGGTCTGTTTATCTACAACCGGTGCCCATTCGGGATTCGGTCAGTCGCGGCGATCTTCCACTGGCACATGGAGAGCCTGCTAAGGTCGGTTCCTTGTACATGGTCTTCCTGGACGACATATTGGTTGCAGGTCGGATCACAATAGAGCACTTGATGAATCTGGAGGAGGGTCGTCGTCGGTTGTATCACATGTATCACAGGTTGAAACGCTCGAAGTGTGCTTCCCTGACACAGGACTTCGAATTCTTTGGGAAGAAGAATCGCAGCAGATAGCATCAGACACACTGGCGCCAAGACGGAGGTCATCAAGAACGCGCAGAGATCACACAACGTGACAGAGTTGCGTTCGTTCCAGTGACTCCTGAAATATTTCTGTAATTTGCTACCTGGGTTAAGCAGCCTGTAGAAACCCTACATGTGCTATTGCGCAAGAGAGATCACTAGATATGGGGGGATTCACAAGAGGTTGCATTTAAAAAAGCCAGAAATCTGTTGTGTTCCAACAAACTGCTTGTCCTTTATAACTCTTGTAAACGATTAGTGCTAGCAAGCGATGCATCGTCATATGGGGTCTGATGTTTGTCACAACGAGCTAATGAATCAGGGATTTTTCAACCAGTCGCTTATGCTTAGGCACCCAGGAGATTATCCAAGGCCGAAAGGACCCACAGCATGGTTGAAAAAGAGGCTGTGGCGTGCATCTAGGGGGTAAAAAAATGCACCAGTACTTATTTTGCCTCTAGCTTGAGCGTGAAACTGATCACAAGCTGCTCATATCGCTGTTCTCTGAGAGCAAAGAGATTAATATCAATGCCATCTTCCACATCCAAAAATGGGCGCTCACGCTGTCCACAAAGAACTAAGTAATCCACCACAGATCGGGAATGAGATCTGTGCAGACGCTCTCAATCGGCTGCCATTGCTCACCACCGGGGTGGAAATGGCACAGCCAGCGGACTTGCTCATAGTCATGGAGGGATTTGAGAATGAGCAGTCCCCTGTTATGGCCCGCCAGATCAGGACCTGGTCCAGCCAGCATCCTTTACTGTCCTTGAAAAAAAAACTGTTTCCTCCATGGGAGCTGGTCCAGTGTACCAGTGGAGAAGCTTGAAGCGATGAAGCAGTTGCATCATCATCATCATCATAGGCAGTCACTCAGAATCGAGGAAGACTTGCTTCCACTCCCAAAGTGAGTTGTTTGATGGCTGAACAGTCCGCTATAAGAGTTACAGACCCTGTTACAGGTAGGACAGACATTCGTCGAGGGAAGGGGTCAGTGGGGCCGGTTTGCCGCGCGCTCCTTCCACTGCCTGCGCTTGGCCTCTTCATTCTCTTCGCATTGAGACTCGAAGTGCTCACCGCTTCCCAGATGGACTTCCTCCTCCAAGGTCGGTCTGTGGCGAGGGTCTCCCAGGTGTGCCGCACATTACAAGGGTAGCTCTGAGGGTGTACTTATAACGTTTCCGCTATCCTCCTTTGGCTCATTACCAGGAAGGAGCTCCACATAAAGCATTTGTCTCATATCTGACATGCATACTGTGTTGCCTGCCCAGCGAAGCAGATCGAGTGTGGTCGGTGCTTCAATACTGGGGGTGTTTACCTTGTCGAAGACACTGATATTGGTGCGCGTGTCCTCCCTGGGGATTTGCAGGATCATGCGGGGACATCATTGGTGACATATATTCAGCGACTTGAAGTGCCTTCTTCACGTTGTCCATGTCTCAGATCCATACAGCCCCGCAGACAATGAAGTTGATGTTAGATTTGAGGGTCTGTTCTTCAAAGACCCTTTTTTAAGACGGCCGAAGGCTGCGCTGGCGCACTGTAGGCGATGCTGAATCTCCGCATCAATGTGTCCCTTTGTTGATAAGAGGATCCCGAGATATGGAAAATGGTCCACATTGTCCAGGGCCGCGTCGTGGATCTTGATGACTGGAGGTCAGATCTGTGCAGCGGTGACAGACTGGTGAAGGACCTTTGTCCTACGGATGTTAAACGTAAGGCCCATTCTTTCACGTGCCTCAGTGAATACATTGGCAATATCCTGGAGTTCAGCCTCTGAATGTGCAAAACACAGATGTCGTCCACATACTGCAGCTCAATGACAGGTTGGGGTGATCTTGGACCTGGCCAGGAGGTGGCGTAGGTTAAACAACTTCCCACTGGTTGTGCAGTTTAGTTCTACTCCACCGGGGAGCATGTTGATTGTGATGTGGAGCATGGTGGCGAGGAAGATTGAGAAGAGTTTTGGAGCAATAAAGCAGCCCTGTTTGAGCCCGGTTCGGACGTGGATTGCGTCTGTAATGGATCTGCTGTTAAGGATCACGGCCTGCATGTCATCGTGAAGCAGGCAAAGATGTTGACAAATATTTGGTGGCATCTGAAATGGAGGAGGACGCTCCATAGACCCTCACGGTTGAGGGAGTCAAAGGCCTTTGTAAGTTCAAAAAAGCACATGTATAAGGGCTGGTGCTGCTCCCTGCATTGTTCCTGCAACTGAGCCGCTGCCAAGACCATGTCTATTGTGTCGTGTAGGAGACGAAATCGGCATTGTGATACAGGGAGGAGCAACGCGGCCGCAGGGAGAAGATGATTGAAGAGATCTCGATCGACAAATTTCCCAGTGACTGAAAGCAGGGAGATTCCCCTGTAGTTGCCGCAGTCAGACTTGTCCCTCTTATTAAAAATGATCACAGTCACTGCGTCTCCGAGATCTCCCGGCATGATTTCCTTCTTCTAGGTAAGAGAGATGAGGTCATGTATCCGCGCCAACAGCGTCTCTATGCCATATTTTAGCAACTCAGCACGTATTCCATTCGCACCTGTAGCTGTGTTATTTTTAAGCTGCTTTATGACTTTGCCTACTTTGTGCAACGTTGGAGTTTCAGTGAATTGGTGGTGGGACGCATGCTGTTGGATGCAATCGAGAACACTCGACTCAAAGGCAGAGTCTCGATTGAGGAGATCTTCATAGTGGTACTTCCATCGTGCCCTGACAGCCTCGGTGTCCTTGATGAATGTGTCCCCGTTCTTGGCCAGGAGTGGGCTGGGGCCTTGGGAGTTTGGACCGCAGGTGGGCTTGACTGCAGCGAAGAGTCCTCGCATATCATGGCTGTCGATCAGTTGTTGTATCTTCTGTGCTTTGTCCATGCACCACATCTTTTTTAGGTCCCGAGTTTTTTGTTGGATCTGAGCCTTGAGCCGTCTGTAATGTTGTTTTGCAGCTCCCGAGTTGGGCTGTTGTTTGAGGCTCAGAAATGCTTTGCGCTTGTGATATATTAGTTCTTCGATCTCCTGATGATTTACATCAAACCAATCCTGGTGGTTTCTGGTTGAGTAACCAAGTGTATCTTCACAGGCAATGGTTATAGAGGCCAGGAGGGCAGACTAAGCGATATGGGGATTCAGCATCTCAGGGTCATCAAGGCACGCCAGATTGGCTGAGAGGCACTGGCTGTATAGCGCTGTCTGAGCTGGGTCTCCAGGTGCCCCGGCATTAACTTTTTTGCGCAGCTGCTTTTGATGTCCCCTCTGCTTTGATGATGGATCGGATTAGGCGGTGGTCTATCCAGCAGTCGGCAGCTCCTGTCATGGCGCGTGTGTGGCGCACATCCTTGCTCTGACGATGACATATTCAAGCATGTGCTAGTGTTTGGAACGAGGGTGTTGCCAAGATGCCTTGTGTTTGTGCCTCTGGCGGAACACGGTGTTGGTGATGAGGAGTTCATGTTCTAGACTTCTTGTCAGCAGTAGGGTACCGCTGGAATTGGCTTTCCATACCCCCTTTCTGCCAATCACGTCTCCCCATAGGGTTTTGTCATTCCCAAACACCCCTACATCATCATTACTCCATCATCATTAGCGTATAATAGGTTCGTGACATTACTTTGGGCATTAAGTCTATCCAATTTGAATAATCTAATTAAATGCAGAAGCTGGGTTGAAGACTTGGGGGTTATTTTGGTGAAAGGGTGATAACAGGTATTCAGTTCTAAGAAGACATGTCTGTTTGAAAGTCTGATTTTAGCCCACAATTTTGGGGACTAATTGATGATTACCATGATTTCAACTTGTCTGGAGGTGCCAAAGCAGCTTTGCAGCTCAAGAAGAAGGTGTAACCTCCACCATTTCTTTTCAACTGGCCTTCCCCTGGCCGGCGGGTCTCGCTTAGAGCGGCGATGTAAATGTCAAAACGTCTGAGTTCCCGGGCAACTATGGCGGAGCGGTGTACCGGCCTGTTGCTGTTGGGATTGTCCATGAGGGTCCTGATGTTCCAAGTCCCTAACTTCATACTGACGAAGTGGAAGATGCTTGTGCTTGAGTTCCTTTTATGTGGGGTGGCCGCTGCACACCGGCAACCACACGGGCTTAGCTGAACAAGGTCTTGGTCCAGTGTCAAGGGGGTCCAAGACAACTGGAGACCAGGCACAGCTCGATAAACCTAATTGCCTACGGCGAAATGTTGGCAGTAATCTCGGCGCAGGTAGCTCTATTGTTGTTACATGGCACGAGGCTTGATTGGGGAGCAGGCATTAGGAAGGTGACTTACAAAGTTATTTTAAAAGTTAAGAGTTGATAAAGGTTCCCAATTTCTTTCAAAATTTTATAAGATGTGTTAAGAAGTTTTAAACAGTTTCTAAGAGTTGTAAAAAAGATAAGATGTAACTTAATAATGGATTATAAAAGTTTCCCCGATTTAAAAAGTTTCTGAAAGTTGTTAAATGTCAAAGATGTAGATGAATAATGGATTTTTAAAAGTATTTCGATTGAGAGTCTAAAATGTAAGTATTAAAAGTTCTCCCAATTGTTTAATAAGTTTAAAAGTTGGTTAAAATTTAAAAAACTAATGACACATTGTTTGGGAATATAAGAGGACGCCATGCTTCGTTCCCAACAGCCGGGTCAGCTCCGGCCTCGGAGTACCTCCATAAGGTTGAACTCCGGCCTCAGACTCCCTTCGGCTAATTGCACTTCCCCGAATCCTGTGCAGAGAATTTTTGGCCCGGGCCGGTGCAGATTCCTTTCACCCCGGGAGAGAAACGCACGGTGTGGGGTCCTTTCGGCCAGCGTCAGAAGGGGCCAGTAAGGGGTGCCGTCGACCAGGGTCAGAAATGGCCAGTACGGAGTCCATTTGGTCAGGGACCGAAGCGGCTGTTACAAAAAATGTTGAATTTTTGTCTTTGTTGGCACAAGAGAAACAGGACTTAGGTCATTTGCCAGCCCACACAAGGCCTCCGACGATGTCCAGGGCGCTCCCCAGCAGCATCCAGCCGTTCGGTCCCCCCGACTCCCAGGATGTGGAGGATGTGGCCCGTGGTTTGATCGTGTCCGGGTGGAGTCGGGCTGCTGGTTCCAGGCTGCGGACGGGTGTAAGCAGTTCCACAGCGCAAATACGAGATGTCTCTGCAGGCAGACTATCTATTGTGGCGCAATCGTGTGGTCTTGCCGAAGAAAGGCAGAGACACATTCATATGTGAACTACACAGCACCCAACCAGGCATCGTAATGATTAAAGCTATAGCTACATCCCATGTGTGGTGGCCTGGCATCGACTCAGATTAAGAATCATGCGTGCGTCAGTGCAATATTTGCTCTCAGCAGAGCAATGCACGCAGAGAGGCATCGCTAAGTTTGTGGTCGTGGCCCTCCAAAACAAAGGACGAGAATCCAAAGTAGACTATGCGGGCCCATTTCTAGGCAAAATGTGTTTGGTTGTCGGGGACGCTTACTTAAAATGGATTGAACGTGCAATAATGTCTGTGAGCACGTCCACTGCCAACATTGAAAGCCTACGAGCGATGTTTGCCATGCACGGCTTGCCTGATGTCCTGGTCAGCGACAATGAGCTGTGCTTCACCAGTGCTGAATTCAGGGAATTCATGACAAGCAAAGGGATCCAACACGTCACATCTGCCCCATTCAGGCCCGCATCCAAAGGCCAGTCAGAACGGGCAGTTCAGACCGTAAAAAAACGCTTGAAACGAGGATCAGAAGGCTCACTGCAGAATCGGCTATCCCGCGAGCTGCTCAGCGACTGGACCAAACCCCACTCACTCGCCTGGGATCCCGCAGCCGAGCTGCTCATGAAAAGGGCACTTAAAACAAGGCTCTTTCTTGTCCACACTGATCTCAATGATCACATGGACGGCAGGCGGCATCAACAAAAAGGGTGGCATCATCGCGCAAATTTGTCACGTGATATTGAGATCAATGATACTGTGTTTCTGGTCAATTATGCCCAGATATTTACATTATACATCAATGATTTAGATGAACGAATTGAGTGTAATATCTCCACGTTTACAGATGACACTAAGCTGGCTGGCGGTGTGAGCTACGATCAGGATGCTAAGAGGCTGCAGGGTGACTTGGACAGGTTGGGTAAGTCGGAAAATGCATGGCAGATGCAGTATAATGTGGATAAATGTGAGGTTATCCACTTTGGTGGCAAAAACATGAAGGCGGAACATTATCTGAATGGCTGCAGATTAGGAAAAAGGGAGGTGCAACGAGACCTCGGTGTCATGGTTCATCTGTCATTGAAAGTTGGCATACAGGTGCAGCAGGCGGTGCAGAAGGCAAAGGTACGTTGGCCTTCATAGCGATGGGATTTCAGTATAGGAGCAGGGAGAGTTTGCTGCAGTTGTACAGGGCCTTGGTGAAGCCTCAACTCGAATATTTTGTTCAATTCTGGTCTGCTAACCTGAGGAGGGATGTATTTGATATTGTGGGAGTGCAGCTAAAGTTCACCAGACTGATTCCCGGGATGGCAGGAATGACATATGAGGAGAAATAGTATCTTCTGGACCTGTATTCACTGGAGTCTAGAAGGATGAAAGTGGATCTCATAGAAACAGAGAAAATTCGGACGTAACTAGATAGATTAGATGCAGGAAAAATGTTCCCGATGTTGGGGAAGTCCAGAACCAGGGGACACAGTGTAAGGCTCAGGGCTAAGCCATTTAAGACTGAGACGAGGAGGAACTTCTTCACTCAGATAGTCGTTAACTTGTGGAATTCTCTACTGCAGAGAGTGGTTGATGCCAGTTAAGTTGATATATTCAAGAGGGAGTTAGATATGACCCTTATGGCTAAAGAGATCAAGTGGTATGGAGTGAAAGCAGGAAAGGGATACTGAGGTAAATGATCAGCCATCATCTTATTGAATGGTGGTGCAGCCTGGAAGAGCCATATAGCCTACTCCTGCACCTATTTTCCATATTTCTAAGTTTCTATGAACATGTTCCCAAATGGTTTGCTGGCACGGTCACAGCCAAAGAGGGGAGTACGGTGTGTCAGGTCAATGGATATACGCACCGAACACATTTGGACCAAATCAAATTGAGGTTCACCAATATTTACGAACAACCAAAAAGATACCACCAACTTTGAGCCTCCAACGCACATACAAGTGGCAACTGACATCATTGTTGACCACGAAACCGAACTCATCATCCCAACCAACCTGCAAGGCCGGCTGCCCAACAGCTCAGTGAAGAACTGACCAACCCACCCACACCTGCATTTTTACCGATGATCGCCAAGGGATCGTAAAGCCCCAGATCATCTCAACTTGTAAGTAACTACTTTTGACCACAGGAGAGTGATGTTGTGTATTTAAACCTTTGTAACGTGCATGACTCCTGACCACCATAGGGCACACTTGTTGGAGTCCCAAGGGATCCCAGCCTTCCTTGGGAGCACAGTATACCCACGAGGTACATGCGCTCTAGAATCTTATTAATGGAGCTAAGTTCACACTTGCTCATTGCACACAGTATTCAATCTCACCATTTATTATGAGTGTAATGGTTATCTTCAAGGTCATAACACTGCTGTCATCGCCAGCAGCGCAAAATGTTGCTTCTCCAGCTGGTCTGGAGGGTTTTGAGCAAACAGACTGAGTCAAGAATAGGGTCAGGACGTGTTGGGCTATGGGAGCTGCCTTCATTGCTGCTGCAGTTACATGCTCAGCAGCACTCTGGGAGATTGCAGTTTCTAATTGTAAAGAAGATTTTATTTGAGCACGTTTTTTTCTATCTTTCCAATAACACTTTCACTTATTTATTGAATCTGAAGAATCAGACGAAAACAAATTATCTCACTCTATTTGTGAAGTGACAGTAACTAATGCTAATTGTGAGTTAAACTGATTGACTCTTTGGAGGATTGACGAATGGATACATAAAGGTTTCCTCCCACAGCCTCTGACGTGTGCCTGTCAGAATCTTTCAGATCCGGCAGAGTACATACATTCTCACCGAATATGGGTCAACCATCGATGCTGCGGATAAATTACCCGACTCTCACAGCTGTCGGTGTAGCAGGTGAGACATGTTAAACTGTCTGTTGTTGATCTATGTGCACTGACTCCCTGTTCTTACCACATGTTGGATAAGAATACGTGTTTTCTAAGTGGCAGCGTTAAAGGGTCGGTAGAGACAGGAAGCATCTCATTGAACTGCCTGTCCACACGTTGTGCATTCGGCGTAAGCCGATAACTTTCATGAAGTTACAATATTCTCTAAAATTACAGCACAAGGATTTTAGCTGATTTATGGAATGTCTTGTTGCCCCGTGAGCACTGCAGCAGCTCATTTATATATGTGGTTCGGTTTTGAGATCAGAGGTCCATTACTAATCATGTTCCACACTGCTTCGTGCTGACAATAACATCGAATGAATTCAAATACGCTCAACATTATCTCCATATATATTTCAATCAGACGCTCCAAAATTATTTCTCTGCTCTTTTTTCTTACAACGAACTTGGTGACAATTGTTATTTTATCCCGAGGAAACTGTGGCTTTTCCAAGTGTATCTCTGTCTACATGTTGGCCATGGCATCAATGGATCTATGTTTATGATCATCAATGGAATGGTGCACCATATTTTCAGTAATCACTTTCCACTTTCATCGTCCCACACTCCCGTGTGTAAGCTCGTTCTTTCCATGACTGCTGTCAACCTCGATTTGTCCGTTTGGTTCACCGTCTCCTTCACATTTGACCGATTTGTGGTTATCTGCTGCCAGAAGTTTATAACAAATTATTGCACCGAGAGATCTGCTGCCGCAGTTTTAGAGCTTTCACCGTCCTCATCCTTTTAGAGAGCATCCCTCTTTTGTTTGCATTTGAACCTAAACAAATAATTAACCAGGTGAAGTGGGGCTACCAGATAAGTGTTGCTTTTTTACCTTCATTTCCAGATGCGTATGTCTGGTTTCACAGCGCCTGGGGCATTTGGCTTCCTTTTACTTTAATTTCCGTTTTAAATTATTTGACAGTCAGAATGTATTTTAGTGGCAAGTAGATCACGTAGGAACTACGTTGTCACAATACTGACTATTACAATGATCCAGAGATGGAGAGCCGAAGGAAGTCCATCATTTTACTCTTCGCTATATCGGGCAGTTTTATATTGATGTGGCTGACAACTGCCGTGAGCTTGGTAAATCCAGGCTGGCAAGCATGAATTATTAACGAGGTGATCGCGCAGAACCTGGATTTTTCGCCACAGAAATAGGAACAATGTTAAAGTTTTTGAGTTGCATTCAAACCCCATTTTCGATGCAGCAACCCAGAGAAAATTGAGAGTAGAGTTGAAGACTGTGGTGCAATCTCCCTGCACAATCATTCTGAGATTCGTTAGAAAAAGGGAGTAAAAGATTCAATTCAAAAGAAACTTTCTCGTCACTAAGCTCAATTTAACCTCCGTTTCCACTCATTGACAAAATTGATGAGATGTTGTGTGAACATTTCATCGATTTTGTAATATGCGTTTGATTTATGCATTGCTTTAATTGTTCACCCATGTTTCGGTGATTATACATTATCTAGTCCTGCAGATTTAGCACAGTTCACGTTCAGGGATCAATGATAACAATAATGAGATTCAGCAGTAGAGACACACATGTGGAAAACAGATGAATCCGCCTTACACTGCAGATACTGGGATCGGTCGCCCCACTAAAAAGTCAACAATACAGTTTTTTTCGGTGCCGAAACAATCAAAGTTCTTCCGATCGTCGATATTAGTAACTTTCCTGTAGATTACGTGTGAATAATACAGGCGCAGGTCTCTCAATTGGACACCATTCCCAAATGACAAATAGAGCGAGCTCTTGTACCGTCATCAGTGTTCAAATGGAGGAAACAGTCGGAACTCGGTTCATCGATGTGACTTTCACCTCTTGGGTCCCAGATACTGACTGAAAATGTCGATTATGCAACGACTGGTGTTTCTCACTCATCACAAAGACGGAGTCTGCTCTTGTATTGTGCTGTCAATAAAAATATCATGAGTAATATTATTGAAATTCTGTATCAAAGACTCTCCCCAAAAACCAGTAAAGGAACGTTAAAATAAAAATGTTTATTGCATTTGCATTCATAGTGAAGGATGAAATCCGAGCAATAGTGAGAAAGGATCTTGGCTGAGAAACTCAAGATGTAGAATCAGCTTGGGTGGAGCGAAGGAGCACCATGGGGCAGAAAACATTGGTGGGAGTTTATTTATGCCTCCAAATAGTAGTGGTAGTATGGGGGACAACATCAAACAGGAAATTAGAGATGCATGTAGCAAGGGTACTTGGATCCATATATAGACAGTCCAAATCAAATTAGTAAATGACACTGTGGTAGATGAATTCCTGGAGTGAGTACAAGATGGTTTTATAGATCAGTATGTTCAGGCGCCTACTAGGGAACAGGCTATCCTAAATCGGGTATTGTGTAATGAGAAGTGTTTAATTAACAGTCGTGTTGTGCGGGGTCCGTTATGAAAGAGTGACCATAACAGGATCGAAGATGGAATGTTAAGTTATCCAATCCGAATCTAGGGCCCCAAATCTAAGCAAACGAATCTACGAAGGTATGAGAAATCAATTGGTTATGATAGATTGGGAAGATTCATTAAAAGGCATAACGGTGGATCGGTATTGGCTAAGATTTAAGAAACGAATGAATGAATTGCAACAGTTATACATTGCTTTCTGGTGTAAAAACACAAAAGAAAAGGTGGCCCGCCGATTGCCAACAAAATAAATTAAGGATAGTATCAGATCCAAAGAGGAGTTGCACAAAGTTGCCAGAAAAAGTAGCAAGCATGAGGACTGGGAGCACTTTAGTATTCAGCAAAAAAGGACCAAGAGATTGATTATGAGGGGAAAAATAGCCTATGAGAATAAATTTGCAAGAAACATAAAAACCAACTGCAAAATTTTCTACAAGTACGTAAAAAGAAAATGTTTAGTGAAGACAAATGTAGGTCCTTTACAGACAGAAACGGGAGAATTTGCAATGTGGAACAAGGAAACGGCAGAACAATTACATAAATAATTCGGTTCTGTCTTGGAAGAGGATGAAAATAACGTCCCAGGAATGCAAAGGAACCAAGGATTAATGAGCAAGAGGAATTAAAGTAAATGATTATTTGGAAGAAAATAGTGTTGGAGAAACTAATAGGACTGAAGGCCGATAAATCCCCAGGGCCTTATGATCTGCATTCCAGACTAGAACAATAGGTAGCCATGGAATTAGTAGATGCGTCGATATTCATCTTGCAAAATTCTACATATTATGGAAAAGTTCCTTCAGATTTGATGGTGGCAAATGTAACCCTACTATTTAAAAACGAAGGGAGAGAGAAAACGGGGAAATACAGACCTATTAGTCTAACATCAATAGCAGGGAAAATGCGAGAGTCTATTTTAAAGGATGTGATAACGGGACACTTGGATAATATCAACGGGATTAAACAAAGTCAACATAGATTTATGAAATGAAAATCATGTTTGACAATCCTGCTGGAGTTTTTTGAGGATGTAACTGATAGAATAGATATGCGAAAACCAGTAGATGTAATTATTTGGATTTTCAGAAGGCCTTTGATAATGTCCCAGAAAAGAGACTAGAGTTTAATTCACATAGGATTGGGGGCAATGTATTGGCATGTATTGAAAATTGGTTAACTGACAGGAAACAGAGTGTTGGAATAAACTACTCGTTTTCGGGGTGGCGGCAGTGATTGGTTGGATACCAAACGGATCAATGCTTGGGCCCCAGCTGTTCACAATATATAAATATATAAGAATTATATGAGTGAACCTAATGTAATATTTCCAAGTTTGCTGATGACACAAAACTAAGTGGGATTGTGAGTTGTAAGGAGAATGCAAAAACGCTGCAAGGCGATTTAGATAGGTTGAGTACGTGGGCAAACACATGGCAGGTGCAGTATAACGTGGATAAATGTGAAGTTGTCCACTTTTTAAAGAAAAACGTAAGGACAGGTTATTATTTAAATGGTGTTGTCTTGGGAAGTGTCGATTTGCAGAGGGACCTGGGTGTCCTTCTACATCAGTCATTGAAAGCAAACATGTAGGTGCAGCAAGCTGTTAGGAAGGCAAATGGTATGCTGGCATTAATTGCAAGAGGATTTGAGTAAATGATTAAGAATGTCTTACTACAGTTAAACGCGGCCTTGGTGAGACCGCGCCTGGAGTTTTGCGTGCAGTTTTGTTCCTCTAACCGAAGGAATGATGTACTTGCCATCGAAAGAGTGCAGCGACGTTTCACCAGACAGATTCCTGGGACGGCAGGACTGTCGTATGAGGAGAGATTGGGTCGACTCGGCCTATATTCATTAGACTTCAGAAGAATGAGAGGAGATATCAATGAAACATATAAACTGCTGACTGGGTCGGTAGACTGGATGTGGGGAGAATGTTTCTCCTGGCTGGGAATTCTAGAACAAGGTGTTACAGTCTCAGGATACTGGGCACGAAATTCTGGACCGAGAATAGGTGAAATTTGTTCTCTCAGAAGGTGGTGAACCTGTGGAATTCTCGACCACAGAGGGATTAGTAGGCCAATTCACTGAATATATTTAAGAGTGAGATCGATAGAATTCTAGAAACCAAAGGCATTAAGGCGTATGAGGAGAAATCTGGAATATGATGTTGAGATAGAGGATCAGCCATGATCATATTGAATGGCGGTGCAGACTCGAAGGGCCGAATGGCCCACTACAGCTCCTAATTTCAATGTTTCTATTACAATTCATGCATGTGATCTGTCAAAAACAGTCCCAAATTAACAGCCAAAATGGAATAATTATTAAGTATTCTGTGTTTGGTTGAACATTTGCAGACGGTGAGAAGAATCTTTGTAATTAACGACTCATGATGTGGTTGCACATTCTTCCAACGAATAATGAAATAATCTCAGCGTTACAGACTCAGTTACAAATTGTCCATTGGTGATCTCGCCCAATTGTTTTAGAAACGCATAGAAATGGGAACAGACTCTCAATGGGAAGGACGTCAAGGATTTGAATGGATAGTGATCGATACGAATCCAAATGCTGAATTCATAGAAAATTCATGTTCAGGTGGATAGGTCGATGATGGAATAAATTATAAATTTTGGTTTTATAGATATGGGCATATATCACAAGAATAAACAAGTAATGATGAATCTTTGCACAGTACTGTCGAGGCCACTGTGATAACGCAAGTCCCCTCACTGCGGCAAAGCCCTTAAATCCACTGACCGTGGGCTGTGCAGATTGACCAGGATAGTGCTGTGGATCTGAACTCCACAGATTATAGGACGAGTTATGTGGACTTTTTGCAATAGTACAGTGGGAATTAAGAGGCGATTTAATAAAAGTTTAAAACATTCTGAACAGTTTCGATACAAGAATGATGGGAACGATTCTTCCACGTAGTTAGGGTGTCAGTGGTGAAGGGAGATCGACTCAAAGTCGGCATAAAAGCAATAAGCAGAGGGTTTAGCAGAAATGGTTGCTGGCGCATGTAAAATTTGTCTAAGGAAATATTTTAAAGAAAATTAGATGTTTATTTGAAGCAGAGGAAGACAAAAGACTAAGGAGAGAGAAAGGAAGACAGTGTGGATAATTTTTCATCCCTACATCAATTTGACCTCCTCCGGCCCAGTATCTCTGTTTTTGTCGTGTTTTTTAAGTTGGTATCATTTTCATTTCTATTAGTTTCCAAGATAATTTCATCCTCGTTGAGAATCTATTAAACAGAAGAGCATAAGAACAAAAGAATTAGGAACAGTAGTAGGAAATCTAGCCCCTCGAGCCTGCTCCGCCATTCAATAATATCATGGATGATTTGGCCATGGACGCCCGCTCCACATAACCCTTAATTTATTTTTGGTTAAAAATATATCTATCTGTGACTTGAATACATTCAATGAGCTAGCCTCAACTGCTTCCCTGGGCAGAGAATTCCGCAGATTCACCACCCTCTGCGAGAAGAAATTCCTTCTCAACTCGGTTTTAAATTGGCTCCTCCGTATTTTGAGTCGGTGCCCCCTAGTTCTAGTCTCCGCTACCAGTTGAAACAACCTCTCTGCCTCTAACTTGTCCATCACTTTCATGATTTTAAATGTTTCAATAAGATCACCCCTCATCCTTCTGAACTCCAACGAGTAAAGACCCAGTCTACTCAATCTATCATCATAAGGTAAACTGCTCATTTCCGGAATCAGCCGAGTGACTCGTCTCTGTACCCCAACCGAAGCCAGTATATTCTTCCTTAAGTCAGGTGACCAAAACTGCACGCAGTACTCCAGGTGCAGCCTTACCAATACCACATACAGTTGCAGCAGGACCTCACTGCTTCTGTACTCCATCACTCTCGCAATGAAGGCCACCATTCCATTCGCCTTCCTGAGTAGCTGCTGCACCTGCAAATAAAATGTTTTGAATTGGTGCACAAGTGCCTCTGCACCTCAGCATGTTGTAATTTCTCCCTATTCAAATAATATTCCCTTTTACTGTTTTGTTTCCCAAGGTGGATGACTTCACACTTTTCGATATTATATTCCATCTGTCAAATCTTAGCCCATTCGCTTTACCTATCCAAATCTCTTTGCAGCCTCGCTGTGGTCTCTAGACAACCCGCTTTCAAACTAATCTCAGTGTCATCTGCAAATTTTGTTAAACTACACTCTGTCCCCTCTTCCAGGTCATCTAGAAGAAAATATTAAAAATGAACAGATAATAAGAGAGATCCCAGAGGTTCAATAGTCACCCGTCCCTTGCATTTCAATGTTTGTCGATTCGTTACAATCTACCTGCTCCATTCGTTGGATAATTAAAAAGCCTTTTACAAAACGTAATATTACTCCCGACTTACGACCTCCTATTATTTTTCAGATGGAGAAATACATTTTTTTTCCACACCTTCTAACACTTTCTGAACTACTGTCTGCTTGTCTATTCCAGCGCTGGGATCTCCGAAACCTGCACCACGGCCAGAATCTCACGCCCACAGCGGGTTGATTGTAGGAATGTTGTGGGAGATCCTCCTCAGCTTTCAGTCCATTGTCATTAATGGGTGAAAGATTAAGGACATTGCAAGTGGCAGGGACTCGCAGAATTAGAAAGCACTTCAGGAGACTGTGTGGGTAGTCGTGACACTGCAAGCTGTTTGAAATAGCAATACAATTTGTCCAAATCCCCTGCGCTTTGCCCAGAGCCGAGCAAATTAATGCTATTCAAATGTATATCCAATTCTCTTTTGAACATGACTATTTTTATAAAGCTGTAAGCAGAAGCTCTGTGATATAACTCTCGCATCTGAAGCAGAAATTAGTGGGTTAAATTCCCACCCCAGAGACCTGAACACAAAATCTATGTTGACACTTCAAAGCAGTACTGTCTGAAGTGCCGTCTTTCGGATGGAAACGTGGACCGTCTGCTCTCTCACATGGACATAAAAGATCTCACAGCACGAGTTCGAAGAAGAGCAGAGGAGTTCGCCAGTGTACAGTAAAATATTCATCCCTCACACAACATGATTCAGCAAATTATCTACTATTTGTGAAACCTTGCTGTGCACAAACTTACTGCCATGTTTCCGAAATGAAAATGGTATCTGCACTTGAAACGTAACTTATTGGCTGTGAAGCGATGTTGGATATCTGCGGATCGTGAAAGGAGTGTATCTGTGCAAGATCTTATTTTTTAATTATTCAATCTGCATCCACGAGCCTATCAGGCAATGCATTCCAGATCAGAACAGCTCACTATGTATCAAGAAATCTCCTCATCTCCTCAATTACATTAAATATGTGTCCTCTGATCACTACACCTCCCGCCTGCGGAAATAATGCTTTTTCGTTACTCAAAACCCTCAGAATTTGAACCAATCTCCCCTGAACATTCGACACCATATGGAGAACTATCTCAGTTTCTGTCCAGCTCGTCAATTTTCAGGTATTTTACCTCTTGCGTGAAAGGCCTGAATGAGACCTCACATCCGAATCACTCCACCCACACATGATCTATTCCTTGCTCAGGTTAGGACACTTCTTCAATTTTTAGCCTATAATCAACAAAATAAGATTAAGCAAAATGCATTTTAATTTTGTCAAGCAATTCCCCTTTGAAACGGATCGAATCTCGTCCTTTAACGACATTATCACATTCATTGTTAACTCGCATCCATGCCTTTGCTACCTCGAGACTTGAATAATCCAAAGCATTCCTGGCTGGCCTCCCACATTTTACCCGAAGCAATCGAGAGGTGATGACAAAACATGTCTGCCCGTGTTCTAACTCGCAGCAAGTTCCAATCACCCACCACCCCTGTGCTCGCTGACCTACATTGGCTCCTATTGAAGCAAAGCAACGATTTCAAACTTCTCTTCGTTGATTTCAAATCCTTCCATCGCCTCGCCCTGCCTGGCTTTACAATCTCTCCAGCCACATTGGCCGCAGATATGTCTGCGCTTTCTAATTCTGACCTCTTACGCTTCATGATTATGATCACTCAATCATTGGGTTCTGTGCCTTCTCTTGCCTAGGCCCAATCTCTGAAGCTCCCGCCCAAAACCTCTCTGCCTATCTGCCTCTATTTTCTCGTTCAATACGCTCTTAACACCTACCACTTTCACCAAGGATTGGTGACCTGTCTTAAGTTATCCTTGTGGGTATCGCTCATATGTTTTTAAATCTCATAATGCTCCTGTGAAGGGTATTGAGATATTTCACTAAGTTAAAGACGCAGTATAAATATAAGTTCGTGCGTTTATTTGTTAACAAAATTTCACCGAATGGTATTTGAAAGCTGCAATCAAAATATGGCAGATATTTTATTAATTTTAGTGAATCTTCCTCCGTTCTTTGATTTGTGGGACTCTTCCCGCGTTCCTTCTCACCATGACCTCCCCGCCTTTCCTGGTTCCCTTTGTTTCTATCGGATCTCATATTCTGCCGATTCCATACCACGTGTTCCCACCCTCTGCCAGTTCACGAACTGCCCGAGGTTCAAGAATCTCCCCTCGAATATTAGAGGGATAGAGTTTAAACTCAATGTATTATTTGTCACAGGAACTGTTGAACTTACGTAATTTGGATTGCGTGGAGAGTTCTGGTAATAAAATCAAAGCAATCACATGTCTGCGCTTTATATGTTACACTGCTCAGCAGCAGAGGTTTTAGGAAACCACAATTACAATTTAGAAAAATGATAGAAAATGTTGCTTTCTCTCTTTAGAGAAAAGGTTAACTCCGGGTGATGTAATATCAGTTTTACTGTTAAAAAGATAACGCGCAAATGGCTCAAATTCTTCACATTAACAAGGAGCTCATTCATAAATATCGATAAATTCAAAACGTGTAATTAAAATTTACAAGTAACGTAGGCCAGAACATTTCAGCTTATTGGGTAACTGCATTCTCTGTGTTTAATACCGACTTTCCGGTAGGGTGGTTTAGCACAGAACTATACACATGGCGCTGAAATGCTGGATTGCAGAATTTGAGAGTTAAACGTACTGACTTGCACTAATAACCTGCTGCTCTCTGGGAGTTGTATTCCACACCTGACAGAGACTTAGAATGATCTGATGCATTATTGGAGAACGGTACTGGTCTGAGCTGCGTGATTTGGAGGTTGCAGCAAAATATTAGAATCCGGCTCCAGAAAGAGAAGTAAGGTGTCCGGTGAAACTACTGGAGGAATTTCTCACAGATAATTGCTTATAACCTCCGAACGTTTTGTTTCAATTCCAATTTTCAATGTTATTATGAATTTATAACCTGAATACGTATTGTAGGGATTGGATATAGTGCAAGGTACGTTTGAATTTAATGAGTAGAAATAATAAGAACAAGTTATAACTTTCTGTTTGATTCAAATTTCTCGTGAAGGAAATAACCCTTACCTAACTGATTGTGCTAACTGATGAGAAAGGCCATATGGTAGGTTCAGGTGAATTTGTGTCATTGTCCGATTTTTTATGGAAGCATTTGAAAAATGTACAATCTAAACTGGAACTCGCTACCAGCAATGGCACAAATATCATCCAATGATAGAACCATAGAATTATACAGCAGAGAAGGAGGTAATTCGGCCCATTGTGCCGGGCCAGCTCTTTGAATGAGATAAAGTGTAAGTCTCATTCCTTTGCTACTTCCCTAAAGCCCGTCAAAATTATATTTTTCAAGTAATTAGCGAATTCTCTTTTTAAGTTGTTGTTGAGATTCCTTCCATCATCATTTCCGGCACTCTGTTCAGCTTATGATCAATCTCTAGGTATTTATTTTTCCTCACGTAGCATCTGGTTCTTGGACAAATTACATTGAATATGTGTGCACCGTTACTGAGGAAACTGCCACTGGAAACAATTGTTTTCATATATACTTGATCAAAACCGTTCATAATTTGTATTCAATTTCGTTATTCACTGATATGTGCAACTAACATTCATCATAAGCCTCCATTTTCGAACATCAATACGAATTAAATTAAGACTTCAATTTTTGTCAACAAGTCAATTATGTCCTACATTGTCCAACGCCTTCTGAAAGTCCATGCACAAAAATCAACCGCTCTACCAACCTCATCAACCAACTCCGTTGCTTTATCACAGGACTCGAATAGGTTGGAACATAAGAACATAACTATTAGGAGCAGGAGTAGGCCATCTAGACCCTCGAGCCTGCTCTGCCACTCAACTAGATCATGGCTGATCTGGCCGTGGACTCAGCTCCATTTACCCACCCACTCAACAAGATCATGGTTGATTTGGCCATGGACTCAGCTCCACTTACCCGCCCACTATCCATAACCCTAATTCCCTTATTGGTTAAAAATCTACCTATCTGTGATTTGAATACATTCAATGAGCTAGCCACAACTGCTTCCCTGGGCAGAGAATTCCACAGATTCGCAACCCTCTGGGAGAGGAAATTCCTTCTCAACTCGGTTTTAAATTGGATCCCCCATATTTTGAGGCTGTGCCCCCTAGTTCTAGGCTCCGAGACCAGTGGAAACAACCTCTCTGCCTATATTTTGTTTATCCCTTTCATTATTTTAAATATTTCTATAAGATCACCCTTCATCCTTCTGAACTCCAACGAATAAAGAACCAGTCTACTCAATCTTTCATCATAAATTAACCCCCTCACCTCCAGAATCAGCCAAGTGAATCGTCTCTGTACCACCTCCAAACCAAGTTTATCCTTCCTTAACTATGGTGACCAAAACTGCACGCAGTACTCCAGGTGCGGCCTCACCAATACCCTGAATAGTTGCAGCAGGATCTCCCTGCTTTTGTGCTCCATCCGTCTCACAATGAAGGCTAACATTCCATTCGCCATCCTGATTACCTGTTTCATCTGCAAACTAATTTTTTGGGATTGGTGCACAAGGACGCCCAGGTCCCTCTCCACTGCAGCATGTTGTAATTTCTCCCCATTCAAATAATATTCCCTTTTACTGTTTCTTTTTTCCAAGGTGGATGACCTCACATTTTCCGACATTGTATTCCATCTGCCAAATCTGAACCTATCTAAATCTCTTTGAAGTCTCCCTGTGTCCAATACACAACCCGTTTTCCCACTAATCTTTGTGTCACCTGCAACTTTATTTACATTACATTCTGTCCCCTCTTCCAGGTCAGCCAAGATTTCCCTTTAACAAATTCGTGCGGGTTTTCATTGAACAACGCTCATGATCCAAGAGTTGCTAACGTTTCTGTCTGATTTTTGTCTCTAAATGTTTCCACACGAAATTACGGTGACAGGACTGTAGATTGCTTTTTGAACTCTGTCCTATTTTTCGTACTGGGTGCAAGATTTGCAATCCTCCATTACTGTAGCAGCACTCCGATCATGGAATCGTGGAATCGTAGAAATTTACAGCATGGAAGGAGGTAATTTCGGCCAATGGTACCCAAACCGGCAGAAAAAGAGCTCTCCAGCCAAATCCTACTTTCCAGCTCTTGGTCCCTATCCCTGTCGATTAAGGCACTTTAAATATACATCCAAGTATTTTTTAAATGTGGTGAGGATATCAGCCTCCAGAACCCGATCAGTAAATGCGTTTCAGAACTCGGCCACCCTCTGGTTAAATACATTTCCCCTCATATCTAAACAAACTCTCCCCGAATTTTATTTAAATCTATGCAAGCTGGTTGTTGACCCCTCTGCCAAAGGAAAAAACTCCTTCCTATCTATTCTGTACAGGCCACATTAATGTTGTACAAGTGAAATAGGTCTACCCTCAGCCTCATCTGTTCCAAATTAAACAGATCTCTGATCTCCAATCTTTTCTAATGACCAAATCTGTCTAGTCCAGGCAATATTTTTGTAAATCTCCTCTGCACCTTTTCTACTGCAATCATAAATCTCCTGTAATGTGGTGACCACAACTGCAAGCAGTACTCCAGTGCGGCTTAAACAGTATTTTATAAAGTTCAAGCATAACGTCCATGTTCTTGTATTCCATGCTCTTGTATTCCATGCCTCGACTAATGAAGACCAGTATTCTTCATGTCTTCTTAACAAAAAGATCTGCCTGGCCTGCGACCTTAATGGAACTGTGGACCAGCTATCAAAGGTCCGGTTTTACATCAACAGTTTTGAATTTCGTACCATTTAATGTGTATTGACTTGCATTGTAAGAACTCCCCAAAAGCATTACCTCAAACTTATCCGGATGTGTAACATTTTTGAATATATTATTGGAAAGTGTCAGAAGCATTCTTTACAAACTGTCTCGAGTACTGGTTCTGACCGACTTCCCACAGGAATAGTGAAGGCAGCTATCTGTGCAATACACGACTTGACCATGGCCTTGACAAAGTCCTAGTGGCCAAATCCTCCAGGACAGTCAGTCTTGCAGTAAGAATTAATAATTAGGGGCGGGTGTATTCTTTATGGCCCTTGGTGCCTGCTCTGCTATTCAATAAGATAATTTAAAAAAATTATTCATTCATGGGATTTGGGCATCAACGGCAATGCCAGAATTTGTCATACATCCGTGATTGCCTTTGTGAAAATGGGAGTGAGACGTCTTCTTGAAATGTTGCAGTCTGTGTGATGATCTGGCTATCAGAGTGCGGTTTGGGAGGGAGTTCCAGGTTTTTGTCCCAGCGACGATGAAGGAACATCAATCTACTTGCAGGTAATGGTGTTCTCTTTTGCCTGCTGCCCTTGTTCTTCGAGGCGGTGGAGCTCACGGGTTTGGGATGTAGTGCCAAAGAAGCCTTTCGAGTTGTTGCAATACATTTTGTCGATGATACACTCTGCAGCCACTGCACGTCACTGGTTGAGGAAGTGAATGTTTTAACTGCTGGATGGGTTGCTTTGCCCTGGATGGTGTCGAGCTTCTTCTGTTTTCTTGGAGCTGCTCTCATCCAGGCAATTGTAGAGTACTCCATCATAATCCTGACTTGGATTCTATATATGGTGGAAAGGTTTTTCGGAGTCAGGAGTTCAGACACACACCGCAGAATCCGCAGCCTCTGACCTTTTCTTGTTGCCACAATATTTTTGTGGCTGGTCTTGTTATGTTTCTGGTCAACGTTGATCTAGAGAATGATGATTGTAGGGGATTTGGCGATAATAATTTCATTGAATATCAAATGTCGGTTTTAGAATCTAGCTTGTTGGACGTATGGATTGGCTGGCACAGGTGTGGAGAGAATGGAACTTGCCACTTATCAGCCCATGACTGAATGTCATCCAGGTGATGCATGCTGGCATGGACTGCTCTATCAGCTGAGGGGTCGCGAATGCCACTGAAGATTGCCTTCTTCAGCAAACATCTCCAGTTCAGACCTGATGATGGAGGGAAGTTCATTGACGAAGCAGTTGAAGATGGTTGGGCCTTGCACACGGCCCTGAAGAACTCCTGCACATATATCGTGGTGCTGGGAATATTGACCTGTATCCTTCACAACCATCTTCCTTTCTTGCAGGTATGACTCCATCCAGTGGAGAATATTAACTTGAGTCTCATTGATTTCACTTTTACACGGGCACCTTATTGCAATACTCGATCATTTGCTGCCTTGATGTCAAGGGCTGTCACTCTAACCTCACTTCTGAAATTCGGCTCTTTATTCCACGTTTTAACCAAGGCTATAACCTGGCGCAATCCGAACTGGGCATCAGTGAGCAAAATATTCGTGACTAAGTGCCTCTCGTTAAAACTTTTGATTTTGATTTTGGCTCAATGCCGCTTGATGGCATTGTCTTCAACACCTGCCATCACTTTACTAATGGTTGAGAGTGGACTGATGGAGCAGTATTGCGAAGGATTGGATTTGTCCTACTTTCTGTGGACAGGATATACCTTGGCAGTTTTCCACATTGTAGGATAGATGACTGTTTTGTAGCGGTGTGGGTACAGCTTGGCTCGTGGCGCAGCCAGTTCTGGATCAACATTCCAGAGCAAAACTCAGACATGTTGTCACTGCCCACAGCATGTGCTGTAGGCAGTGCGCTCGGTCATTTTTTGATATCACATGGATTGCATTGAATTGTCTCAAGTCTGGCTTATGTGATTGTGTGACCTCAGGAGTTGGCTCGATGGATAATCCATTCGCCACCTCGGGTTAAGGATGTTTGTAAATGCTTCATCGTTTTAGGTACCGCATTTCTAAGATGGTGGTAATCTGCAGGATGTTTCCTTGCCAAATGCTTGACCTGAAGGCATAATAATTCATGGGGTCCAGATTCAAAGTTGAGGACGCCGAAAGATACTCATCCATGACTATAGCCCTGTCCCGCCACACCTTGTTGGTTTCTCTTGCCTGCGGGACAGTAAACATAGAGGCAATGTGATCGAGGAGTCTGGGGCATTGGCTGAAAGATATGATTCTGTGAGTGGAACTATGTCAGGTTGTTGCTTCAGCCTTGAATATATTCAATATGCAGCATCGAGAGCTGTAGAGAATTAAAATTATTGACAATTCTCTGAGTGAAGAAATTCCTCCTCATTTTAGTGTCAAATGGACGCCCCCTTATCCTGAGTCAATGCCCCTTAGTTAGAGAATCTACAGGTATACGAAACAACTTTTCAGCATTGACCCTATCATCCCGCCTCAAAAGCTTATGTTTTTCAATGAAAGAACATCTCAAGCTTTTAAACTCTTGGATGTATAGGCACAATCTGCACAATCTCTCCTCAGAGGACTATCATCTCATCCCAGCAATCAATCTAATAAACCTTTTTGCTCCACCTCTGATGCAAGAATATCCTTATTTAGATAAAGAGGCAAAAACTGTGCACCGTTGTCCAGGTCTGGCTTCTGCAAGGTCCTGTACAATTATAGCAAAACTACGTTACTCCTGTACTCAACGCTCTAGCAATAAAGGCAAACATGACATTTCCTTTCTTTATTATTTACTCTACCTACATGCCAGCTGTCTCTGTTTGCTTTACGAGGACACACATATCACGCTAAACACCAAACTTAATTGTTTCTAATCATGTAAAATTAATCTGTTCTTCTTTCCTTCCTACCAAAGTTAATAACGACAAATTTCCCTCCGTCATATTCCATCTGCCAACTTATTGTCTACTCGCTTAATGAATCTATATCCCGTTGCAGTCTCTTTGTGTTCTGCTCATGGTTTAATTTTCCATCTTGATTTTTATCGTCAGCAAACTTGGATATATTGCACGAGGTCCAATCATCTTATAGCTTTTAATCATTGTTAATAGCTGCCTTGTAAACAGTGGCGTTTGCGGCATCCCATTATTTTCAGATAGCCAAACTGATAATCACCTGTTTGTACCTACTCTCTGTTTTCTGTCTGTTAAACAATTCACTATTTATGCTCATACATTAGCCAAATTCAGAGCAACAATCTTCCATAACATCAATTTAGTGTGGCACCTTATCGAATGCATTTTTGAAATCTAAATATGTTAAATACACGTTATTCCACGTTATCTAGCCTGCCATTTACTTTCTCAATAAACGCTATTCAATTTGTTGACCATGATATCCCTTTCATAACACAATGCAAATTCTAACTAATGCTAATTTTATTTTCTAACTAACATTTTGCCACTTCCTTTATAATGGATTGCAACCTTTCCCAACACCTGCCATCAGGCTAGCTTGTCTGCAGTTCCCGTTTCCTCTCTCCAGCCTTGCTTGGATCGTGGGGTACGTTTTCTAACTTCCAATCCGTTTGGACCATTCTACAATCTAGGGAATTATGGTTGATCACATCAAACTCCTCCAAAATCACCTGTTATCGAACGTTAGGATGTAGGCCATCATATCGAGTTGATTTGTTTGCTTTAGTCGCATTAGTTTCTCAAGTGCTTCTTCTTCGACTGATCGAAGTACTTTACGTTTATGACGCTTAATAGCCCCTCAGTTCACCACTATTTTACTAAGCATTTTGTGTCCTATAGAGTGAAGTTAGATTAAAAAAAATTAAAGTCTCTTCAAATCCCTTATTCCACATCATAGTTCCTCCTGTCTTGGCTTACTTTTTCACTGGTCTACCTTTTCACATAACTGCAATAGTTATTACAATTGTTTTTTAAATATTTCTTGCTTGTTAAATCTTATATTGCAACCTGACCCCACAGTGCCCCCCGTCATCAAAATCCACAGCATGGCCTTGGACAGCGTGGACCATTTTCCATACCTCGGGAACCATCTCGATATTGAGGACCAACACAGCCTCCAGTGTGCCAGCACAGCCTTCGGGAGGCTGAGGAAGAGAATGTTTGAAGACCAAGACCTCAATCTTCCACCAAGCTTATGGTCGACTGGACAGTAGTGATGTCCGCCCTCCTATATGGCTCAGAGATGTGAACCATATAAAGCAGACATCTCAAAACGCTGTAGAAGTAGCACCAACACTGCTTCCACAAAATGCTGCAAATCCACTGGGAGGATGGACGCACCAACGTCAGTGTTCTCGCTCAGGCCAACATTTCGAGCATCGAAGCACTGACCACACTCGATCAGCTCCGTTGGGCGGGTCACATCTTCCGCATGCCCGACACCAGTCTCTTTAAGCTAGCATTCGCTACCCGAAACTCATACACGGCAAGCAAGCCACAGGTGGGCAGTGGAATCGTTTCAAGGACACCATCAAAGCCTGATTGATCAAGTGCAACATTCCCCCCGACACGTGGGAATCCCTGGCGCAAGACTAGCCGAGGTGGAAGAAAAGCATCCGGGGGGAGGGGCGCTGAACATATCGAGTCTCATCGCCGAGCACATGCAGTAAACAAGCACAGGCAACAGAAGGAGCGTGCGGCAAACCAGGCTCCCCACCCTCCTTTTCATTCAACCACTGTCTGCCCTACGTGACAGAGACTGTAGTTTCCGCATTGGACTATACAACCTCCTGAGAACTCACTTTTAGTGTGGAAGCAATTGTTCCTCGGTTCTGAAGCACTGCTTATGATGACGATTTTCTCCATTTTTAAATTGTTGGTCATCCTTTGCAAGTTTCTAAATGTCTCCTATGCCTCATGTTTACTATTTATTTTGCATTATTATATGCCTCTCATAAGTGTGATACTATAGTTTATTATTTAGTTATTTACGGATGGACTTTTTAGTTCTCAATAAAATGTATATTCGTTGACAATTTTGGACATTTTTCTTGAACAGTTTGCCACTAGTTATCCACCATCATACTTCTTAATCTTGTTTCTAAAACTACCTAAGCCAGCTCGCCCCTCATACGTATGCAATTGCCTTTAATTAAGTTTAAGCCTCAAGTTTCGTAATTAAGTGTTTCACTCTGAGTCTCAACACGACATTCTCTCATATTATGGTCGCTCTTCCCCAGAGGATGCTTTACTACCTCTGTGTCATTTTAATTAACCCTGTGTCATTACACAACATAAGTTCATGTTCCCTGGTTGTTTCCAAAAAATATTGTTATTGGAATCTGTCATGTACGCATTTCTGAACTAGTTGTCCTCCAGGCTACCTTTGTCAATTTCCATTCGCCAGTCTATATGAAGATTAAAGTTCTCCGCAATTATTGCATTATGTTTGTGACAGGCAACTATTGCTTTCTGATTAATACTCGATCCATGATGTAGCTACTGTTAGGTTTCCAATAAACTAGTTGCTGCAATGATTTTTGACCTTGTTTTTTTCTTAACACTACCCACGCTGATTCTACTTTCTACTTTTCCGAGCTAATATCCTTTCTCGCGACTGTCCTTAATTCATTTGAATTATCGATTATATCCCCTCTCCGTTTCCATTCTGACTGTATTTTTAAAACTCAACTGTACTGGAATATTTCAAAACCTTGCTAACCTTGCAGCCAGGTCGCTGTCATGGTTATTAGATCAAATCCATTTATCTCTATTCAAGCCGCTACTTTATCGACAGAGTTACGAAGACATCTTGCATTCAGATAAAAAACCTTCAATTTTAATAGTTTTACCATAATTCCCTGCTTTAATCGTATTCAATGATGCACTCTTACCGTTAAACTCTCTGTCTCTTTCTGCACATTCAATTTATTGTTACCGAAATCGCTACATTGCTCCTTTGCCTTGACTTCTCTCCAGATTTCTAAATTTCTCTATAACTGATCCCTCATGCCCTTTTAGTTTAAAGCCCTATCAACAGCGCCAATTATTCGATTCGCCATTCTTTGAAAATGTATTCTGCCTGTTGGATTGGATCTGTTTCTGAGCATGCTCATTTTCTGTATTGCCTGTGAATCAACTACTCTGTACAATGTCGGTTAAAACAACACGTTTCTGATAACGTACCTCTCTTCGAGTTATGTTAGAGGCCTTTCACAAAATATCCATGGATTTCTCCCCGTCTCTTATGGTGGTATACCGACTGCTGCGATGGTAGTTCTGACACGACTTTTGTTGCACTGATGATGGACCTACATCTGCGATACTGCTGTTACTCTACTTTTGTTGCACAGATGGTGTACCTTCTGTTGTTCATTTGTATCACGGATAGTACAGCTACCGATGCTGATCCTACTTTTGTAGCTATTCTCCTGCTGTTGCGATGCTAGTACTTACATTACTTCCGTAGCACTGGTGATGCACAGACTGCTGGAACACATGAGATAACATGAGTCGTGCAGCTCCAGTGTTGTCCCGAACCTAAATCTTTCCATACAGTTCTGCCGATACATGAGCGGTGTTAATTCTTATTTTCAGAATCGCTAACTGATGTAATACATTCTGAAAGATCCTATTATTAATTTTCCAGAAATGATTTTTTTTTCTGAAGGCTGTACTCATCAGTCCCAGTCACATCTGCTTTTCAATTTAATTAACACTTTGTGCCCAATACAAAATGAAACTTCAATCCCTGGCCTCTGTTATAATCCGTGCAGCATTTGACTGAAAGTTACAGTCAGACGATTTCTACTCAGTGGCCAATGCACAGAGCCAGATATACGGAACCTTAATACCATTTCCCACAGATCTACTACTAACTCCATCCTCCCGTTTTTCTCTCCCCTGGTCTACAACTGTGTTGATTAATACGTTTCACTAGTCCCGGGCCCCAGTTTCTGATGCGGCCAGGCTGAATTCACCAGTCGTCATCTGTGCACTTGTTCATTGAGCGAATGTCATTCTTTCAATCATGGAAGGTGTGGGTCCATGATACTGCTCTGTAGTGTTCGAAACATATAAATGCTTATTGAAACTGGAGGAACTGGATTATCACTTTGAGCAAGAACTTTGTATTATCGTTTTATTCTGGCAGAATTGAGCATTCTAAGGCTTGTCTTCGATTGCTGATGTCCAGTTAATTAATGTGAACTTGCCCCTCCGTGCTATTATGGCCAGCCTAGTGTAACAAGTAATTCAATTTAACATATTGAGCAGTCAACTATAAATATGGTGCAGTGTTGATGCCTTGGTGCAGATTTTGGACTTTACCTCCTTGGTGTAATGCTTCGCCGGGTTGATCTGCAAATGCAGAAATCAGGAGGGTGACTCGCGCACTGCTTATAAAGGCCACTGAATTTCCTTCCTTTAATGGAAGGTAAATCTTTTGGACTCTGGTTCGGGCTCGCGATCTCCCCTACTCGATATTCGTTTACACTCTCTTCTCGGGCGAAGCTTAAGGCCCAACGATGAAAATGCATGATATTCTACACTAATATTTCAGTGAGATAATTTGAATTAATAGAGCATTCGTTAAAAAAGACACTGAAGAAATAAGGAAGAAACCAACAAACTAATATTCAAAAACTAAATCCGTAAATGTCTCTGACATATCCAGTGTTGGGGAGAACTCGACAGAAGTGAAAATACAGATTACTGTGCTCAACGTAGAACATTAAGTTGTGTCAGGAGATGATAGATTATTATGTAAAGTTCATTGATGAGCTTTTGAACACACCTGCCCAAGATAGACGGGCGTTGAAGTGTTGAACTGGGATGATCTTTTTTCGAACTGTATCGCTTCCATCAGTGCCGAATTAAGGCCAACGTCAATACTGAACATTTGAGTTACAATCAGTGCTGCAAGAATGTTGCCTAAATCTGTACTGCAAGACCGTGTCACTACCTACAGCAAGTTATCGGTAGTACTGTGAGGTCACAATCAAAGCTGCTAGGCAGTGGAAACTCATTATTATTTACATTTGTGATGTACACAGCAATTCTGGGAAAGTTACGTCAAAGGGATGAGATCACCTCCAATTCTATATTTCCGTAAGGTAACAATAACTAATTCAAATGTAGCTTCACTACCATTTAATTTACAGTATGGTCAGCGCCAAGTATGTTATAGCAAGATGAACATCACTCGCATAAATTAAGGATAATGTAATCGTCAGCACTGCTCCAGTAAGGCAATAACATGTTGGCTTGCGCAATTATAATGGTAAGTACTGCAGGTAATCGAATATGGCCACGCTGATCTCGTGGAGCAGTTTCGATCACCTGGACGGGACGGTGAGCTATTCTCCCAGATGTCTTCCCCCAAATTGGCTTGTGTTTTAATTTTTGTTCCTCTCCCAGGAGATCACACGGCTCCAGTTGATGTGAAGTGTAGAATGTTTCAGGGTAAGGGATGTCTCAGTTGCGTGGCGGCCTGGTTCTGCTCGGTGCTCTTTACCTTTCCACCAATGTTCATAGGTTTATATGTAACCTTCAGGGCTGCTGACAAAGGGTCGAGTGGCTCTTTGTCGTCCGGAGCAGACAGGATGGGCCAAAGTGGCCTGCTTCTGCTCTGTAAATGTCTATGTTTCTATGTTTCTATATTATGAACTGCAACAGGAGGGCAAAGAGAAACTCTGGCATATTACTGCCAAAACGCTAGTAGCAACACCATTTTATATAGCGCCTTAATGTAGAGAAATTTGTAATGTGCTTCACAGAGCTCTGAGATAACCTTTAATACCTTTAATGCAGAGAATAACGGAAAACTCGAGTTCAGATAGTGTTTTTTAACTGCATATTAAAGGAGAAGGTAGAGGCAGCCTGTTAATGACCTGAGGGGTTAAGCACTGCAGGCATGGAGCACAGGTGGTCAAATGACTGAATGTTGAATATGGCGGATGGGGTGACAATCAAGTAGGCTGCTTTGTGCTGCAGGTTACCGTGCCTCTTGAATGTTGTGGGAGCAGCACTCATTCAGGCAAGTGGAAATAATTCCTTTACACTCCTCATGTGTGGTTTGCAGAAGTTGGATAGACTTTGGAGAGTCCGAGCGGTGGGAAGCACTCCACAGAATACATAGCCTGTGACCCACTTTCGTTTCCACAGTATGTATGTGGCTGGTCCAGTTAAGTTTCTGGTCATTGGTAACAACAAGATGTTGACGGTGGCGGCTTCAGCGATGGTAATATCGTTGAATTTCCAGGGGTGGTATTTTGGAGATAGTCCTTGTCTGGCACTAGACTGGCATTAATGTTACATGCCACTTATCAGCCCAAGGCTGAATGTCGTCAAGGACTTGTTACATGTGGGCATGGACCAATTCATTTTGTGAGGAATTGTGATTGGAACTGAACGCTGACAATAATCAGCGAACATCCATAATTCTGACCCTATGATGGAGGAAAGGTGATCTATGAAGCAACTGAAGATGGTTCGGCCTCGGATAGTGCCCTGAGGAACTCCTTTCGCAATACCCTGTTGCTCGGATGATTGACCTCCAACAACCACACACATCTTCCTTTGTATTAGGTATGACACTAGTCATGGGAAATGTTATACATGTGAACTTGGATTTACATGTACAGCCACCAGGGGGCTCATCCCCTGGAGTCCCAAGGGATCCCATAATCCCTATGGAGCACAGGTATTTCTGGAGGCCTCACAGGTTGCAGTAGAAATCTGGAGATCTGCAATAAAAGTTTAAGGTCACCCATTGCTTTGAGCTAACAGTGTTCAGACTGAATCTTTCTCCATATATAACAACTGGCGACGAGATACAGATCGTGAACACAAAGATACTGAGAACAGTGGGCATCCTGGAGAAATTCTCGGAGGGAGATGATTGGGAAACATTTGTGGAGCGACTCGACCAATAATTTGTTGACAACGAGCTAGATGGGGAAGAGAACGCTGCCAAATGAAGGGCGATCCTCCTTACCATCTGTGGGGCAACAATGTAAAGCCTCATGAAGAATCTTCCCACTCCAGCTAAACCCAGGGAGAAATCATCCGACGATTTGTGCACACTGGTCCGAGAGCATTTGATTCCGAAGGAAAGCATTCTGATGGTGAGGTACCGGTTCTACACCTACAAAAGGTCTGAAGTCCAGGAAGTGGCGAGTTATCTCACCGAGTTAAGATGCCTTGTAGGACATAGCGATTTTGAAGGACATTTGGATCAACTGCTTGGTAATTGACATTGTCACAAAATCATACTTCGCAAACTTTTGATTGTAGAGACCCCAACATTGAGTAAGGCCACAGTGATAGCCCAGGCGTTCATTGTCACCAATGACAATACGAAGCGAATATATCAGCACACAAATGCTGCTACAATACTGTGAACAAAGTAATGTTGTTTTCGAATCGTAAAGTACAGGTCACACATACCTGCAGCTGCACGTCCGCAGATGTCTCAGAGTCCACCATCAAACGTGATGAATGCAAGGCCATGAAAACCTTGTTGGCGCTGTGGGGGTGATCATCGTTTCCATTCATGCCAATCATAGCGTACGTTTGCAAGTGCTGTGGAACAATGGGACACATCCAACGAGTGTGCAGGCGAGCTGCAACTCATGCTAAACCTGCAAACCACCTGTTACAGAGGAGGACAGTTCCATGGAGGATCATGACGAACCAGAGCCTCAGACTGAGGAGGCAGAGGACCATGGGGTGCACACATTCACCACCAATTGTCCGCTCATAATTCTGAATGTTGAACTAAATGGACACCCGGTGTCAATAGAGCTGGACACGGGTGCGAGACAGTCTATCATGGGCAAATGTCCTTTCGGAATATTGTGGTGCAGCAAGTCCTCAAGGCGAGTCTTAACTCCAGTTCGCACGACACTTAGAACTTACACAGAATAACTGATTCCTGTAATCGACAGTGCTACCGTAAAGGTCTCCGACACTCAAGCAGTGCACCAGCTACCACTCTGGCTGGTAACGGGCGATGGTCCCACGCTGCTCGCTGGAGCTGGCCTCGGAAAGAAATGCTGCAACTGCACCACGTCCAGGCGCTCTCGTCCGTTGTCTACACTTTTTGTTCCCAGGTCTTAAACAAATGTCCTTTGCTGTGCGAACCAGGCATCGAGAAATTTCAAGGAGCAAAAGTGCAGATCCACCTAATTCGTGGGGCGCGACCCATCCATTACAAAGCGAGCGCAGTACCATACATGATGAGAGAAAGGGTAGAGATCAAGCTAGACTGGCTGCCGAGAAGGGCATCATTTCACCGATCGAGTTCAACGAGTGGGCCATTCCGATCATTCCTGTCCTCAAGGGAGAGGACACCATCAGAATCTGTGGTGGTTAAAAGTAGCTATCAATCGTTTCTCCCTGCAGGCCCAATATCCACTACCAAAGTCCGACGACCTCTTTGCAACGCTGGTGGGAGGAAATACCTTCACGAAGCTGGATCTGACTTCAGCCGACTTGATGCAGGAACTGGAGGAATCATCGAAGACACTCACCCGCATCAACATGCACAAATGTATTTTTGTTGATAAGAGATGCCCGTTTGGAATCCGATCAGTGGCGGCTATATTCCAGAGAAACATAGAAAGCTTACCGAGGTCGGTCTGGCACACCGTGGTCTTCCAGGATGACATCTTGTTCGCAAGTCGGAATAGAGTCGAGCGTCTGTAGCACCTGAAGGTGCTTCTTAGTCGAATCAACCGCTTGGGGCTCAGGTAAAAACGCTCGAAGTGCGGTTTCCTGGTGCCTGAAGTGGATTCCTTGGGAAGGCGGATTGCTGCGGACAGCATCAGGCCCATCAACGCGAAGAGAGAGGCAAGTGAGAAAGCACCGAGGCCACAGAATATGACGGAACTGCGGTCTTTTCTGGGACTCCTGAACTACTTCGGTTACTTCTTACTGGGTCTTAGCACACTGTTAGAACCACTGCATGTTTTTCTTTGAAAAGGGGACGGATGGCTTTGGGGCAAAAGCTAAGAAAATGCCTTTCTAAAAGCGAGAAAATTGTTATCCTCTAAACGAATTGCTTGTGCATTATGATCCATATAAGCGTTTGGTACTAGCATGTGATGCGTCGTCAAATGGCGCTACGTGTGTATTGCAACAAACTAATGATTCTGGGAAACTGCAACCAGTTGGCAAAGCATCCTGGAGTCTCTCTAAGGCTGAGACAGCCTACAGCATGATTGAGAAAGAAACGTTAGCGTTTGTCTATGGGGTAAAGAAAATGCATCAATACCTGTTGCGGCTTAAATTCCAGTTGAAAACTGACCATAGGCAACTCATATCCCTGTTTTACGAGAGTAAAGGAATAAGCACCAACGCATCGGCCCGCATCAAGAGATGGGCGTTCACGTTGTCCGCATACAACTACGCCATCTGCCACAAGCCAGGCACAGAAAACTGCACAAATGCTCTCAGTAGGCTGCCCTTGCACAAAATGGGGGTGGAAATAGCGCCTCCCACAGATCTAGTCATGGATATGGGCGCATTTGAGAGTGAGCAATCACCCGTCACTGCCTGGCAGATCAAAACCTGGACAAGCCAGTATCCCTTATTCTCTCTAATCACAAGCGTTGTGCTTCACTGGAGTTGGTGCAGTGTCCCAATGGACATACAGGAAGAGAGGAAGAGATTAAGCCATTCCAGCGGTGCAAAGTTAAAATGACGATTCAAACAGACAGCTTTCTGTTGTGCAATCGAGTAGTGGTCCCCAAGAAGGGCAGAGATACCTTCATCAACGACCTCCACAGTGCACACCCAGGCATCGTAATGATGAAAGTGATAGCCAGATCCCACGTGTGTTGGCCCAGTACCGATGTGGACTTGGAGTCCTGCGTTCACAGAAGTAATACATGCTCTCAGTTAAGGAATGTACCAGGGAGGCTCCGCTACGTAAATGGTCCTGGCCCTCCAAACCGTGGACTCGGGTACACGCCGAATATGCAGGCCGGTGTTTGGATAAAATTTTCCTGTGGTTGTAGACGGGTATTCCAAGTAGATTGAATGTGAGATAATTTCGGCTAGCACGTCCGCTGCCACTACAGAAAGCCTGCAAGCATTGTTTAGCACTCACGGATTATTTGGTGTCCTGGTGAACGACAACCGGCCATGTTCTTCCAGTGCTGATTTCAAAGAATTCATGACCTGCAACGGGATCAAACATGTCACACCTGCCCCTTTTAAACCAGTGACCAATGGCCAGGCAGAGAGAGCAGTACAAACTATGAAGCAAGGCTTGAAGGGGGTAACTGAAGGCTCGCTGCAGAGTCACCTATCCCGAGTCCTGCTTAGCTATCGCACGAGGCCCAACTTGCTGACTGGGATCTCAGCTGCTGAACGGCACATGAAAATTGCCCTTAAGACAAGTCTCCCATTAGTTCATCTTGATCTTCATGAACATGTAGAGAGCAGGCGGCTTCAACAATCTACATACCATGATAGCGCAAATGTGTCATGGACGATTTAAATCGATGATCCTGTATTTGTATTGAATTATGGGCAACATCCCAATTGGCTTCCCGGCACTGTTTTAGCCAAAGATGGGAACAGGGTCTTTTGGGTTAAACTTTCAAATGGACTCATTCACCGGAAACACTCAGACCAAATCAAACTCAGATTTATGGACTTTCCTGAGCAACCCAACTTGGAGCCTACCATTTTTGACTCCACAACATACGCACCAGCGGCAAACGGCATCACGGTAGACCACGAAGCAGAACCCATCATCCACAGCAGCGCAGCAGGACCCAATACACCAGGCAGCCCAGCAAGGCGAGCTGCACAGCAGCACAGCGAGTGCTCAACAAATGATTCAACAATACCAGCTTTCACACCGAGACGAACAACCAGGGCAAGATGGGCCCATGATCGACTCACATTTTAAATAGTCACACTATTGACTTTGGGGAAGAGTGTTGTTATATTTGTGAACTTGTATTTACTCTGTACAGCCCCCAGAGGGCTCATCCCCTGTAGTCCCAAGCGATCCCATAATCCCTTGGGAGCACAAGTATTTACGGAGGCATCACCGGTTGGAGACACACTCTGGAGACCTGTAATAAAACACGAAGTTCACACTTTATTTTGAGCTCACAATGTTTAGTCTGACTCTTTCTCCATACATAACAGGAGAATATTACTTAAATTTATTGATGCCACACTCGGTCAAATTCTGACCTGGTGTCACGGGCAGTCACTGTCACCTCACCTCTGGAATTCATGTTTGGAACAAGGGTGTAAAGAGGTCTAGGCCCAAGTGGTCCTTGCGGAATCCAAATTGAGCATCCGTGAGAAGGTTATTTATTAGTAAGAATTGCTTTATAGCATTGTCGACGGCAGCTTCCATAAATTTACGGCTGATTGAGAGTAGATTGATGGGATAGCAATTGGCCGGATTGGATTTGCCCTGTTTTTTGTGACAGGAGATAACTGGACTGTTTTCCACATTGTCGGATAGAGTTACAGCTGTACTAGAACAGCTTGTCTAGCGTTGCGGCGAGTTCTGCAGCACAAGTCTTCCAGACAACAGCTGGGACATTGTCGTGGCCCATAACCTTTCGTGCATTGCGTGCGCTCAGCCGCTTCGTGCTCTCACGTGGATTGAGGAGAATTGGCTGTTGTCTGGCTTCTGAGATGGTGGTACCTCAGGAGGAGGGCGGGATGAATCATCCACTCGGAACCTCTTGCTGATGTGCTGGAGTGCTGAACTTCACCATCCTTGAGGATGTTAATTGTACTCCTCCCGTCAGGTTTTAATAGACCACCACCGTTGAAGACTGAATGTGGCAGGACTGCAGAGCTTTTGATCTGATCCACTAGTTGTCCGGTCGCTGAGATCCGTCGAAAGCATGATGCAAGGATTGTCTTGCTTTCATGTTGTTGTGTGTTGCAGCTGCCTTCGAAAGGCTCCTCATTTTTAGAAAGCGCAAGTGATTTTCCTGGTACGCTCGTCAACACTCCACATTGAAGCAGGTTTGGTCGCTTGACTTGATATTCATGCTAGATTGAGGGACATCAAGTGTCATGACTTTACAGATTGTGGTGGAATACAATTCTTCTGCTGCTCATGATCCACAACGCCACATGAAAGGCCAGTTCTGAGTTGCTACAATGTTTCTGCATCTATCACAATTATTGCCGTAGTATTGCTACATAACAATGGATTATGTCCTCAGTGTGAATACGAGACTTCGTCTCCACAATGATTGTGTGGCAGTCACTGCCAAAAATGATGTCATGGAGAGATGCCTCTGCGACAGGTCGATAGTTTGCAAACGAGGTCAAGTAGCGTGATCCCTAGGTTTGAATGGTGAGTTTGCTTCGGTAGGTTTAGAAACTAGATTAAGAAGTATGGTGGTCGATAACCACAGACAAACATTTAAAGAAATATTCCGAAATGGTAAACGAATATAGATTTTTTTAAGAAGTAAGAACTCCATCACTGGTGAACTAACTAAGGGAACGATAGTATCACAATTAATGAGAGGCTTATAACGTTGCAAAAATTGTTGTAAGCATGAGGAGTAGGAGACAAGTAGAAGTTTTTATGGGGAATAAGGAAATGGCAGATTTTAAACAAATATACTTTCTATCGCCTTCCCAGTCTTGAACACAACACGCACAGAAAATAGCAGGGAACCAAGGGGCTAATAAGAATGATGAACTTATTATAATTTCCATCAGTAAAGAAGAGGTACTTGAGAAACTAATGGGAATTAAAGTCGTCAAATCTTCTGGACATGATGGTCTAAATCCTAGGGTTCTAAAAGAGGTGACTGCGAAGTTAGTGGGTACATTCGGTGTGATCTACCAAAATCCTCTAGATTTTTTAGAATAGACACAATGAATTTTAAGGCAAGGATGGAGAGAGCAAACAAGGAACTCAATGCCAGTTAAACTGACGACACTGTTCAGAAAATCTTTGAATCCTTTATAAAGGAAGTGATCAAAAGCTACTAAGAACATGAGAATATTTGTAGGCAGACTCAGCATGGTTTTACGAAAGGGACATCATGTTAAAAAAATGTAGTCGTGTTTACTGAGGATGCAGCTAACAGGGTAGATTATGTGGAAGCATTGTATGTCATATATTCAGAGTTCCATGATGCATTCAATGAGGTTGCACACAAAAGTATGTTATGCAAGATTGGTGCTCATGAGTTTCGGCATAATGCATTATCATGGATAGTGGATTAATTAAAGCACAGAAAATAAAGAGTAGGGACAAACGGGTCATTTTCCGGTTGGCAGACTAAATTTGTCGGGTGCCACAAGGCACTGCATGCGCCTCAGCCAAGAACAATCATTCCGAATGAATTAGATGATCGGAGCGAGTGAAATATATCCAAATTTGCTGACGATAAAAGGATGGATGGAAAACTGAACTGTGAGATAGACACAAATAAATATAGATGGATTAAGTGAGTTGGCAATACGTTGCTAGATGGAGCATTATGTGGGGGAATGTGACGTTATTCACTATGTTTGGAAGAATAGAAAAAGAGAAATTTTTTAAATGATTAGAAACTATTAAATGTTTGTGCTCGGGAAGAATAGGATGTCCTCGCACAGGAAGCAGAACGATCTGGCGTGCACATAGAGCAATAAATTAGGAAAGACAATGGCATGTTGGCCTTTATTGCAAGACAGTTAAGAACAATAATAAGGAAGCGTTGCCACAGTTGTGCAGGACGTTGCTGAGGCTAAGCACGGGGAATTGTGCACAGAGTTGGTCTCCTTATCTGTAGAATAATATACTTGCCACAGAGGCACGGCAAAAAAGTTGACTGCATTTATTCCGGTGATCAGATGGTTTTATGAAGTGCCATTGGGCAGACTGGGCCAATACTCTCCGAAGATTCGAGCAATGAGAAGTGAGGTCATTGAAAAGCATACGATTCTGAGCGGTAACGATGGGGTAGATACTGAAACATTGTTTCACTTGGCTGGGGAGCCTCTAACTCAGGAGCAGTTTCAAGGTAAGCCATCGTTAATTTCTTATAGAGAAGAGGAGTAATTCCTTCACTGAGAAGAACATGTATATTTGGCATTGCGTAAACCAGATAGCTGTGGATACTGAGTCGTTTGAGTATATTCAAGGCAGTGATAGACAGATCTTTGGTCTTAGGGGAAAATCAAAGGATATGGAGATCGGGCTTGAAAGTGCAGATGCTTCTGTCGATTACAGCATTGGTAGCTGTGGCCATCGCGCAGTCATTCAGGAGATGAAGTATGGTTTTCATACTGAGAACACCATCCATCGTGTTTTGTGGCAATAGCACCATGCTAAATGGAATCGATTCAGACCAGATATAGCAGCGAAAAACTGGGCAACCATGAGGCGATGCGGTCCATCAGCATCATCAGAATTGTATTCCACCACAATCTGTAACCTCTTTGTTCGCCATTGCCAGCAAGCCAGGAGTCCAAACCTGTATGAATGAAATGCGTAGAAGAGCTTGCAAGGGGCATCATCAGGCTGATCAGAACATGAGGTGCCAACTTGCGGAAACTGCAAACTGGGATCACATGTTAATTAAAAAGCGAATGCAGAATAATATTGGCAAGGCTTTTGAAAGACCAAATACACCATATCCACTGGTGCCCCCTTATCCACTCTACTAGATACATCCTCAAAAATGTTTTGAAGATTTGTGAAGCATGATTTCCCCTTAATAATTCCATGCCGACTTGGGCCGTTCAGTCACGGCTTTCCAAATGCACTGCTATTACATCTTTAATAATTGATTCCAGCTTTTTCCACACCCCCGAGTTCAGGCTAACCTATCTATAATTCCCTGTTTTCTCTCTCCCTCCTTTTTTAAAAAGTAGGGTTACATGACCTACCCTCCAATCCATAGAAACTGATCCAGAGTCCATGGAATGTTGGCAAATGGCCACCTAATCATCTAATATTTCTAGGGCTACTTTCTTAAGTACTCTGGGATGCAGGCTATCAGGCCCTGGCTATCTTTCAGCATTCAATCCCATCAATTTCCAAAACACCATTTCCTGACTAATAAGGATTTCCCTCAGTTTCTTCTTTTCGCTAGACCCTCGGTCCCCTAGTATTTTCGCGGGGTTGTTTGTGTCTTCCTTAGTGAAGACAGAACAAAAGTATTTGTTCAATTAGTCTGCTATTTCCTTGTTCTCTATCATGAAGTCACCTGAATCTGACTGCAAGGGACCCACGTTAATCTTCACCAATATTTTTCTCTTCACATATCAACAGACGTTTTACCAGAAGGTTTTTATGTTCCCTGCAAGCTTACTCTCATGCTCTATTTTTCACTCCTAATTAAAACCTTCGTCCTCCTCTGCTGAAATCTAAATTTCTCAAGTTTGCAGCTTTTTCGAATCAATTTATATGTCCAAACGGGGGAAGTAGGTTCCATGAATATCGCATCGTCAATGATGCCATAGCCCAGCCATGATTGCTAAAGACAATTATGCAGCGTTTACAACTATCTTCAACCAGTAGTGCCGAGTGGAAGCTCCATATCGGCCTCCTCCTGAGGTCACCACCATCACAGAATCCAGTGTTCCGCTTATTCTATTCACTCTGCGTAGTATCAAGAAATGGCTGAATGCATAGGATGCAGCAAAGGCTTTGGGCCCCAACCACCTTCCGAACAGTTGTGCTGAAGACATGTGCTCCAGAATTAGCTTCGCCACTAGCCAAGCTGTTCGAGTACAGCAAAAATACATGCATCTATCAAGCAATGCAGGACAAATCCATTCGTGCCAATTATCACCCCATCAGTCTACTTTCATTCATCAGCAGCGTGATGGAAGGTATCATCAAAAGTGATATCACTTGGCACCTAATCAACAATAATGTGCGCATCGATGGCCATTTTTGGGTTACGTCAGGATGAGTCAGCTCCATTCCTCATTACCACCTTGCTCCAAACATGGAGATAAGAGCTGAATTACAGAGGTGAGCTGAAGTGAGTGTCATTGATATCAGGCAGCATTTGACTGAGAGTGGCAACATGGCGCCCGGGTCAAACTGAAGTCACTGGGAATCAGGGTAATATTCTCAAGTGGCTGGAGTCACAACTAGTACAAAGGAAGGTAGCTGTGGTGGTTCGAGCTCAATCATCACAGCCACAGGACATCTTTTTAGGAGTTCTTCAGGGCAGTGTCCAAAGCCCATCCATTTTCAGTTGCTTCATCAATAACTTCCCTCCGTCATAATGTCAGATTTGGAAATGTTCGCTGATGAATTCACAGTTCTGTGTGCCATTCGCAACTCCTCAGATAATGGAGCAATCCATGCCAGCCTGCAGCAAGACCTGTACAACATTCAGCATTGGGCTGATAAATAGCAAGCAACATTCTCTCCACACAAATATCAGGCAATGACAATCTCCAACAAGCTAAGTGTCTACCCACCGGCATTTCATATTCAACGGCATTGCTTTTGCGAATCTCCCACGATCAACATCCTCGCGTCAGCATTGACTGGAAACCTAACTGGACTGGCCACATAGATAATGTAGCAACAGGAGCAGGTCAGAGGCTGGGTATTCTGCGGCGAGTGTCTCAACTCTTGAGACTCCAAAGCTTTCCCACCACCTGTAAACGAATCGATAGGGGATTAAGCGGTTATGGGGAGCAACCAGGAAAGTGGACCCACGTCCAAGATCGGATCACCTATGATCGTATTAAAAAGCGCAGCAGGCTCGAGAGGCCGTATAGCCGACTCCTTCCCATATTTCCTATGTTCTTCTGTTCTCATAAGGCACAATTCAGGAGTATGATTGAATAATCTCAACATGCCTGGATGAGTGCAGCCCCAAGAACGATCATGAAGCTCGACACTCTCCATGTCAAAGCAGTCCGCTTGATTAGCACCCCATCCACCTCCCTAAAAAATCACCCAGTCCATCACCGACATGCCGTGGCTGCAGTGTGTACCATCTGCAAGATGCACTGCTGCAACTCGCAAGTCATCACCAACAGCACCTACGAAATCTGCGAACTCTACCACCCAGAAAAACAAGGGCAGCAAGCGCAAGGGAAAACCACCACCTGCACGTCCCCCTACACCATCCTGACTTTGAAGTATATATCCATTCCTTCATTGTTGCTGGGTCAAAATCCTTGAGCTGCATCCCGAATAGTACTGTGGGAGTCCCTTCACCACATGGATTGCAACGGTTCAAGAAGATGGTTCCCCACTATCTTCTCAAAGGCATATTCGGAATGGACAATACATGCTGACCTGGTTAGCAATGACCAGATGCCATGAACGAATATTAAAACATGTACCTTGTTAAATGGTGCAGCAGGCTCGAAGGGCTGCTCTTACATCATTATTTTCTGCAGAGTAACATTATCAACAGTTCTGCAATACTTGATTCACAGACCATTTGAAAGGAATCAGGCAACGAGAACTGCATAAGCATCAAGTCGTGTAAAGCAAGGATAGTTGCCTTCACGATTCCTGTGGGAATTCGCTACGAAGCAGTATTGCAAGACAGCACATTCTGCTGTAAACAATGCTTCTGTTACTTTCCAATAACAACACCAACCATTTTATTTTAATGTGACGTGTTAGATTTTAAAAGCTACTCGCCTGAACCTATTTATTAAATGACTGTAACTAATGCTAATTAAGATCATACCAGAATTTTCGCACTGGAGGATTGATGAGTGTAAAAATACAGGTTCTCTTCCATTTCTTCAAACGTGTGGCACCAAGATTATTCAGCTCCTACAGAATTAATCCCTTCTTACCGACAATGGAATAAGTAAGAATTATAGTAATTAAAGAGATTTACTTCCCAACTTTCACTGCCGGCGGTGTCCCTGTTAAGCCAATATGACCTGTTTGTTCATCGGTGTTAACTGTCTCCCTGTTCTTACAGAATGTTAGATAAGGTAACTTGTTTTATGGATGTCAGCATTACTCAGTCGCTAGTGACTGGAACCAAATCGTGTACTGTTCATCTGCACTCTTCTAGATTCCATTAATTTAATAATCTCACTGAAGTTGCAGTGTTCTTTCAGAATCCAGCACAAGGATTTTAGCGGATTTCTGGTGGCTTGTCACTCTGTGTAGAGAGAGCTCTGCAACACCTCATAAAATGTTTGGGCCCGCTTCCCTGGTAATTAGTCCAATACAATCATGGTCTCGCAGTGCTCCGTGTTGACAATCACACTGAATGGATTAAAATGCTGCACTCCAGACTTTGTAACTTTATTCATAACTTATCTGACTTTCTTACAGTGAACTTCGTGACAATTCTGATACTCTTTCGAGTAAGCTGCCGCCTTTCCAAATGATTCTCTGTAAACAGACAATGGCAACAGCAGATCTACTGGTCATGATCATCAATTTAATTGCGTATCATATTCTCAGTTATCACTTTCCACTTTCGTTCCTGTCCCACACTCTTGTGTGCACGTCTCTTCTATACATCGCCCGTGTCAACATCGATCTTTCTATTTGGTTCACCATCTCCTTCAAATTTGATCGATTTGTAGTTATCAGCTGCCAAAGGTTTAAAACAAAGTATTGCACTGAGAGAACTGCAACCGCGGTTACAACAATGTTCTCGGTTCTGAACGCAATAAAGACCATTCCGATTTTGTTTTTGTATGAAGCGCAGCAAATAATTAACTTTATGCAGTGGGGCTGCCTGCCAAATGTGGCTTTCTTCTCCTCATCCTCAGGTGCAGCGTACTTCTGGTTTCACATCGTCTGTGTAGTTCGGCTTCATTTTACTTTAATCAGCTTCTGCAACTCTTTGATCATCCAACTTGTTTTAATGGCCAATAGAGCATGCAGGAGACTCCTAGGTCACAGCTGTGAGAATCAGTGTGATCCAGACAGAGGGAACCGAGTCAAATCCATCATTTTATTGTTCACTATATCGGGCAGTTTTAAACTGTTATGGCTGACAGATGTCCTTAGCTTTCTAACTACTGTACTGACGAAACCCAATTATTACTGAGGTGACCGCATAAACCCAGCATATATCGCCAATTAAATTGTTATATGCTAAAACTTTTGAGCTCCTGTCTCAACCCGTGTATTTATGTAGCGACGCAGGCAAAATCAGCGAAGAGCTAAAGAAGACGCTGATATCGCTATGGATACTGATTCTAAGATTAGCTAATAATGAAAGAAATACGAACAAAGCTCGCCTTTGAAAAATAACATTCACTTTAACCTCAAATTCCAACATAGACTGGGGTTTGTCTCCTTTCATCTATGTCAAGATGATTCTTATAAAATCTCTCAGATTGGCGACAATATGTGCAGCACTTATTGCATTTAACCCACCTTTGACCCCACGTTTCCACAGTTCGTTGGCTGCTGATTCCTGACAAATAAGGACCTTCTGCATTAAGTCTGAAAATAGACATTGATAAACGAACTTTAATAATATTTGTTCAAAAGATTTAGTATTTGACAGAGCGAGGTCTGTAATTTGATTCTACCATGTGAGTGACCAGAATAACAGCTAGATTTAGGATACGATTCCATGGTTTAGAACTGCTAGTGACCTGACTCTTTCTTGGAGGTTTACTGGAAATGTAGCTCGGGGACTGATTGTAGCTGCACCGACCGCTTCATCCCATCTCCTGGGCATAAGGAGCGGAACCGCTGTGTTCTTCAGTGTTCCGCTGTTCCACCAATAATTGAATATTGACTGGTGTTGCGCCATTTTGCCTGCTTTTTTTTCCTGAGAAATAGTCGCGGTATGGCCAACGACATTAAAATTAAGTTATAAATATATCATGGGGAATGTGACTGCTCTTTATCTGAATCTGTGTCCTGGATCAAGAAGTAAAACTTTGTAAGAATTTAATAACCTAAACAATAGCGGAAGTTAATTCAACGATCAGTAAAATATAGTTGTCAATTATTGAGATGCAGCAATCCTCTGTCTGTGTTGGTGCACAGGATTACATAGGGGATGCGGCACACAGTAACATTTGGCCCAACCAGTACATGACAGCGTTTATACTCTAATCGAGCCTCCTCCTGTGTTTCCACATCTAAATCTATCAACATAATCCTGTATTCCATTCTCCCACATATGCTCATCAAACCGCCCCTCAAATATACATATACTATTCGCTTCAGCCCCTCCCTGTGGTAGCGAGTTCCAGAATGTCAACACTGTTTGAGTCAATAAGTTTTTTCTGAATTCCTCATTTGATTTTTTGGTGACCATCTCACATTGATGGATTCCAGTTATGCTCTTCCCCACAAGTAGAAACAATCATTCCATATCTACTCTATCAAATATTTCTTAATTTTAATAACCTCTTTTTGGCCACTCCTCAGCGTTCAATTTTCAACAGAAAATAAATCAAGTCCATTCCGCGTTTCCTGCTAGGTATACACTCATATTTCTGGTATCATGCTTGCAAATCTTGTTTGCACCCTCAACAGAGCTTCTGTATCCTTTTTTTTAAAGCATGGAACCAGAATTTTGCTCCAAGTATGGTCTAACCAAGTTTCGATACATGTTTAGCATAAATGTACTGCTTTTCAAATCAATCGCTCTCGAGTTAAGTACTAGTGATCGATTTGCTTTTTAGGGCCTTGTTTTCCTGTGTCGATACTTTTAGTGACTGGTTTATTTGTACTGCGAGATTTATTTTCTCACCTGCCCCAGCCAGACTCTCACCCTCCAAATAATAAGTGACCTGTCCATTCTTCCAAGCAAATGTAAAATGGATGTAAAATATAAAACATTCAGCTGCGCTGAATTTTATTTGCCAATTATCTGCCTCTACTGCAAGTTTATTAATGTCCTCTTGTAAGTTGATGCTGTTCTCCTCAGTATTGCCTTCTAACACAGCGCCCCCAAAAAATGTGTGTCATCCACAAATCTACAAGTAGTGTTTTAGATTGCAAATTCTAAATCGGTAATGTAGATTGTGAACAACAGTGCTCCAGCAATTGTCCGTTTGGACCACCACTACCCACCTTCACCCACTTTAAATAGTTATCCTTCTACCCCAAATCTCTCTTTTCTCTCTCTCAGCCAGCTAGCGATAAGTTCTACTTGGTCACTGACTTTCAATTCACTGACCATAAGCATTAGCCTATTATTTCGTAACGTATCGAAGTCCCATTGAAAATCTCGATCATTTACATTTACTGCATTAACATTGTCTTTTAACTTGGTTGCCTCTTCAAAAAAATCACTGAGGATGTTCAAGCACGTCGTTCCCTTTTGAAATATGTGTTACCTATTCATTATCATAGTTTGGTTTCTAAATGTTCTATTTTCTCGTTTCTACGTAATTCCATTTCTTTTCCTTCTACCTTTTTATAATACAGCTCCCTGGACAAGCTTTATCTCCCTTCTTAAATGTAGGTATTATGTTAACTATCCACCAATCCTCTGGCACTAAAACTTTTGAACGAATTACTAGCAGACAGAAATATATTTCGAACTGCTGCCTTTTAACAACTGCGGTTCAATGGCCATCGCCAGTGTAAGGCAGTGCATTCAGGGCAACATGCAGCATAACTGGGGACCTCGGATTGAGAGTGCTGCTCGGTGCAAAGGCATCAGTTGAAAATTTCAGTAAATTAACATATTTAGTTTAACTCCTGTTCTTCCTCAGACAAAACTCCATTAACGTTTAAGATGCAGTGTTTGAGTTATAGACTGGATAATATCGATGAGGGGCTGCCCTGGGATTGGTCAATTCCAATGTTAGCACTGCATGACGTGTGATCCGAGCAAAGTCGTGGATTGTGTCAACTTTTCTATTGTTCAAAGTACTCGGCTACACATAGAATACAGCCAGCCGAGTGTCCACTCGATCATAACTCGCCTTGTTTGATTGATCGGCATTGCATATTGTGGTTGCTCTTTTGGTTTTACTTATATTGGCTTGAATTTGTTGTAGTTTGTACAGCCAATTTGTATTTTTTACGTGGTATCTTTCATCGAGTGGGCGCCTGTAGCTCTCCTGATGGTGTTCTGTTGCACCCATTGTGGGAATGTTCTCGGCCTGAACACAGGGATGCAGAAGCGAAGAAGGGAGCTCAGGTTAGAGCTCTTAACTTGACTATCTAAAATGGGCACGGTTCCACAAGTGAAAAAGTAACCAAGCTCCAGGTTTGCAAAAGATTTTCTAATTGTTACACGAGCCGGCCTTACACTGTAGATAAACATAGAAACATTGAAAAATAGACATTTAAAGCGCAGGAGGAGGCCCCTACGGCCCATCGTGTCCACGCCGGCCGCAAAAGAGCTGCATGGCCCTTGGTCAGCAACCTAAAGGTTACATATATACCTATGAACAGTGACAGAAAGTCAAAGAGCACCGAGCGTAACCAATTCGCCTCATACTACTGTGACATCCCATGTACTGAAACAATCGAAATTTCAGCCCAACCTGATGCATGTGACCTCCTGGGAGAGGCAATAAACAAATAAAAACCCAGGCCAATTTAGTGAGAGTAAAATCTGGGAAAATTCCACGAGTCCATATGGTGTTTCTACGGATATGGGAAAGCATTTGTAAAGCCGATTTTCAGCGCACAATGTGATTGCGCTGAAAACTACTTTTTCCAATCAGTCAAGATAGAGCTTGACATGTCCTCCGCATCTCGGGAGCGAGTATATTTGCATGGGCAAGATTCTGGTATTCAGCTATATCTTGCACAGCAAATGTACTCAAAACTCTTGTGCCTGATAAAACCAGGAACATTGCCTACTTTTACAGGCGTAAGAATTTTAAAACACACAAAACTTTGCAAAATAAAATTTTTAAATACATTTTATCGTTAAAAACCCTCCCCACTACGGTAAGTTTAATCTTAAATATAATTTTAAAAATATTTATATTAAAAATCGGCAAATATATACGTTTTTAAATACATAAATAAATTAATTACTAAAATATATCGTGCTTTCTTTCTCTTTTATTATTGGATTTGTGTGTTTTGGGGGCTGTCACTCATTCATAATAATGTGAACTCCAACTTTCGGAATTCCCATTAAAATGAAAGAGAATATACTATACCTGAATGGCTGCCCAGAACTATGTGAATCCGGCTTCTGGCCTGCGCACGTCCCAGCATGCACGCACTGTGAGGCGCAGTCAGAGGAGGCCTCAGGATGGGGATCTCGCGTGGGTGCTGCAGCTTCAGGTAGTAGCCCTTCTTTTTTTCTAGAATCAGGTCGAACGCCCGCGGGATGGAGAAACTGGGATATCTGGGCCAGTGACTTTCATGACGAGCTGACGTTTCAATGTGCTTTGCAGCCAATGAAGTGCTTTTGGAGTGCAGTAACTCTTATAATGTGAGAAATAAATGGAGCAAATGTCAGTGCAAATCGGATATTAATTCTGTTCTGAGCAATACCGATGTGTAGGAATATGTAAAGAACCAAATTCTATGATAGATATTACTTTATTGTGTTCAGTTTTTATTTTGTTTTATCTTGAAACTCACTTTAAGCTGCCATCGTGATTTATAACTGTGTAATATCGATATACCAATTTACATTGTGAACTGTGGTGTCCTGTTCGGAGTGAGTTGCGGGGCAATATGTAAGATGACCAAATGTTTCACTAATTAAGAGGAGAGACTGATTGTGCAAAGCGGATCTGGGATCTGGGAACTTTGGGAGATTTGTGCTTAAAGTGAAGAGCTGAGCCTGCAGAGAATGCTACTGTTATATATTCAGATGCTCAAATATTGATTCCACGAGACAATGTGTTGTCCTTAAACCATAGTGAACTTAGTCCATTTAATGTAACTCCAAAGTGAGGATCACACATGTTGGCTGCCTTTTAAACATGGCAAGGCACACGTGAACAGGTAACCTACAAGTCTCTAACTGCAGTGCCACCTGGTGGCACACCATGTAATAGTACAAGCAGTAACCGTGCAGGATACATGAAAGATACAAAATCATGTGATACATTGCGGAGGACTATTGCCCAAATAATCACTAACAGTGAAGTGAGAAAAAGTTTGCATTCCCTATAAGACAAATTTATTGAATCGAGAAAACAGAGCAGTGTTTGTACTTAATGTTAATGGATCAAATCAAGGGCATCAATTGGTATATTCCATCATCGTGGTACATTACTAATTATAATACATTCCTAAACGTTGAAGTGATACTAGAATAATGACGGGACATTCCCAGAACATCCACAATTGCATGAGAAAACGCTCTGGCAGTTTCACCGCAAATCTTGGAACAACGTTCTTATATTCTTCCTAATCAAGATGATCGCTAAGAGGTGGACTCCCAGAATTCACCAGTACTGATTGAGTATCTCTCCCGGATAGACTGAAATTCGTAGAATGCAGTAGTGTCTCAGTGTGTTTCATTACTTCTGACCAACATTCCATTGATGCAGTTTAACCCCGTTCACTTCTCTTCTTTAATCCAGTCGCATACTGCTCAAGAAGGGACGTCTGACAAGCAGGAACGTGTGACTGACCATGTTGTCAATCAGAAAATAATACTCATTTTATAGAGAATTCCCAATTCCCGAGTAGTAAAACAACAAATGGCTTGGTTTTCTTACCGGCCGCGGATGCTCCCTGCTAAATGTACTGCATTGTTTTCACCCACGCGGTGCTTAACGACCAAATGATGAATGCAAAAACTTTCAACTCCACTATTAACGGTTTCCTGTTGAGAGAGAGCAGACGGTTCACTTCAGATTCCGAAAATTAACATATATCTCGTATTCGTCTAAAGCTTCCCTTCTCTTGGCAGATAAAAATACGGACACAGCAAAAGCAAAAGTGTCTTGTAAGCTTGCAAATGCCTCCTCGCTAATATCTGGGGGCTTGTTCCAAAATTAGGAGAGCTGTGTAGCAGACTCGGAAAGCAACAACCTCACATGATCATACTCACAGCTTCGTACCTGTCTGCCGAGGACCCAGACCATCAACATATTTGGTGTCTCATTGCTCACCACAAGGACAAAACCAGCAGAGCTCGTGGCACATTGCTATACAGGCGGGAGGAGTGGCCCTGGGAATCCTCAGCATTGACTCCAATAACCTTGAAGTTTCATGCCATCAGCTAAATCATGGAAAATGAAATATCCTTCTGATTATCAACTATGGCCCTGCTGCATTTGATGAATCAGTAGGCATTCATTTTGAACATTGGGGCTTCGTATCAATTACCAAGAATGGGTCAGTAGATGCATTACCGGTAAGCTGCCGAGCCATGAAGGACATAATGGCCAGACTGGGCTGTGGCAGTAGGTGTGGAAACCAACATGAGAGAAAAACATCCTTGACCTGACCCTCACCAGTCTACCTTTCACAGATACATCGCTCCTTGGCAGTCTTGGCAGAAGTGACCACTCAACAGATGTGCAGATGAAACCCCATCTTCACATTGCAGACACAAACCATCGTGTTTTGTGGCACTACTACTGTACTAAAGTGGATAGATTCAGAACAGATGTAGCAACTTCAAACTGGACCTCTATGAGGTGCAGTGAGCCAGCAGTAGAATTATATTGCTACAAAATCTGTCGCATTATAGACCGGCATATCCCTCACGTCATCATTACCATCAGGCCTGATGGCCAACTGGGTTTCAATGAGGAGTCTAGAAGAGCATGCACAAGAAGCAACACCAGGCCTACCTCATAATGTGGTGCAAAACTGGAGAAGCTACTACAATGTACAACACAGCGGAAGGAGCATTCTGTAAACAGAACTAACCAGCCCCCTAACGAAGGGATCAGATTAAAGCTCTGCAGTCCTGCCTCATCAATGGTCGTGGACAATTGAGCAACGAAGGGGAGGTGGAGGATCCATAAATACACCACAGATTCAGTGCTGATGGAGCTCAGCACATGAGTACAAAAAACAAGCCTGAAGCGTTTGCAAATATCTTCAGCTAGAAGTGCCGAGTGCATGATACATCTCGGCCTTCTCCTGGCGTTCCCAACATATCAGTTGCCAATCTTAAGCCAATTCAACTCATTCCAGCACAGGGTATACTAGGAAAGTCTTCACTTCAGATTCACTTACTAACTAAACAGCGGTATAATCAGTACATAATATTACTAACTGCACATTAAAAATACCATTATATAATTGCTGCACTTATAATCATACTTGTTAACTTGCTGTGAAATATCCTGGGCATCCCTGGTTTTTGAAGTAAGATGGAAAGAAATTAAAGGTACCCAGGGCCTCCTTGACCAAAATGTCCAAAGACACTTTGAGCATTTCTTTTCAAAAAAATAGCTGCCTGTAAAACAATAAAGGTAACTTGACAAGACTCTAGATATTTGATACGCGAAGCCATAGCGAAATAATAATTGTTCACTTCCCAGGAGAGATCAATGTCATCATGTCCCATTTGAGTTAGACACTGCTCGGAAGTGAAAACAGACCGTGCAAGATAAAGGACGGTGTCAAGAGGGTAATGGCCTGACAGGGACAGGCAGGATCACTGAGTATGTGGCACCTCTTTAATTGTGTATTTAAATTCAAGTGTAAGCCCCATGAATGGCTAAACTTGTCCCCAGAATGGGTAAACTTGTCCCCATAGATGTTTCTGCGAAGAATGGGTATAAGAGGCGATCTCTTCGATATGTGATGCTGAAAGATTCGGCAGAAAAGCTTGCGTATATCCACAGATTGGCCTAGGATGTACGGGCTGTAGGATGGACCACATGTTTGACACAGACGTAATGCAGAGACTAACGAACCCATGGTGTGGGGGAGGGGGTTGCACAAGCTGATCACAACCGGTCTACCCAGGCCATAACGGGTAAAATAACACTTGATTGCGCCTGGGTAGCTACTGCTCAGATACCATAATGTATCAGATCGTCCTTGCACTAAATGAAGTATAACCACTGTCACCAATTATGGGCAAGCCGAATCGTTGGGAACATAAGATTGAAAAGGGTAATTGGCACAGACTCAAAAAATCAACACCTCCTGATATCACAAATTATAAAAAAACCAGTACATATATGGACCCGACAGCATCCTGGCTGTTGTGCTGAAAATTTGTGCACCAGAACAAAGCCCGCCTCCAGCCAAGTTGCTGGAGTAAAGCTAAAATACTGGGATCGAACTGAAAAAAAAAGAATACTTACCAAGGTATGTGATGCCCACAAAAAGTAAGCCAAATTGAATCCAGCGAATTACCGCCCATTCATTCGATTCTCACTCATCAGCAAATGATGGCAGGTTCCCTCGACAGTGCTATCAATCGGCACTTGCTCACCAATAACCAGCTCGCCGATGTTCAGCTTTGGTTCTGCCCGCACTATTTGGCTCTATACCACATTACAGCCTTGGTCCAAACATGGACAAAAGAATAAATTCGTGGGAGAAGCTGAAAGTGTCTGCCCTTGACATCAAGGCAGAATTTGATCGGGTGTGGCATCAAGACGCACGAGAAACAATGGGTAAAACTTTCACTGGCTTGAGTCATACCCAGCACAAAGGCAGATTTTTGTGGTTATTGGAGGTCAACCATCTCAGCCCCAGCATATCTCTGCAGGCATTCCTCAGGGAAGTGTCCAAGGCCCAAACATCTTCAGGTGAATCATCAATGACCTTCCCTCCATAAGCAAGGGAGAAGTGAGGATATTCGGTGATGATTGCACAGTGTTCTGTTCCCTTCGAAACTACTTAGATAACGAAGCACCATGCGCGCATACAGATAGACCTGGAAAAATCCAGACTTGAGCTCATAATTATCAAGTAACAGTTATTCCCCACAAGTGCCAGACAATGATGCTTTCGAGCAAGGAAAAGTGCAACCAACGTTTCTTGACATCCAACGGCGTCACTTAGGCCGAGTCCCCCACCATCAACATCCTGCTGGTCCCCATTGACTAGAAATATAACTGGAAAAACCACGTAAATAATTTTCCTGCAGGAGTAGGTGACAAGCTTCATATGCTACGACGAGTGATGCACATCCCCAAAGCCTTTCCTCCAGCGGCAAGGCACAAGTCAGTCGGGTGATGGTACACTCTCCACTTTCCTGGATGAGTGAAGCTCAAGAAACAAACAAGAAGCTCGACACCATCAATGAAAAAGCAACCCACTTTATTGGCGCGCTATCGACCAAGTTAAACATTAATTCCCTTCACTAACAGCGCGACTTGGCTACACTGTGTACCATCTACAAAAAAAACTGCAGCAACTAGTCAAAACTTATTCGACAGAACTTCTCAAAACCGCGACCTCTAAAACATAGAAGAGTAAGGGCTTTATGCATTTGGGAAGAACACTACCTCCAAATCCTCCTCCAAGTGACACATCATCGTGCCTTGGAATATTATTGCCATTCATTGATCGTCACTGGGCTAATATCGTGGAGCTCTCCCGAAGAACGCTGCGAACGCCCTCACCACATGGTCTGCTGCGGTTCACGAAGGCAGTTCAACATTGAATTGTCAACTTCAAACAGGATTGTGCAATAAATGTGAATATCGCCAACGACACTGTAATGCCGTAAATGCACAAGCAAACGGTTTTTAAATTGTAAAGCTGCCTGAAATGTTCTGTTTTAGGAGACTATCTATTGTGCAGCTATGTGTTGGTCTTGCACCAGTGTGTGGATGATTATGAGGTGCTCTTGTGTGAACGGCTCTGTGACTCGGAATTTGCTGACCAGTTGCTTTAATTACATTTACTACACACATTGCTACAGCGAAAATGAGCACGAGGTGTGTCAGGCTCCCGATCAGCTTTAAAGAAAAGTTAATTTTAAGGCCGCACAGCAAGAAAGGATCCAAGTGGAAACCGATAACCCCGCTGCTGAAAATGTTCAATGATTCATTTATCTGCAACTAACGCCTGTGTTACAGGCAATGAAAGACGTTGATTCAATGATACAATTGTGAAAGACGAGGTTCTCCAACTCTGTATCTATTTATTCACATGTGGTCTAGAGCTATTTGGTTGACTGGCCAATGAAAGTGGATAACTTTCCAGCAATCATAGGTTGTACTCATGAATTAATTTAATCAATTTATATACCTCAGCCTGCGCAGCATCCTTTGGTGCTGATTTACAGGGAAACACGCAATTCGCTTTGCAACCTTTGCTACTTAACCACGTTAAGCAAATCTATTCGTTGATGATGTGCTATGCAATGGATGGATAACGCTGATTACAAGTCTTCACGCTTTTTATTCGCCACTGTGCCTAACCTTAACATTAGGCTATTTTTGTAGACCGTGAAATAGCGTTTAATACATGACATGTGGTCTGGTTTTTTCTCTACTAGTTTTGCAAGGAAAATTTAATTCGCTCACTCAGCAGCTTCAGGAATACCTAATCATCAGTTACAAATTTAAATCCGAACGTGGTTAAATGAAAGTCAGTTTGGGTAGCGAGTCAAATCTCTTTGATTCCTGGAGCTCCACTCGATGAAATACCCCAGTCAATTCCTTAGTAACAAGATAAGGGAAGGAAATAAGCATTCGTCAGATTCCTCAGCATATAACTGTCAAGATATTTAAAAACAGCTTTACAACAATGAGATTTCCGGGACTTGGGAAGATACTTGGATTCACAGTGCGGGACGTGCCTTGCATTTAATGATGTATATGGACCCCTTCAACACAGCACAAGGAGCATCCTTTGGTTGTACTTCAATAGAATGCATATAACTGGATTGCCAGCTTTTGATTTGTTAAATTAGGGACAAGCCTGGAAGACTATCTACTTAAAATCTGTCAGAATGAACATGGAACTGATCAAAATAATGTTAAATAATCGAGTTGTTATTATTGCCTCCTAAGCTGTGGTACATGAGTAGTCAATTAAAAGAGTGTTTTTTGCGCTGATTTCAAGATAATTTGAGGGTTTCATCTATTTAAATATTTATTGTCCAACGGCCAGCATCGAACTTGATCAGTTTACCACCATGTTTGCTTTGTTACTCAGCACATGGAGATTGCAGTTTGTTTACAGCAGAGTAGGTTGCGATGCTTTCAAACAGAAACATGTGATATTTGATGAACTTTCGACAATATCATTTTCATCTTCAGGGACAGATAATTGATGTGTTACGAATGACCTCCTGATAATTCAATAAATATTCAACAGAATATGGTTACCCAATGAACTCAAATGTTCTGCCCACCTTCACTCCTAACTCCCAATTTCACATTTTGATGATCTTTTAGATCTTTATGATTGAATTCTCTGCCAAGAGGAACAATTTGAGTAAAGAAACCTGCGCATTCTCTTCATAACATTAAAAATGACATTGGAAGGCTTGCAGGTAGAATTTACGAATTCCGACAATGTGATCATAACTGGAAATGTGAATCACTGGAATATCTTTTGCTGACCTGTGTGTACTATAAGGTGTGGACGAATTTTTTCCATGATCAGCCTATCAGAAGTAAACACAATATAAATGGGCTAAGTTCAACAGTCACTATAACAACAATAAGACATTGGGTTTGAACTCTATCCGTCCACGGACCATTCTCGAACAAAGGGATGATTGGGAACTGGCACAGTGTGGATAGCTGTGGAACTGGAATGTGGCAGAGCTGGGGAACGACAGTGTTATAGGGAACCAGGAGAGCGCGGTGGCGGCAGGGGGTGGGGGGATGACGAAAAACAAAGCGGGTAGATTCGAACAAATCAATACATGCAGAGGGCTCCATTTTGAATTAATAAAATATCAATCATATTTTGTTTTCAAATTTTAAATACCGATAAGTGAAATGATAGTAACAGCGATTCGATAAAATTGCTGAAGGAAGAAATGGGATCAGTTTCAAACCTGAATTGGTCATGGTATTATCATCCATTTCGTTTAAAATTGAATTGTTGAAAATACATAACAGTTAAAGAAAAATATTCAAACTGAGCAAGAACGATATCACGATAAGACTGGATTGACCCAGTCTTAAATTGAGAGGTGAGGGTTTGGGTGAGGCTTTGATGTCAGCGGGTGAATGACCTGGAAATTCGCGATATAGCCAGAGGCTGGGTGGTTGTCCATAGAGCAGAGAAGGTACAGGTGAAAGTTGAACAAGGTGTTCAAAATTAATAGTGGCCTGAGAAAATAAGGCTCGCTAAACAGAGAACACAAAGTTATAGCAATTGGCAAAAGAGCCAGGGGAAACTTGGATTGTTTTAACACAATGATTTCCAATGATCTGGAATGAACTGGCTAACATGTTGATGGAAGCAGATTCAATAAAAACGAACGATTTGCGTTTATATGGCATCTTACACCGCGTAAGGGCGCGCTAAAACACATTACTTTTAATTATTCTAAATTACTTTTAAAGTGGAGTCATTTGGGTAATGCTGTGCACAAAAAGGGTGCACAACAAGGTCCCGCAAACAGCAATGAAATGAGCACCAAGAAATGCTGTTACTTAAGAGATAGATTTTGGCCAGGATACTGTGGAGAAGACCTCTGCCCTTCTTCGAATTAATGACATAATATGTGAGTGTAACATGGCTAATTTGCTGACGATGCCAATATTGGAGGAAAAGCAACGTGTGAAGAGGCACACAATATCAGCAAAATGACATTGACAGGCTAAGTGAGTGGGAAAAAATTTGGCAGATGGAGTGTAATGTTGCAAAGTGTGAGGTTATGCATTTTGGCAGAAAAAAATCAAAGAGAAAGATATTATTTAACTGGAGAAAGATTGCAAAGTGCTGCAGTACAGCGGGACCTGGGGGTACTTGTGCATGAAACACAAAATATAGTATGCAGATACAGCAAATGATCAAGAAGGCCAATGAAATCTTGGCCTTTATTGCAAAGAGGATGAATTATAAAGGAAGGGAAGTATTGCTACAGCAATACAAGGTATTAGTGAAGCCAAACCTGGAATAATGCGTGCAGTTTTGGTTTCCATATTTATGAAAGGTTATAGTTGCTTTGGAGGCAGTTCAGAGAAGGTTTACTCAGTTGGTTCCGGAGATGAGGGGGTTGACTTATGAGGAAAGGTCGGGTAGGTTGGGCCTCTGCTCATTGGAATTCAGAAGAATGCGAGTTAATCTTATCGAAACGTGTAAGATTATGCGGGGGCTTGACAAGGTGGATGCAGAGAGGATGTTGCCACCGATGGAGGAGACTAGAACTAGAGGGTATGATCTTAGAATGAGGGGCCGCCCATTTAAAAGTGAGATGAGGAGAAATTGCTTCTCTCAGAGGGGTGTAAATCTGTGGAATTCGCTTCTTCAGAGAACTGTGGATGATGGGTCATTGAATATATTTAATGCAGAAATCGACAGTTTCTTTGAAGATAAGTGGATAAGAGATTACGGGAAGTGGGTAGGGAAGTGGAGCTGAGTCCATGATCAGATCAACTTACTGAATGGTGGAGCAGCCTCGAGGGTCCGTATGGCCTACTCCTGTCCCTTTTTCTTATGTTGTTCCGTCCTTATGTTTTATGTACACCAGTATGGACAGAAGTGGCCTCGGTCGCGTTTCACACAAAGGACCGTACCTCTGACAATGCAGCACACACTCAATGCTGCAGTCAACTGTCGGCATAGCTTTTCAGTCCAGATTTCTGCATAGGAACTTTAACCCACGAACCTCTGACTCAGAGAATGTGATGATCGAGACCCTACTGACACCTTTTAAATTAGTACCTTACAAAAATAAATTGGATATATAATTTGGAAAGTTAATGTTTGATCAGCCATGACCTGATTGAATGGCGGAACAGGCTTGGGGGACTAAGTGGTCTAGTCCTCACCCTATGTTCCTATATTTGATAATCTAGAGGGAAAGACCATGGGAATTGGACTAATTGGGTGCCTATATTAAAGAACGGGTATGGGCACGGTAGGCCGAATGGCAACAGTCCTTGCTCGATCATTCTCTGCATCTTGCATTGCGCGTGATCCTGTGCCCATTCAAAGGAATGATGTCTGAGGATGCGCATCCACAATTTGCTAATAAACCACACATTGTGTGAGACTCGGGCAGTAGTGTGTGGAATTAAATAGTATATATCCACAATAAAAATAATGAAAGCCCCCATAGGTCCAATAATTATATAGTGGTATAGTGGTAATATAATAGGTTCAGACACAGCTTTTTTCAGAATACAAGACCTTTAACAGGTAGATTATGAGGTTTAAATAAAACCCTTTAATTAGTGTACGGAGTACAGCACAAATAGATCATCTAATGAGTCATTGCTGGAACGATCATTACGCGATTTTTAAATGTAATTCAACCACATAACATGGGAATCTGGAATCCAGGCACACAGACACCACGCGATAATTGAATGGGGACTGAAAGGAGCGTAAGGTTACTCACATCGTTTCATTGCCTTAATTAGAGAACATTCCTGACGATCCGACGCTGGCTGAAATGAACCCAGTTTTTAAATTAATCCCAGGAAAGATATAATGTGTGAGCACCTGCAAGAGGAGCAATATAAAATGGAGTTATTTTGGTTTGAGAGACGATGTGTAATCTTTACCTGACCTGGTGGAGTTTCTGAAACACATCAGTGGCCTGTAGGGTGGGAGCAATGCAGTTCGAATAACCCAGTCGTATTTTAATGCAATAGTGCACAAGGTTCCAAAAATACAAACGGTGAAACGTTGTGGGATGGAGTTGGAAATTTTGCACTGCACAGAGAGCTAATTGCAAAATTACAGTAGGTTATTGACAAGTAGCTACATGTAAGTTACCATATCTACAAATGGTGAGGAATTATGGGATGGGGAATGTGCGAGAGCAGAGTGTGTAATTACAAAACGACAGTACGCTATCGACAAATGGGAACATATAAGGGACAGGTGATATTTCACATTCTGGGTTCATCTTTGATACCAGTTGTTTTGTAATGTTTGTTTAATAGAATCTCAACGGGAATAAGAGTATATTAGAAACAAAAACACTATACAACCATATATATTTACTGGGTTGGAATAGATCATTTGACCCAATCTCTCTCCACTGGGTTCTATCAAACAGCAATCAAAATCAATCAGCACTGTCCTACTATCTCCCCACAATCTGTTATGTTCTCTGCTTCAAATATTCATCAAAGTTTTCCTTAACTATTACTTGAGGCGAAACATTGCAAGCTCGAGACACCATTTGGCTAAACACATTTCCACTAACCACTCTGCTCATTCCTTTTATGACTAAACTAATATGATCACGCTTTATCGCTGACCATTCATCAAGATGGAATGATCCCTCCCACTTCACTGTGCCAAAAGTGTTCATAATGTTTAACATCTCATTTAAAGATCTTAGATGTGGATACTGCAGTAACAAATCCATTAACTATGATGAGTGCAGTTTTGATCTATGGCACTATCCTTCTGTATCTACAATGCTCGCAGTCTTTGGATTTAATGGACTTAAGGCCTTGAGGCGACCGAAGCTGTGCCTGCTATTCTAATGTTGGCCACAACAATGCTTTGTAAAGATTCATCAACACTTGTTTATTATTGTATTTTATTCGCATGCATATAAAATATTAATTTATGTTGGCTTTATTACAGACTGATCCACCTGCAAACTAGTTTTGTTGTCATCATGTAATATGATCCCTCGTTCTCGCTGTGACATCCGCTCTTCAGTTCATTTCCATTGAGACTGATACCATTCCTTGGCATTTCTCGTAGATTGAGGAGAGATCACCGATAATAGTTCCAGCAGCAGTGCAATGAGAATAAATTTTCTACTTGAAAATAATGGTTTTTAAACATTTCCAATAAGAAATTCAAACATTTCTCTTAACCTGACATATGACATAAAATTCCAACCTGCAAGTCTATTTATTCAATGTCTGTAACTAATGATAATGATGATTTCATCTAATTGACTTCCTGGATGATTGACACTTCGATAATTATCGGTTCCCTTCCATTGCCTCAGCCGTTCGCCAGTCAGTGTCTTTCAACTCCAAAAGAAACTATCCATTCTCACAGAAAATGGGGCGACCAGCTATTCTACTGATCAAAGGTATTTTGTACCCGATTCTCGCAGCCGTCGGTATCCCAGGTGAGCCATTGTAACATGTGTGTTGTTAATCGATTGTTAACCATATCCCTGTTGGTTAATGTAACATGTTTTCTCGCATCACACTATTGGAAGGGACAGGAAACAACACGCGAACTGTGTGTCTGCACTTTCTGCGCTCCCTTCAAATCAACAACATGAATTAAGTGACTGTGTTCTCTGAAGCTCCAACACAAGGATTTTCGGACCGTCTTGTCACCCCGGGCAGAGTGAGCGCTGCAGCAACAAATTAAAATGTGTGGTTCGTTTGCCCTAGAAATGGCACCAATACAAATTCTGTTCTCACACTGCTCCGTGTTGATAATCATACTGAATGAAGTTAATGCTCTCAACAGGTCTCTCCATATATATTTCAATCACACACCCTAGCATTCTTTCCTCCTCCATTTTTCTTACAGCAAGCTTGGTGACAATTGTGATTCTCTCCCGAGGTAACTGCCGCCTTTCAAAATGTATCTCTGTCTACATTGTGGCCATGGCAAAAGCCGATCTATTAGTCATGATTTTCAACGTAATAGTGTATAATATTTTCAGTTATCACTTTCCATTTTCATTCATTTACCACACCCCCGTATGTAAGCTCATTCTTTACATGTCTCTGTTTGGTTCACCATCTCCTTCACATTTGACCGATTTGTAGTTATCTGCTGCCAGAAGTTTAAAACAAAGTATTGCACCAGCATCTGCGGCCGCGGTTATAACAAAGTTCACAATATTCCTATTTAAAAGAACATCCCTATTTTGTTTGCATTGGAACCTGAATAAATAATTAACAACGTGCAGTGAGGCTGCCGGACAATTGCGGCTTTTATTGCATCACCTGCAGGTGCAGCGTACATCTGGTTTCACAGCGCACGGTGCGTTTGGCTTCCTTTTACTTTGACTGCCTTGTTAAATTATTTGACAATTAAACATATTTTAGTGGCCAGTAGATCCCGCAGGACTCTCCGAGGGCAGAGGAGTGACGACCACAGCGATTCAGAGATGGAGAACCGAAGGAAATTCATAATTTTACTTTTCACTATTTCGGGCAGTTTTATATTTTTTTGGCTGACAACAGCCGTGAGTTTGGTAACTACCAAGCTGGCAAGCATCAATTATTACCGAAGTGACAGCACAGAACCTGGATATATTGCCAGTGGAACAGGAACAATGTTAACATTTTTGACTTGCTTTTAAAACCCGTGTATTTATGCAACAACCCAGAGGAAATTCAGAGAAGATCTGAAGAATGTGGTGAAATCTCCATAGACACTCATTCTGAGATTAGATAGAAAAAGGCAATAAAACGATTCAATTAAAAAGAAAGTTTCCTCATCACTATAGCTCAATTTCACCGCCATTTCTGTTGTGCAGGCATGCCTGTTTACTGTGCGATGTCTGTAACCTTGTTGTGCCACATTGAATGCAGCCTTGCACTTTACACAGCTTACCGGTACACCAGAGGGTGCTATTGCTGGAGACTCAGGGGTTGCCTGTACACGGCAGGTAACTCAGTATGAAAGGGAACTCACAGGTTGTCGTCGTCACTCATGATCTGCAAATAAAGGACTGCAGATCTGCACAGTTTAAGAGCCATACCCTGCCTACATACACGACAACTGCCGACGAGAATGTCTGCCCACCATCCACGGTCTCATCAGGGACATACTAGCCCGGGAGAAGACAACCACCAAGGGTTATGAGGAACTTGGAGCAATCATACAGGAACAAATAAACAGAAGCAAAGCACCCTCATAGCCAGGCATCGGTTCTACACTTGCCGGCGACCTTAGGGCAAAGAAATTGCCAAGTATGCTGCACACTTTAGAAGAGTAGCTGCACCGTGTGAGTTTGGCGACCACCTTAATGAAGCGCTAAGGGACATATTTTTCATCGGAATCGGCCACGAAGACCTCCTACACAAATTGCTCTCGGTTGACATCACGATCACCCTGCTGAAAGCAATTCAAGTAAGCCAGGTTTACATGGTTTCGGTCAACGTCTCCACGCGAATACTGACCCAGGACTCTAAACCGACGAGCGCAGTACACTGCATGGATGCTTCTAAAAGCAGAAATGCTGCCCCGAGTCCCGCAACCATGAGTCTGCCACATGGGAAAACCGGATGGCCCCATGCTGGCGATGTGGAGGAAACCACAGGGCCCACCAGTGCCACTACAAAGACAATGCATGCAAAGGCTGCTAAGAAATTGCGCACCTTCAGAGAATGTGCAGAAAAGGCTCTACTCACTGTGTCTCTGATGAGTTGGTGAATCACCGGGGCTCCGACACAAATGAAGATGAAGCTGCTCAAACCCTGGGAGAAGAGTATGGAAATCTTTACCTGCACCACCGGAAGTTCTCTGTGGATGATGGAAGTGGACATCGATGGAGTGCCAGTCTCCATGGTGATCGATACAGGTGCGAGCCAGACTGTGATGAGCCAAAATACCTTTGAAAAACATTGGAGGATTCCTGCCCCTCGAACAAAATTGTTTCCTGTCCAGGCAAAGCTGTACATCTATACAAGTTAAAATCCAAATCTTGGGCAGAGTAGACGTCCAGGTCTCCCAGGGCGGCATGTTGAACAAACTCACCCTGTGGATTGTAGTAGGCGACGGTCCCACCCTTATAGCCAGGAATTGGATGAACCGGGTCCACATCAGGCGAAGTGGCACTGTGGAAGTAAAGAGCACGACAGCCTACCTGCAGCATGATTAAAAGTGGCTGCAGCACCACAAGCACCTGGAAGAAAAGAGCACCACAGCAGCTGCAGCAAGACCACGAAATGGCTGCAGCACCACAAGCAGCAGACCTGTAATCAAAATGACCTCCTCCATGCCACAAGTCAACATGGAGGAGCATCATGTGACATCGAGCGGCCAATCGGATTTGAAGGGTCCCAGAAAGGAGACTGATAAGCAAAAAAAATTAAAGGGAAACTTCCAACTATTTGAGTGCACGGACTTTGAAGCTAAAAATACAATTAAAGGGTGCAAGTATGAAAATGTATGCAAAGTAACTATTGATTGTGATGCTGGTTTAACTAATGTGACTAAAGTGATGAATACAGGTTTCAGGAAGGTTAAGAACAAGTTTATTCTGCGTAACAGTAAGGATAGAGATTGTGAAATGCCTAATGTGACCATCTCTGTTGAAAACAGGACACCCATAAGTGATGCAAATGCTAGAATGTATAATGCAGGCTCGACTATGTGTGATCAGAGTCAAGTTGTCATGTATACCGGTACGACAGTACTAAAGGATATTGGGTCCTACAGGGAACATGCTGATACCAATGGAATCCCCCTGTGGGAGACCCCCAGGTCCAGTAGGCTACCTGGCCATGTAGACTGGACCTTTGGAACGAATGTGATGTCCCTTGCACGACACACACACAGGCAGTGGGAGCAGACCCACTCGAGGGACAGTGGTCAATGGGCAGCCCAGCCACCACCAATGGCAACCTGCACCAGTCCAGACCTACAGCCCCTGGCCACCAGGGCCAATAACAGAAACATGAGGCCAATACCCTCGAGCTTCCCTGGCAAAACCTGGGATGACCTGACCCTTATCGTCATTGCTGGACAAGAAGACCATCCAGTCTTGTGGCCCTGCCCACAACCCCACAACTATCCACATCACAGAGTATACACATCACCTACTGCTGCCGTGTCCACCTCCCTGAGGGATCCCACAACAGTGACATTCACTTGGTTTGTGTGTGAAGGAGGGGAAACATCCCAGGCCAGACTCAAGCACAGGGGTCACACCTGGTAAACTCACAACCCTCATCACAACCTCACATAGCCCACCACACATCATCTCCCCTGGTCATGTCAACAAGGAGATGAAAAATGCTCATGGGGGAGTATTGCTGTGTAGGCATGCCTGTTCACTGTGCGATGTCTGTAGCACTGTTATACCACATTGAATGTACCCTTGTACTCTACACACCTTACCAGTACACCAGAGGGTGCTGTTGCTGGAGATCCAGGTGTTTCCTGCACATGGCAGCTAACCCAGTATAAAATGGAACTCACAGCTTGTTGTCGTCACTCAGGAGCTGCTAGTGAAGGACTGTAGGTCTGCACAGTTTAAGTGCCATACCCTGCCTCGTGGAGTCATCACTAAAGGTGCCTACATGCACTACTGTTTCCACCGTCGAACGTCCTTTCTTTTCTGGTGATTTGAAACATTGGTGAGATCGTGTGTGAAGATTCATTCATTTTGTAGCATGTGTTTGATTGATGCATTGCTTTAGTTTTCGCACTTGTTTCGCTGAGTAAACATAATCTCGTCCTGAAAATTTAGCACAGATCACTTTCATGGAGCTAGGATAACAATGATGATGTTCAGCAGCTGTTTCGGACATGTGGATAGTACAGGAATACATCTTATACTGCAGGTACAGGAATCGAGCGGCCCACTTTAAATTCATCAATAAAGTTTCAGTCGGTGCCTAAAAAATCAAATGTCTTGCGATCGCCGATATTGGTAACTTTCCAGTAATTTGGTGTGAATAATACCGGCGTATTGTACACCATTCATGATTGACAAATAGTGCGTTTTTTTTTTACGTGATCAGTTTTCGCATGGAGAAAATAGTCTGAACTCGATTCATCGATATAAGCTTTCACCTCGTGTGTTCCGGATACTGACTGAAAACGTCGATTGTGCACCGACTGGTGTCTCACTCAACACAGAGATGGAATATGTTGTTGCATTGTGCTGAGTAATATTATTGATATTCTGTATCAATGACCCTCCTCAAACAGAGTAAAGGAATGCAAAAATAATAAGTTTCATAATTTTTAAAACTCTTACAATTGATGCAATTAATCTGTCAAAAATACAGCCAGAAATTCAGCTGAAATCAAACTGATATTTACTATGCTGTATTTTGCTGAATATTTGCAGACGGTGGGAAGAATGTTTGTCAATTATCAATTATGATGTGGTTGCACATTCTTCCAAAAAATAATGAACTAATCGCAGGAACACTAGCTTCCTTACATATTATCCATTGGAGAACTCGCCTGATTGTGTTGGAAACGCCAAGGAATGCGAGCAGTGCCTCAATGGGAAGGAGCTGAGAGTTTGGATGGACAGCGAGCGATAGCGATCCAAATACTCAATTCATAGCAAGTGTGTTTTCAGGGGGATAAATCCATGATAACTTAAGCATAAATTCTGTTTTATAGATATGGGCATAGATCATAATATTAAACAAGGAATGATGCATCTTTACACAATACTGGCGAGGCCATCGTTACAAAACCAGGTACAGATTCGGACCCTCATTGTGTAAAAACCATTAAATCCACTGAGAGCGGGCAGTGTCGATTTAGCATAATGGTGCCTTGGATCAGAACTATACTTGTGATTAGGGATGAGTTATTATGAATATATACAATACAGCTACGAAAATTAAAAGGCGATTTAATAGAAATTTAAATCATTCTAAACAGTTTCTGCGCAATTATGATGGAGAGATGATTCCATTTAATTAGAGAGTCATTGATAAAGGGAGATCGACACAATGTGGGCAAAAAGCGAATGACCAGATGGTTAGCCGAAACTTTTTCATGAAAGGGTTGCTTCAGGACATAGTTAACGGAAGGGTCGATGAATATTTGAACCAGAGGAAGATGAATTACTGGAGAGAGAGAGGAGGACAGTGTGTATAATTTCTGATCGCTGTACCAAAGAACTCAGCAGAGATAGAATGGGTCAATTGGCTTACTCCCGCAGAGTATCTATGGTTTTGTAATGTTTTTTTACGTAGATATAATTTTCATTTCTATTTGTTTCTAAGATAACCTCCGCCCCATTGAGAATCTGTTAAACAAAACGTTAAAGATAAATAGTTACGGAGGAAGATTCCAAGTGTTCAATAGTCACCCGTAACTTACAGGTTCCAATTTCTCGATAAAATAAGAATATATGAACATAAGAACATAAGAAATAGGAACAGGAGTAGGCCATAAGGTCCCTCGAGCCTTTCTGTCATTTAATATAATGATGTTTGATCCGATCATGCACTCATGTCCACTTCCCTTCCCGCTCCCCATAATCACTTAATCCCTTATCAGTTCCGAAGCTGTCTATCTCTGTCTTAATCTACTTTCATTTCGGAACGAGCTCTCTGTGCGGTACCTGATTTCCCAGCCCATCGTATAATTCCTCACCCTTAGTAGATGTGGAGCTTTGTCCGCAGAGTCATTAAAATCAAACTTTGCACTCCAACTATATTTCCCCCACAATTCAGGTGATGTGTTTCAGAAATTCTAGAAGTTTAGTTAAAGTTGAAATTAATTCCCTCAAAACAAACTAATTCCTTTTTACATTGCTCGTTTCCCAGGTGCTCCACCTCTCGGTCTCTCCGAGCCTTATTTTAAACACTGGGATTATTTCTGCCACTGTCTTGCACAATTGAGGATACCTGCTGCAGTGTCAGTAACCTTCACTCCCGTCGGTCCCCATTCCTTTATTTCTTAGTGTCTGTGTTCCTGGATTTCAGATTCCTATTTTACGTGGTTGAAGACTGTAACTACACTTAAAAACCCCACTTCATCACTGCCGCTCACACAAACATTCTTCAAAGATTTACTTTTGTGCCCTCCGCATCCTAACCACATGGCGTTTGCGAGTCGTTACTGTCTAACTGCCATATTCGTTGGCTAATTTAAAAGGTTTTATTATAATCCTCAATATTATCCCGAGATAATGCCTCCAATTATCTTCCAAATGGACAAGTACATATTAATTCACACTCATTAATACTTTCTTAGCTATTCTCCGATTGACTACTCCAGTGCTGGGTTCTCCCAAACCTGCACCATGGCCGGAGTCTCACACACACAGGAGGCGCATTATCAGACAATTATGGAAGATCTTCAGCAGCTTTCATTCCATTGATATTAATGGGCGGAAGATCGTGGGTAACGCATTCTACATAGATTCACAGAATTAGAAATCTCTATCGTACCTCTCCTGGCTCTTTGTAAGAGGAGTCCAATTTGTCCAACTCCGTTGCTCTTCCGTCTCATCCCAGCAACCCATTCCTTTTCAAGTATATATCCAATTCCCTTTAGGACATGACTATTTTTAGAAAGTAGTCAGCAGTGGCTCTGTAGTATAACTCTCGCCTGTGATTCAAAAGGTAAGTCGGTTAAACTCTCGCTACAGAGACATGGACACCAAATATGTGCTGACGCTTCAATGCAGTACTGAATGTGCGCTGCACATTTGGTGGTGCCGTCTTTCGAAATGGACTTTAAACCGAAGTTTGTTTGTTCTCTCAGATGGATATAAAAGATCTCACAGCACTATGTCGAGGCCGAGCAGTAGAGTTCGCCACAGTGTACTGAGCAATATTCATCCCTCAAACAACATCACTAAAACAAATTATCTCGTCATTACTTCATTGCTATTTGTGAGACCATGCAGTGCACAAATTGACTGCCATGTACCTATATTACAACGGTGTCTCTACTTCAAATATAATTAATTGGCTGTAAACGCTTTAGGGCGTCATCAGGCCGTGAAAGGAGCTGTATATGTGCAAGATTTTCTTGTTTTCATTGACGAATCTGCTTCCATGAGCCTGTCGCGCAGTGCATTCCAGATCATAAAAGTTCGTCATGTAAACATATATCTCCTCATCTCATCTCTGGCACTTTTGCCAATTACCTTAAATATATGTCCTACGATTACTTATCCTCCTGCCATTGGAAAAAATATCTTCTTATGAGCTCAAAACCACTCACATTATTGAACCAATCTCCACTTTTCAAACTTTACTTTATGGAGAAGTGCTCCAGCTTCCAGTTATGTCGACAATTTTCGAGTCATTCACCGGCTGTGAGCACGGCCTGAATGAGGCCTCAGATGCGGATCAGTCCACCGATGCATGAACTCTTTCTTGCTCAGGTTAGAAGATTTGTGTTTATTTTTATGTATAACCAACAATTTAAGGTTAAGCAAAATGAATCTTAATATTTTAACGAATTCTATTTTGATACGGATCCCTTACTTTTACAATGTTATTGATTCATGGTTAACTCACATTAATGCCTTTGTTACCGCTAGGCTCCTGCTGATCTCGCACATTCTACCCGATGTAAACTACGTGACCCACAACTCGACTGCCGGTGTCCAAAGTCGCACCAAGTCTCGCTCACCCATCACCCCTGTACTCGCTGACCTTCATTGGCTCCCGTTTAAACAAAGCCTGAATTTCAAAATTCGCATCCTTGCTTTCATATCGCTCCATGATCTCGCACCTCCCTATTTCTGTAATCTCCTCCAGCCCCACTACGCCCCGCGATAGCTGCGCTCCGCTAATTCTGCACTCTTAAGCAGCATGCGTATAATCACTCAACCATTGTTGGCCGTGTCCTTTGTTGCCTAGGCCCTAAGCTCTGGAATTCCCTGCCTAAACCTCTCCTCCTTGATAGCTTTCTTTTCTAGTTGAAGTCGATCTTCTATCCTACGTGTTTAACCAAGGTTTTGGTAACCTGCCCTAATTTCTCCAGATGGGGCTCGCTGTCAATTTTTTACAATCGCATAATATTCCTGTGAAGCGCCTTGGGATGTTTCACTCAATAGAAGGCGCTGTACAATTACATCATGTTGCTGGTGATGTTGTTAATATAATTTCAACAATCCTTAGTTAAAAGCTCAAAACAAAATAGTTGAGATATTTTATTAATTAAACTGATGCTGCATCCCTCTTTTATGCATTCAATTCTTGCTGCGCTACTTCTCATGGTGGCCGCCCTATCCTGGTTTCCTTTCTTTCTTTCGGATCCGACAATCTGCCAATTCCATCCCACGGTTTCCCACATTCTGCTATTTCCCGGCCTCACCTTTCTTCGCGAATGGCCCCTTAACTCTGAGAAGGATAGTGTTCAAATGAAAGCTATAATAGTTATCATGGCAAGAGGAGTGCTGGCCTCATTTGGACTGCGTAGACAGGTATGCCAATAAACTCATCTAAAGGATATTTCTGCACTGTATAGGTAACAAAACTCAGGAACAGAAATTCTAGGACAACAAAATTCCAGTTCAGAAGAAATTATAGAATATCTTGTTTTTTTTCTTTAGGTAACAGGAATAATTTAGGCATTCTACTATCAGTTTTATTGTTAGTAGCAGAATGCACACATGGCTCAAATTTTTCACTGCTGCAAGGAGTTCAATCATAAATAATTACAACCTCAAAATGTGAAATGTTGTTTAATCATTTTCGAGGAGGGTCGGTCAGCATAAACCTATTCATGTGGCTCTGAAATCGATAACTATGTTATGACAAACGGTATTTTATGTATCCAAACTGCAATATCCATGTACTCTCCAACACAGGCAAAGGTACACTTCGAAATTTCGATGGAATTGTTTATCATTCATTATCTATAATAATGAAGGGAAGAAAATGGGGTTCTAAGGGCATTATCAGCCATGCTCTTATTGAATGGTGGGCCAAGCTCGAAGGGCCGAATGGCCTACTCCTGCACCTATTTTCTATGTTTCTATGTTTCAAATTATCTTGAAAGAAGCGATGCACGAGGTTGATTCCTGAGACGAACGGGCTGTCTTATGAACAATAATTAAGTAGGTTTGGTCTATACTCATTGGAGAATAGAAGAATGAGGGTTGATTTATTGAAACATGGGAAGCAGAGAAATGGCAGTGATTTCAACATTAATTTGGTATCGCTCATCATGTTAGATGACACTAAAAGCATCCCAATAATTGATAATCCGGGGGCTATTGGGAACGTGGAACATCGAACAGACACTATCACTAGAGAAACGTATCAGGTAAACGAATGGGAATAAAGTTGAAAATGTACCCTGGACATGACGGTCTGCAGCTTATGGTATTAAAATAAGTCGCTGCAGATATAGTAGATGCATTGGTTGTAATCTACAAAAATTCCCAGGATTCTGGAGAGGTCCCAGCGGATTGGAAAACCACAAATATAACGCCCCTATTTATGAAAGAAGGTGGACTGAAATAAGAAAACTATAGACCAGTTAGCCGAACATTTGTCATTGGGAAAATAGAAACAAAGAAATATAGAACATAGGTGCAGGAGTAGGCCATTCGGTCCGTCGAGCCTGCACTGCCATTCAATAAGATCATGGCTGATTATTCACCTCAATGCCCCTTTCTTGCTTTCTCTCCATACCCATTGACCCTCTTAGACATAAGGGCCATATCTAACTCCCTCTACAATATATCCAATGGACTGGCATCAAGAACTCTCTGCGGCAGGGAATTCCACAGTTTCACAACTCTCTGAGTGAAGAAGTTTCTCCTCATCTTAGTCCTAAATGGCCTACCCCTTATCCGAAGACTGTGTCCCCTGGTTGTGGACTTCCCCACATAGGGAACAATCTCCTTGCATCTAACCTGTCCCGTCCCGTTAGAAACTTGTATGTTTCTATGAGATCCCCTCTCATCCTTCTAAATTCCAAAGTATAAAGGCCCAGTCGATCCAGTCTCTCCTCATATGTAAGTCCTGCTATCACGGGAATCAGTCTGGTGAACCTTCGCTGCACTCCTTCAATAGCAAGAACGTTCTTCCTCAGATTTGTTGAACAAAACTGAATACAATATTCCAGGAGAAGCCTCACCAAGGCCCTGTACACCTGCAGTAAGGGTTCCCTGCTCCTATACTCAAATCCACGAGCGATGAAGGCCAACATATCATTTGCCTTCTTCATCGCCTGCTGTACCTGTATGCCAATTTTCAATGACTGATGAACCATGACACGCAGGTCTCGTAGCACCTCCCTTTTCCTAATCTGCCACTATTCAGATAATATTCTGCCTTCGTGTTTTTGCCCCGAAAGTGGATAACCTCACCTTTATCCACATTAAACTGCATCTGCCATGCATTTGCCCACTCACCTAACATGTCCAAATCATCCTGCAGCCTCTTAGCGTCCTCCTCACAGTTCACACCGCCACCCAGTTTAATGTCATTTGCAAACTTGGAGATATGACACTTAATTCCATCATCCAAATCATTGGGGCACCAGCACTGAGCCCTGCGGCACTCCACTTGTCACGGCCTGCCTTTCTGAAAAGGACCCGTTTATCCCGAATCTCTGCTTCCTGTCTGCCAACAAGTTCTCGATCCCCGTCAGTATATTACCCCCAATACCCATCGAGATACATCACTGACCTCGCTCATAGTCACTACCCATGCAGATACATCACTGATCTCATTCATATTGTCAATGCACTACGTTGTACATCACTGACCTCACTCATATTCTCAACACCCATCCAGATACATCACTGACCTCACTAATACTGTCCCTACACAGTCAGATACATTACTGACCTCACTCATACTCTCACTGCCCATCCAGCTACATCACTGGCCTCACTCATACTCTCACTGTCCGTCCAGTTACATCACTGACCTCAGTCATACTGTCACTACCCATCCAGTTACATACACTGACCTCACTCATACTGTCACTACCCATCCAGGTATATCACTGACCTCACGCCTACTGTCACTATCCATCAATATTTATCACTGACTTCTCTCATAGTTTCACTACCCATCCATATACGGCCGGTTCAGTAACCTGACGTGCTTAATGCTGGAATTCAGTATCCCTCTTCGTGTTTGAAATATCAAAGTGATCTTGTGTTGGACAGTTTTCTCTCAGGGCCAGACCAATAAAAAATATGATCCAGATTTTCACCATTGTAGGCAAACTTTCAGCTCAATCTCCCTCCGCACAATGAGGGATTGTTGTGTTGTGTGGTTCCTGACTTTTTAGTAGGAATGGGGATTTCCAAATTGATGCACTTTAGGCTGAAATTATAAAGATGTTCAGTGAAACTATGAATGCTGCTTTTAAAATGGGAGAAGCTGTAACTGTGTTTTGGAAGTCCTGCTGTGACTTACAACAGTCCCACACAATGTCTGCATTTTCAATCCTGCACTGTGACACCGATTCCCACAATGCAACCTCACTGAGTGAAATTAACATCGCTTCGTGCTTTACATTAAGGATTTTAATGATTAAATGATAGGAATTGATTTATTGCCGTGAGCAACATGCAGATCTGAAATATGTTCGAAATATATTCCAAAATAATAAATATTGAGAAGTATACTGAATGAACCTGCTGCGTTCAACTGACTGGAATTAATATCAATAATTAGGTCCCATAGAAAGTAGTATTAATTACAGTCATGACACAGGGGGATATTAACCCATTCTGGTCCGGCACTTTTCATATAAAACAGAAGGTATATAATATATACGCATATAATTAGAGAGGTTTTGAAATTTCGCAAGGAGGATGCTATAATCATCGAAACCTAGAACATAGAAAATAGGTTCAGGATTAGGCCCCTCGGCCCTTCGAGTCTGCACCACCATTCAATAAGTTCATGGCTGAACATTCGCCTCATGCCACTTTCCTGCTTTCTCTCCATACCCCTTGATATCTTTAGTCATAAGGGCAATATCTAACTCCCTCTTGAATATATCCAATGAACTGTCATCAGCAACTCTCTGCTGTAGGGAATTCCACAGGTTAACAACTCTCTGAGTGAAGAGGTTTCTCCTCATCTCAGTCCTAAATGGATTTCCCCTAATCTTTAGTCTATGTCCCCTGGGACTGGCCTTCCCCAATAAAGGGAACATTCTTACTGCATCTAACCTATCCAGTCCCATCAGAATTTTATATGATTCTATGATATCCCCTCTCAACCTTCTAAACTCCAGTGAATACAGGCGCAGTCGATCCAATCTCTCGTCATGTATTAGTCCTGCCATCCCGGGAATTAGTCTGGTGAACCTTCGCTGCACTCCCTCAATAGCAGGAACGTCTTTCCTCAGATTAGAAGACGAAAACTGAACACAATATCCCAAGTGAGGCCTCACTAAGGCCCTGTACAACTGCAGTAAGACCTCCCTGCTCCTATAATCAAATTCACAAGCTATGAGGGCCAACATACCACTTGCATACTTCACCGCCTGCTGTACCTGCATGCCAACTTTCAATAACTGAAGTACCATGACAATCAGGTCCAATGCACCTCCCCTTTTCCTATTATGCCGCCATTCAGATAATATTTTGCCTCTGTGTTTTTGCCACCAAAGTAGATAACCTCACATTTATCTACATGATACTGCATCTGCCATGCGTATGCCCACTCACCTGACCTGTTCAAATCATCCTGCAGCCTCTTATTCTCCTCTTCACAGTTCACACTGGCACGCAAATTAGTGCCATCTGCAAACTTGGAGATATTACACTCCACGCCTTCATCTAAATCATCAATGTTTATTGTAAACAGTTGGGTCCCAGCACTGAGCCCTGTGGCACCCCTCTCGTCATTTCCTGCCATTCTGAAAACGAAACTTTTCAACCGACTCTCTACTTCCTATCTGCCAACCAGTTCTCTATCCACATCAGTACATTACCCCCAATATCATGTGCTTTTATTTTGCTCTGCAATCTCTTATGTGGGATCTTGTTAAAAAAACTTTTGAATGTCCTAATGCATCACATCCACTGGTTCTACATTGTCCACTCTAAAAGTTACATCCTCAAAAAATTCCAGAAGATTTGTCAAGAATGATTTCCCTTTCGTATATCCATGCTGACTTTGACCACTCATGTCACTGCTTTCCAAATGCGCTGCTATTGCATCTTTAATAATTGATTCCAATATTTTCCCCACTACTGATGTCAGGCTAACCGGGCTATAAATTGCCGTTTTCTCTCTCCCTCCTTTCTTAAAAAGTGCTCTGACATTAGGTACCCTCCAGTCCATAGGAACAGATCTAGAATCGTTCGAATGTTGGAAAATGATCACCAATGCATCCACAATGTCTAGGCCCACTTCTTTAATACTCTGGGACGCAGACTATCAGGCCTCTGGGATTTATCGGCCTTCAATCCCATCAATTTCCGAACACAATTCCCCGCCTAATAATCTTTTGCTTCACTTCCTCCTTCTCACTGGAACCTCTGTAACCTTGTATGTCTGAAACGTTATTTGTGACTTCCTTCGTGAAGACAGAACCAAAGTATTTGTTCAACTGGTCCGCCATTTTTTTGCTCCCCGTTATAAATTCAGCTGAATCCGACTGCAAGCGACCTACGTTTGTCTTCACTAATCGTTTTCTCTTCACATATCTTTTGCAGTCAGTTTTTATATTCCCATCAAGCTTCCACAAATACACTATTTCCGCCCTCCTAATTAAACCCTTGTCCTCCTCTGCTGAATTATAATATTCCCCCTGTCCTCAGGTTTGCAGCTTTTTCTGGCCAATTTATATGCCTCTTCCTTGGATTTAACACTATCCTTACTTTCCCTTGTCAGCCACGGTTCAGCCACTTCCCCATTTTATTTTTACTCCTGATAACGATGTACAATTGTTGACTTGGACCGATCCTGTCACTGTCATGTGAGATTTAAACGTTTGCCATTGCCTATCCACCTATTTCAGTACCGACTGGGAATCTTAGCGCATGTGGGTACTACAGTTTGACAGCATTGGCCGATTTTTAGTGATGTTTTGGGGAATTTAAGTAATAAATTGTTCCTGCCATTTCAGCGACTGTCCTTCCAATTTACCGAGGTCCGTCCTTGCACCATGGTGCAAGTCAGTTTATAACGAACATTCACTTGGACAGTCCGTGATAATGATTATTGTACACTCAAGACGGTCCATGCTCCATGGAGCAAGTCAGATCACAACGAACATTATCTGTTACAGTACGATTTACCAATCATGCTATTTTAGCAAATGTGGTTTGTTCAGAAACAGATCTTTGGGTGAAACTGGTTGCCCCTTCTCGATATCTGTACTTAAATAAATTCAGTTGTTTAATGAACATGACCGCGAATAATTTCTGATGCTGCTGTGTGCAAGCGACTGGCACTAATATGGTGATCAAATCTGAAAGACTCACTGAAATTTGCAACTCCAACAACAGAAATCATCGCTTCACAAAGAAGATGCGATAAGATTTGGTGGCTATTTGGATATATCACTGACATAATATCAACAATTACAGACCATTCAATGTTTATCGTTGCTCTCAAGCGTATTCTCAAAATACATCCAGATACATCACTGACCTCACTCATAATGTCACTACCGATCCAGATACATCACTGACCTCACTCATACTGTTATACCCATCCAGGTGCATCACTAACCTTACTCATACTGTCACTACCCACCCAGGTACATTACTGACCTTTCTCATACAGTCACTGCCCATCCAGATACATCACTGACCTCACTCATAATTTTACTACCCCACCAGCTGCATCACTGACCTCACTGATACTGTCACTACCCATCCAGATACATCACTGACCTCACTGATACTATCACTACCCATCCATATACATCACTGACCTCACTCATACTGTCACTGCCCATCCGAGTCCATCACTGACCTCATTCATACTCTCAATACCCATCCAGATACATCTCTGACCTCACTCATACTGTCGCTGCCCAACCAGATACATCACTGACCTCACTCATACTATCGCTACCCATCCAGTTACAACACTGACCTCATTCATACTATTATTACCATTCCAGATACATCACTGACCTCACTCATACTCTCACTACCCATCCAGATACATCACTGACCTCACTCATACTGTCACTGCCCATCCGAATCCATCACTGACTTCAATCATACTCTCAATACCCATCCAGATACATCTCTGACCTCACTCATACAGTCAGCCACACCTAAATACCTTATTGGCCTAACTCATACTGTCACTACCCTTCACGTAACAAAACTGTTCTCACTCATACTGTCAGTACCCATCCACATATATCTCTGACCACACTCATGCTGCCTCTACCAATCTAGATACATAATTGACCTCAACGAAACGGTCACTAAACATCCAGGCACATCAGTCACCTCAATCACACTGTCACGACCAATCCAGTTACACCACTGGCCTCACTCATACCGTCACCAACTTCTAAATACCGCATTTACATCAGTCATACTTTCACTATCCCTCAAGTTACATCACTGACCTCACTCATACTGTCACTGCCCATCCAGATACATTGCTGACCTCATTCATACGTTCACTACCCTTCAAGATACAACACAGTTTTCAATCAAACTTTCTCTATCCATTCATGTACATCACTGACCTCAGTCATACTGTCACTAGACATCCAGATACATCACTGACCTCGTTCATACTGTCACTACCCATCCAGATACATCACTGACCTCATTCATACTGTCACTACCCATCCAGTTACATCACTGACCTCGGTCGTACTTTCTGTTCGGGTGAACTTGAAACCACCTCTCGGAGTCAGCTAGCCTTAAGATAAATGCTGTTACTTTACATTCACAGATACAAGCAGTCAGCTGAGCTATTCTGTGAAATAACGCTCAAACATGTGCCTGGAGTCATCTTCCTTTATACAATTTCAGATTACGTTATTACGTAATTACACAGGTTGAGTTAATACATGATAATTGATACATGATGATTGATTAATATATTGGGACAGCACTTCTTTCTGTCTGCCTTCCGTATGCCTTAATTGGTAAGTCTGGACACTTGCTATAGTGTCCATTTCTATTCTACCTTTATCGTGTTGTGGCTTCAGTTTCTATGTTTTCTCGCTCTGTACGTGCATCAAAGGCCTTCGTCTGTGAACTAGAACATTTGCTTCTCTGTGAAATGTTTACCACAGTTCTTGGGTTCCATTTTATAATCAGTTAGCTTAATTTTAAAATGGCGCAATTAATAAATAGTATAAAGAATTGTAATTTACCTCTTCAGTCCCTCCTGTTGGCCCCTGATTATTTGTAAATAATCAGCAGACCACATATATTCTGAGCCATCTGCTGGAAAAGGTGATCAACTCAATTTCCTTTGGTTCACTCATAATTCGTTCCTTTATTGCAGTCTTTACATGCTACCGCTGATCATTTCCGTGAAATTATTGGCTAGTTACTTATATTTTATTTTTGTACATATAGAGCGTAAGCTCGGGGTCTTAGTTGTTTCCCTAATGTGTTACATCATCATTCGCATCCCTATCACACCTACGTTACATAGTTGACAAGGCGTTTTCCTGTTCGGCTTGAACCACGCGGTTGTGTATCCCTCGAATTTTGCACATAAGTTACAGTTGGATCATGATACATATGCCTACCACTACCATTATTACTACAATTCTGCGCCACATCACGTTGTGGACCGCGTAGGCATTAGCTGACCAGCCCTTAAAAATGTCCCACCAGTGATGAACCGTGAGGGCATTTAGTTCCTCCGTCTCTCGGATAAGTTCTTATTTTGTGTAATTCATAAGGACCTTTTGTCTGAATAACCGTTCCCATTCTTTTCCCAAGTACTTGGTCACCTGAATAAGTTTCTCCAAGAAGGTCCATAACTTTCTCAATTTCACACCTGGTGGTAGTATGGACAGTCCTTTGTTGCTACTATATTGAGTATTGTTTTTCCATTCTCATATATGGTAGGACTAGGTCGTTTTACCGTCGGAGATGACATACATTTCCTTCTGGCATTCATTTACCTGGGGTTCCAATCGATCTGCGTACAAATATACCATGTGAGTATTGGTTACACATATGTAGTTTTTTCCGATTTCATCTATTACGGTATCATTTAATGGATGCAGCTGCCATTCAAAAGCCCCTGTTGTGCCTTCGATGATGAATGGTTCCACCTCTAGTGTATGGAGTGGGCATACTTGCCCGAATGGCCAGTTTATACAGTCCTTCACTTCGTGTCTTTTATTATTCGGGTCGAGCCATTTTCCTTAAAACTGTGGCTTCCATAAGATTTTACCGAATAGCTGTGGTAGGACCACAAACGTATACCATATCTGACTGTTAGCAACATTAGCTAACAATATAGTCATATTACATCCCTCTTCATCACATCGCGCATGCTTCATATATAGCCTGAGTGTTAGCTTTCGGTGGTCAAATTGAAACAGTTTAGCCCATCTGCGGGCATTTCCAGTGAATGCTACCCTTTCTAATTCAGCTCGTTGTCCTTCGCTGATCAGGCCCATTTTAAGGCTTCCCGCATCAAATTGGCCTATACATTTTGCTGTTCCCAGTTAGTTTTGTTCGACCACTCCCAAATCATTTTGTCTGACAGCCATCCCCGCAGGCTATTGGCCTGTAAGTTCTCATGCCACTCATCTGAGAGACTTATGGCATCGTTAGTTAATAGTCCCTCTTTCTGTATTTTATTCAACAGCTTTTCGATATCCATTGAATTTAATACTGCTAATCCCGTTCCTAACCGTTCTAGTACTCCATCTAGTACGGTTGGTCGATTGTGAGCTTTGGTTATCTTTAGGGCAAGATCCAGGTTCTTATATTACATGGGTACCATCTATTGATGATACTGTATATTTATTGTTGCATTTATTATTGCAGGTGCTATCAGTGTGCTCAGACACGTATCGTGCAGCATTTGTAAATGTGGCATCCATTCCTGGTTCGGACGGAGATATTTTCCTCTTATCATGATGAGCCATGTAGCCCTCCTGCCAAACTCTGAATTATTCCTACACAACAGCCAATCTCCGTCTGCCAACATTCCCTTTCTCCACTCTGTACTATTGGTATACTCCGTTTTATTAGTATTCCAGGTTTTTTTCAGTATTTTGTTTATATTCTGGGAAGTATCGTCACAACCTCGCTTACAAATCATCCCCGGACCGTCGGCCATCCATGTAAAGTTGAAGGTAACATTCTCATTCTTATGGGTGATCAGGATAACATTGGCAGAGCGTGGTGCCGAATAGGTCCACCGTTGACAGTCAAATCTAAAATCAAATACATGACATTTAATTCCGGCGGGGCATGATTGGCCTACTCCTGCACCTATTTTCAATGTACAGTTTCCCAGAATTGCGTCTAGATGGGCCTTCTACATATAATAACGTCTACGCCCTTTTCCTTTCAAACGTATCGCTTGAGGCACTGGGAGGTCATGGCGGCTACTAACCCAGTCACCACCAGCACAATCCACAAGTCCAATCCGTTGTGTTCTGGCCTGCTTCTGCATCGGACGCTTCCGTGGTTACCGGGCGCACCGTCACCATGGGTTAATACAGACGGGAATTGTTTAGTGTCATATGGTTTTGCCTGTGTCCAGTTTTTGCATATATTCCCAGTGGGCTTCTGTAGACAAACACAAGTATCGCTTGTCATTCGTACCGAGTATGGCCCCATCCATCGGGGCTCCATTCCCTTTCGGATCCCTGTCAAATTTATCATGACCTGTGTTAGGTAGCGCTTCGGGTCTCATTCCCTCATTCTGAATTTCTAGGTCTCTGATCTGCTGTCTGCTTCTAACTTCTTTATTCATAGCCTGCATCTCTTGGTGTACCTGGATCAAGAACCGCCTCACCCTTTCCTGAATTGGTCCTGCTTCACCTGTCGCTCCGGATAAGTCCTCTGGTAGGGTCATATCCCATCCAATCACCAGCTGATATGGTGTTAGTCCCGTGGTTTGCCCTGGAGTGGCTTTGAGCTGCATTATAATTGCCTCAAACAGACCTGTCCATCCTTTGCCTGTCTCCTGGACTGCTTTGGGAAGGGTCGTTTTTAAGGTCCTATTCATTTTTCCACCATTCCAGAACATTGGGGATGATATTGTATATGGTACCTCTGTTTGATTCCCAGCAGTGCACATGTTTCTTTCATTAATTTGCCCTTGAAATGTATCCTATTGTCTGAATCTATCTGTAGGGATACACCGCACCGAGATATCACCTCGCTTGCCAGGATCTTTGCTACCGTCCGAGTGGAGTAGTCCCTAGTAGTGAAGGCTTCCACCCACCGTGTGAATTGGTTTATGATTACACGGCAAAATCTTTTTCCCCTATCCTCTTGCAGGGGGCCGGTGAAGACTATCTGTAAATTGTCCCGAGGTTCCTGTGACCTTGGCTGATGTCCTATTGCGACCTTGCATACCCTGCCTACGTTATATTGGGCACAGACAATGCACCTTTGGCCACATTTTCGACATCCTTTTCCATTCCTGGCCACCACCAGTACTGTGAGATCAGTTGCAGCATTTTACTTCTCCCGGTATGTGTTATCGCGTGATATGGCGCCACAACTTGCTCATGGGGAACCCATACTCACATGATACCCTTTTCATGGACTCCATTCACGTCTTTATTCCTGCTCGACACTCTTGTGGACCGTTGCTATACTTTTTTCAGTCTGAACACTTTTGTCGTTACTGGTTGAATTTCAGCCCTACATGATGGCTCTGGGTGCCGTTCAACTGCCACTCGATTGGCTCCGAGGTATGCAAACCTATTCCCGTTGATGAGTAGGGCTTGAGGGTGCTTTTGGCCCTGACCAGTTAGTTTTGTTTGTGCTTTTACCTTTATTGCCGCTGCTCCACTTGGTTCCTTTTCTGGTTTCACTAGACTTTCTGCTAGCTTTCCATCTTTTACCACTTCGCCAGTAGATGTCCCATACCCTCGTCGTGACCAGGCTGCCATATAGTGGTGAACCACTCCAAAAGCAAATTGATTATCTGTATATTTGTTTGCTCACTTTCATTTCGCTGACTCGAGAGCCTTTATACCAGTTCTGCCACTTGAGGTGACTTGTCTCCTCGGAGCGATCCGAACATTATTTTCTCTCCCTCCTATGTTACCACTGCCCACCTAGTATGGGATTCTCCATAAATGTATTTTCTGGATCCATCCACGTTGAAAGACTCATCAGTATTGTCCAATGGCTCTTCCTTACCCCCGCTATGCGTTTCCTCCTCTACTTGTTCCCGAGAGCTGAGTTCTTCTCCTTGTGTCAGCACCCCGGTAGCGAGCTTAATTGCAATATGCATTTTGATTATTACTGACTTTTCTTTGGGCAGGAATACCGCCTACCACTTAGCTTTTCGGCTGTCCGAGATCGACCGCAGCTTTCTAGTATTTAGTAGTTCTACAAGGTTATGTTGTTGGTGCAAAATCACCTGTCCCATCATCACGACTGGTTGGCTTACTTTGACCGCCCAGGTCGCACAGTCCAGGGCAGCCACACAGCGAGGCATTCCCCTGACTACTGGGACTTTCTTCGTCGATTAGCAGGCTATAGGTCCCTGCTGGCAACCATGTACCTGCATTACCCCGGTGGAATAGCTTCCATCATCCTGATCACAATGTAGGTGGAAAGGTTTATTGGGATCTAGCAATCCTAGGTCGGGGACGACATCAGATCTCATTCCGTTCACCTTATGCCTCGTCCTGCTCCGGTCCGCAATCTATCAGATGTAGGGGTCCTCCGGTCCATTTAATTAATTTCTGTATGGGTTCCGCTATTATTGTGTGAACATTCTAACTATGATTAAAATGTCGTAATACCTTCTTACTCCACTGACATTCTGGGGCTTAGGCATGTCTTCAATAGCCATCCGTCTTACCTCTGTCATGTATTGCTTGCCCTGACTGACACAATGTCCAAGATACCGAATCTTGTCTGGGCCACCAGCGCCTTTGTGGGTGATGCCTTGAACGCCGCCCGCACGCACACAGCAACTCACATACACAGTTGCAGACACACACACACACACACACACACACACACAGAAACTTACACACACACACACACACACACACACACTCAGGCACAATCTCACCGACATACACACTCAAACACATAACCAGACACACACATACACACTTACACACTCACTCACTTAACCAGACACACGGTTATGAACACAAACTCATACGCAGATACTCAGACACACACTCACACACACACTCACACACACACAATTACACACACACTTATACACACACTTATACACTCACAAACTTACACACACACACACACAGACACACTCTTCCAAACATGCACATTCACAAAGTCATGCACTTACTCACCCACACACCCAGGCACAGATGTATATAATCACTCTCTTACACATTCACGCACTTACTCACGCATATACTCAAAGATACACAATCATGCACACACATGCGCACACATAGACACTCGAACACACTTACAGATTCACATACTCATACACGTACACACTCAAAGACTTACCCAGGAACACACGTGCACACTTACACATTTTTAAAAAAGGAGGGAGAGAGAAAACAGGGAATTATAGACCGGTCAGCCTGACATCGGTAGTGGGTAAAATGATGGAATCAATTATTAAGGATATCATAGCAGTGCATTTGCAAAGAGGTGACATGATAGCTCCAAGTCAGCATGGATTTGTGAAAGGGAAATCATGCTTGACAAATCTTCTGGAATTTTTTGAGGATGTTTCCAGTAGAGTGGATAAGGGAGAACCAGTTGATGTGGTATATTTGGACTTTCAGAAGGCGGTCGATAAGGTCCCACACAAGAGATTGATGTGCAAAGTTAGAGCACATGGGATTGGGGGTAGGGTACTGACATGGATTGAGAACTGGTTGTCAGATAGGAAGCAAAGAGTAGAAGTAAATGGGTACTTTTCAGAATGGCAGGCAGTGACTAGTGGGGTACCGCAAGGTTCTGTGCTTGGGCCCCAGCTGTTTACACTGTACATTAATGATTTAGATGAGGGGATTAAATGTAGTATCTCCAAATTTGCGGATGACACTAAGTTGTGTGGCAATGTGAGCTGCGAGGAGGATGCTGTGAGGCTGCAGAGCGACTTGGATAGGTTAGGTGAGTGGGAAAATGCATGGCAGATGAAGTATAATGTGGATAAATGTGAGGTTATCCACTTTGGTGGTAAAAACAGAGAGACAGACTATTATCTGAATGGTGACAGATTAGGAAAAGGGGAGGTGCAAAGAGACATGGGTGTCATGGTACATCAGTCATTGAAGGTTGGCATGTAGGTGCAGCAGGCGGTTCAGAAAGCAAATGGCATGTTGGCCTTCATAGCAAGGGGATTTAAGTACAGGGGCAGGGAGGTGTTGCTACAGTTGTACAGGGCATTGGTGATGCCACACCTGGAGTATTGTGTACAGTTTTGGTCTCCTAACCTGAGGAAGGACATTCTTGCTATTGAGGGAGTGCAGCGAAGGTTCACCAGACTGATTCCCGGGATGGCGGGCCTGACCTATCAAGAAAGACTGGATCAACTGAGCTTGTATTCACTGGAGGTCAGAAGAATGAGAGGGGACCTCATAGAATCATTTAAAATTCTGACGGGGTTAGACAGGTTAGATGCAGGAAGAATGTTCCCAATGTTGGGGAAGTCCAGAACCAGAGGTCACAGTCTAAGGATAAGGGGTAAGCCATTTAGGACCGAGATGCGGAGGAACTTCTTCACCCAGAGAGTGGTGAACCTGTGGAATTCTCTACCACAGAAAGTTGTTGAGGCCAATTCACTAAATATATTCAAAAAGGAGTTAGATGAGGTCCTTAGTACTAGAGGGATCAAGGGGTATGGCGAGAAAGCAGGAATGGGGTACTGAAGTTGAATGTTCAGCCCTGAACTCATTGAATGGCGGTGCAGGCTAGAAGGGCCGAATCGCCTACTCCTGCACCTATTTTCTATGTTTCTATGTTTACGCACTCATAAATTCAGACACTGACACAATGACACGTTTAGCCAGACACACAATTACACACGCACGCACTTACACTCACAGACATACACATTCATACTTTTACACAGATACACACTCACACATTAACACATTTACGCACGCACACACTTGCCCAGGCACGCGCTTACACGCTCACATGCTTATGCACTCATACACACACACACGCACAGATGTAAGCACTCACACACGTACCCAGGCACGCACTTACACCCTCGCACACTCACACTCACAGATTTACACACTCACAGACTCAGACACTTACACAGGCACGCATTCACACATTTACATTCTCGCAGACTTACACAGTCACACACACTTGCTCACACACGCACTTACCCAGGCACACACTCAAACACAATAATACACTCACACTCACACACACTTACCCAGACACACACTTATACATTCACATATTTACACACACACACACACTCACTTATACACACAGTCCATCCATCATAGGCAATCACTCGAATTGAGGATGATTGCTTCCACGTCAAAACGTTCACAGGTGCTTCAATGAAGGACCTAAAATTCCACGTCCGAACAAAATTTTCAAGGATGAAGATGCCTGTGCATGAATTTTTTTAACGTGTTATGACTGTTCTGCACCAGCCAGCAATTACCCACACACACACTTACCCAGACACATGCACATACACTCATGCATACTAACATACTCACACTCACTTACCCAGACGCAAACATACACACTCACACAAATGCACACACACTTACCCAGACAGAAAGTCACACACAATAACACACTCATACTCATACATGCTTACCCACACACACACTAATTCAGTCATAAACTGACACATTCACACACATTTACACACTCACGCTCACATACGCTTAACCAGAGGCATAATTCCACACTCACATACTTGCACACACACACACACACACACTTACTCAGGCACACACTGAAACACTCAAACACAATAACACACTCACAAACATTTACGCAGAAACAAACTCACCCTCTCATACACACATTCACACTCACATAAACCTACATTTAGCCAGACACGCATTTACCCAGAGACACATGTACACTCGCACAGTTGACTCATGAGATGGCCAGTTGGGACAAATTATTATATGAACAATTGTGTGTCGGGCGATTAATTAGCGCAAGTGGCCTTTACTGAACGGGGTCGAGGAGCGGAGAGGTGCAGATACACATATCACTATAAGCAGCGATGTAGGTTAATGACGCCATAATAAACATCAAATAAAGCTCCAGGGTGCATTTCAAGAAGGTCAAATTTCAAAACCACAATAACTTGAATTTACTTGGCGCCTTTATCAGAGTGAATCATCCCAAGGCGCTAAAACAGTTGTGTGATGAAATAAAACATTTGACACCGAGACATATCAGGAAAAATTAGGGCAAGTGACTGAAAGCATCATTAAAGAGGTCGATTTTAAGGAGCGTCTTGAAGGATGATGGAGAAGTGCAGAGATGGACAGGTTTATGCAGGGAGTTCCAGAGCTGGGCAACAGAAGGCCTTTGATCAGAGTGAATATTAACACACTCACTCATACACGTTCCACACTGGCCTCCATGAATGAGGTGAATATTAACACACTAACACACACCCTGTCTACACTGGGCTCCCTGTGTGAGGCCTGTGATCAGGGTGAATATTAACACACTAACTCTTACACTGTCTAAACAGGGCTCCCTGTGTGAGGCATGTGATCAGGGTGAATATTAACACACTCACTCACACACTGTCTATATTGGACTCGCTGCGTGAGGCAAGTGATCAGGGTGAATATTAACACAATCACTCACACACTATCTACGCTGGGCTCCCTATGTGAGGCCTCTGATTAGGGTGAATACTAACACACTCAATCACACATTGCCTACACTGTGCTCCGTGTGTGAGGCCTGAATGTGAAATTATGTCGAGAAACACCACCACCACCACCACCATTGAAAGCCTGAAGGTCATGTTTGCCATCCACGGACTGCCTGACATACTGGTCACTTACAACGGGCCATGTTTCACCAGTGCCGAATTTAAAGAATTCATGACCTGAAATGAGATCAAACATGTCACGTCGGACCCGCTTAAACCAGCCTAGAATGGGCAGGCAGAGCGGCTCGTACTAACAATCCAACAGAGCCTTAAACGGGTCACACAAGCCTCACTCCAAACGTACCTGTCCCGAGTACTGCTCAGCTATGGCACGAGACACACTCGCTCACAGGGGTGCCCCCGGCTGAGCTACGCATGAAAAGGATACTTAAAACGAGACTCTCGTTGGTTCACCCCAAACTGCATGATCAGATATAGAGCAGGCGGCAGCAACAAAATGTAAGCGATGATCGCGCCACTGTGTCACAGGAAATAGTTCTGAATCACTCTGTGTATGTGCTAAACTTTGGACATGGTCCCAAGTGGACCGCCGGCACGTTGATAGTTAATGAAGGGTGTAGGGAGTTTGTAGTCAACCGAGACAATGGAAAAATTGCAGAAATCACCTGGACCAAACGAGCCTGTGGTTCACAGACTGCCCTGAACAACCCACAGCAGACAGCAACTTTTTCGAGCCCACAACACACACCGAAAAGATCAATGACACCACCCCGGACTATAAAATCGAACCCATCACGCCCAACATCCCAGGTAAGCCAGCCTCATCCAGCAGCCCTGCAGGGCCAACAACATTCCAACCCAGCGAAGGCACAGCCAACACACCAGAACAGATCTTTGTACCGAGGCGGTGAACCAGAGAAAGAAAGTCTCCCGACCGCCTCACCTTCTAAATATATTTCCCTTTGACTTTGGGGAAGTGATGCTGTGTATCGATAAATTACGCACTTCCATGTTCCGACATCAGGGAGTGCATCCCCTGAAGACCCAGTGATCCCATCATCCTTTGGTCCCGAAGGCCTGTTCCTCACTCTAGAGTGTCTTAATAAAGCCTGAGATCACTGTTACTTTAAGCTCCCTGTGTGCAGTCTCATCTGTGTTAGGAACACAATAACTTGGAAAAGAAATGTGACGCCGAAAGCCCGAAAGAAGATGAAATGCTGATTCCCTTTCTGCCAAAAATTCCTTCCAAAAACATTTCTCTGACCGAAACTTCCCCCCAAAAAATGTTGCTTTCATCGTACTAAAACCCGAATTCTCACGCAGCCGAATCTTCTGAATCAAATGCCTCTCGTGGTGCCAACTCAATACATGTCCCTTTGCAATATTGTGCTTACATGCACACTATTAAATGTGCCACTAACTTATATAATCACAGAATAATGGAATGGTTACAGCATCGAAGAAGGCCATTCGGCCTATCGAGCCCATGCCAACTCTCAACTGGTGCCACTCCCCCGTCATTTACCCGCAGATGTGCATTTTTATTCCTTCAGATCCTTATCCAACTGCCTTTTGAAAGATAAGATTAAATCTGCCTCCACCACCTTTAAAACAATTTATTTCAGATTCTAACTGCTTGCTGCGAAATTACCTCCTTCAGTTCCTTTCTGTAAAGTCTGAGAAACACAGGATCAATTGCTGCTGCAGTCACAACCTTGTTAAATAAAGCACCATCATTCTATTCTTGGAACGCAAGCTCCTGGAGTGTAGTCCAGCTGTTCAGGTTAAAGCTCTGTTTATGTTCCCAAGAAGGCTTTTACCACAGCGTTTCCGTAGTGTAGTGGCTATCACGTTTGCCTAACACGCGAAAAATCCCCGATGTGAAACCAAGCGGAAACATTTTGCAAACGTGTTCAATTAATGATTAGAACAAATTGAATAATTCATATATATTGTTAACAGAGTGCAATGTCTCATGACGTTGTTGAATTTGTTGATTTCTCTGTACAATTCTGTACACACTGAATCTCTACAAAGTATTTCTCACTCCCTAGCGTTTTCAGTCCTGACGGTTGAGAAACCCCATCAACAAAACTGCACATTCCGTGGCTTCAGTTCAGCTGTGAGAGATTTTTAAAGGATCCAGTCGCACCTGCTCGCTTCACAACAGAAAATCAAAGCCACAATCAAAGCCATCGTCTAATCGCTCTTCCCCTGCTCCCGAGTGAGTGAGGGCGGGATACGCCCCAACATTCCGGTCCCGTATCTCCAGTCAGCCGCTGCCGGCGGAAAGCGACGAATGCAGCATCAACACTGGTTTCCCGCCCATCACTGAGCTATAACATGCCACGGTTCGAGCTAAAGCTTCCCATACACCGAACAGTAGCCTCATAAGACTCTTAATCTCAGGTTCCTGAGTTTGAGCCCCAGCTTACACGAATATGTTTTCACTGGAAACACTATTAATTAGCTGATCGCCTCGTTTTGCATCATGAAAGTAATGCTAACCTATAATTATAAAATCATAGAAGATTACACCATGGACGGAGAGCATTTCGGCCCATCGTATCTGCACCGGCGAACAAATGTCAAGTTTTAGGAGTGCAACCCTGCACCTTACGGCATTTCAAGTGCACATCCAAGTACTTTATTAATGTGGTGAAGGTTTCTCCCGCCACCACACTTTCAGCAGTGAGTTCCAGACACCGACAAACATCTGCATGAAGAATGTTCCCTTCAAATCTCCTTTAACACTTATACTAATTACTTTTAATTTATGCCTCCTGGTTGTTGACCACTCTCCTACGGCAAGTAGGCCCTTTTAATCAACAATTTTTAGGCCCCTCATAATTTTAAACAATACAATGCTGTCGCCCATCAGCCTCCTCTGTTCCAATGAAACCACACCCAGCCTATCCAATCTCCTCATCGTAAAGTGGCTCCAGTCCCGGCAACATTCTACCTAAACCTCCTTCATACCCTCTTCAGCGCAATCACGTTCTTCCTTCAATACGGTGACCAGAATTGCACGCAGTTCTCCAGCTGTAGGCTAACAAGAATTTTGCACTTTTCGGACATAATCCACTTCCTCTTCGATTCCATGACTTTGCTAGTAAATGCAACCATTCGGTCTGCCTTCTTAATCAAACTTATCCAAATAGCCAGCTACTTTCTGCGATCTGTGGACATGCATTGAAAGTTGCCTTTGCTCCTCTACAGTTCTCAAAGTTCTACAGTCGATGTGTATTCCCGTTCGTTGTTAACCCTCCACAAATGCACAATCTCACACCTCTCTGGATTAAATTCAATTTTCCACTGTTCTGCCCAACTTACCAGTTGATTGTTATTTTACTGCAGTCTCCAGATTTCTTTTCATTATCACGCACACTGCCTATTTTACATTCACCTGGAAACCTCTTAATTATAACCCCTATATTCAAGTTTAGATCATTGTAAAATACCACAAAAAGCAATGGACCCAGCAGTGAAAATTGCGGAACACTCTGAAAATATCCTTCCAGGCAAAAAAACAACCATTAAACATTAACCTTTGCTTCCTGCATCTGAACCAATTTTGAATCCAATTTGTCACTGCGCCCTGGATCCCATGGGATTTTACATTCATCACCATTCTGCCATGTGCGACCTTAGCGATAGCATTAATACAATCCATATAGACGACATCGTATGCACTACTGATCGACCATCCTTGTGACCTCCTCCAAAAATGCATTCAAGTTAGTCAAACGCGACCATACCTTAACAAATCATGCGGACTGTCCTGATTAACCATTGCCATTCGAAATGTAGAGAATGTATCATCGTTAAATGTTATTCTGCTTTCACGGGAAAACATCATTAATTAACTGATGACCTTCATTTGCACAACTAAAGATGTGTTAACTGAAGGAGAGGCCTCAATAAAATAATTTCTTTGTGCTCTGCAATTTAACCCATAAACCATTTTAGACACTGTGCTTTCCTGGTCTGCTTCAAAATGTTCATTTCTGTTAACAATACATGAGACTGGGGATACAGTGAGAATGACTGTAGAGCAAGTGACTGGTTATTGAGAAACAGCAAACAAAATGTACATTCTTGAAGAATAACTTCGAGAAGCAATATGACGACAACATCCAGAAGGAAGATTAAATGCTGAGTCCCTTTCAGCAAAATATTCATTCCCCAAACATTTCTCTGACCGAAAATTCACAAAACAAAAATGATGCTTTTAAAGTCATTCAACCCGACTTTTCGCGCGCCCGAATCTTCTGAATCAGATGCCTCTTGTGGTGCCAACTCAATCCATTTCCCTTTGCAATATTCAACTTTCATGCACATTATTAACTGTGCCACTAACTTATAGAATCACAGAATAATGGCAGCACGGTAAAAGGCCACTCGGCCCGTCGAGGCCATGTCAACTCTCAACTCGTCCACACCCCCGTTATTTACCCACAGCTGTGCAATTTTATTCCTTCGGATACTTATCCAACTCCGTTTTCAAAGATAAGATTGAGTCTGCCCCCAACGCCCTTTTAAGGAGTGTATTCCAGATTCTAACCACTTCCTGAGGAATGCCGACTCTTGTTACTATGTATAAAACTGAGAAACACAGGATCAATTCCTGCCACACTCAAAACCTTGCGAAATAAAGCACCGTAATTCTATTCTTTTTCCGGGAGCTCCAAAATTGTCGGCCAGCTGTTGAGCTTAAAGCTCTGGTTATGTTCCCAAAAATGATGCTACAACAGCGTTACTGTAGTGTAGTGGTTATCACTTTCGCCTATCACGCGAAAGGTTCCCGGTTCGAAACCAGGCGGAAACCTTTTGCAAACGTGTTCCATTCATGATTGTCACAAATTGAATAATTCATATTCGTGGTTCAATATTAACAGAATGCAGTGTCTCATGACACTGTTGCATTTGCTGATTTCTCTGCACAGTTAAGTACATACTCAAGCTCGACACAGTGTTTCTCACTCCCTCCAGTTTGCAGCCCTGACGGTGGAGAAACCTCATCTCAAAGATGCACATTGCATGCATTCATTTCAGCTGTGAGAGATTATTAAAGGATTCTGCCGCGCCGCATCGAAAATCAAAGCCACAAACAAACCCATCGACGAATCGCTCTTCCACAGCTCCAGAATGAGTGAGTGCGTGACAAGCCACAACATTCTGGTCCCGCACTCGCCAATCACCCTCTGCAGGCGGAAAGCGGCGAATGCAGCATCAACAGTGGTTACCGCCCTTCACTGGGCTACAAAACGCAACCATTCGAGTTAAAACCTCCCCGTACACGGAACAGTAGCCGCATAAAACGTTTAACCTCAGGTTTCCGAGTTCGAGCCCAGCATCTACGAACATTTTTTCACTGGAAACACCATTAATTAGCTGATCGTCTCGTTTTGTATCATGAAATAATGCTAAATGATAATTATATAATCATAGAAGTTTACAGCTTGGAAGGAGTCGTTTTCGGCACATAGTATCTGCACCAAATGTCCAGTTTCAGGTGTGTAACCCTGCACTTTACAATATTTCAAGTGAACAGCCAAGAACGTTTTAAATGTGGTGAGGGTTTCTGCCTCCACCAATCTTTCAGGCAGTGAGTCCCAGACCTCCAGAAACACCTGGATGAAGAATGTTCCTTTCAAATCTCCTTTAACCCTTATTCTAATTACTATTAATTTATACCCCCTGGTTGTTGACCCCTCTAAAATGGGAAATAGGCTCTTTTAATCAACAATAACCAGGCCCCATCCTAATTTTAAACAACTTACCTGTCGCCCATCAGCCTCCTCTGTGCCAAAGAAAAGAAACCCAACGATCCAATCTTGTCCTCACAGCAATGTTGCTCCACGCCCGGCAACATCTATATAAATCTCCTCTGTACCCTCTCCAGCGCAATCACATCCTTCCCTCAACAAGGTGACCAGAACTGCACGCAGTACTCCCAGTACTCCAGCTATTGCCGAACCAGAATTTTATACAGTTCTTACATACCCCACTTGCTGTTCTGTTCCTTGCCTTGGCAGTAAATGCATCCATTCCGTATGGCTTCTTAACCACCTTATCCAACTGGCCAGCTACCTGCAATCTCAGTTCTCTTTGTTCCTCTATATTTCTCAATGTCCTACCAGTTGATGTGTATTCCCTTTCGTTGTTAGCCCTCCACAAACTCACGATCTCACACGTCTCTGTGTTAAATTCCATTTGCCACTGTTCTGCCCAGCTTACCAGTTGATTGATATCTGCATGCAGTCTCCAGGTTTCGTCTCCGTTTTCAACCAAACTGCCTATTTTACCATAACCTGAACACGTCTTAATCATAACCCATATATCCATGTTTAGATCATAGATAAATACCATAAAATGCATTGGACCTAGCACTGAAAACTGCGGAACCACACTTGAAATATGATTCCAGTCAAAAAAACACCAATCAAACATTACCCTTTGCTTCCTGCGTCTGAGCCAAATTTGGATCGAATTTGCCTCTTCGCCCTGGATCCCATGGGCTTTTACTTTCATCACCAGTCTGCCATGTGGGACCATAGCGAAAGCATTAATAAAATCCATATACACTACATCATACGCACTACTTCATCGAATCACCTGATGACTTCCTCCAAAAATGCAATCAAGTTAGACAAACGCGACACTTCCTTAACAAGTCTTGCTGACTGTCCTGATTAACCAGTGCCTTTCAAAATTTAGAAAATGTAGAATAGTTAAATGTTTTGCTGCTTTCACGGGTAAACATCATTAATCAACTGATGATCTTCATTTGCACAACTAAAGAAGTGTTAACTGAAGGAGAGTCCTCAATTGAATAATTTGTCTGTGCACTGCAATATACCTCTTAAACAATAAAAACTGTGCTTTAGTGGTTTGCTTCGAAATGTTCGTTGTGGTAACATGTATATGAGACTGGGGAAGCAGTAAGATAGATGTAAAGCAAGAGACCGGTTATTGTGAAACAGCAAAGAAAATATACATTCTGGAAGAATTACATACAAAAGAAATGTGGCCACAACATCCTGAAAGAAGATTGAATGCTGAGTCCCTTTCAGCAAAAAATCGCTTTCCCAAACATTTCTCTGACCGAAATTTCACAAAACAACAACGATGCATTTAAACACATTAAACCCGACTTTTTGCGCACCCGAATCTTCTGAATCAGATGCCCCTGGTTGTGCCGACTCAATCCATGTACCTTTGCAATATTCTGCTTCCATACACGCTATTGAAAATGTATAATCGTTAAATGTTATCCTGCTTTCACGGGAAAACTTCATTAATTAACTGATGATCTTCATTTGCAAAACTATAGAAATTTTAACTGAAGGAAAGTCGTTAATTGAATGATTTGCTTGTGCTCTGGAATTTACCAATTAAACCATAAACCAGTTTAGATACTGTGCTTTAGTGGTCTGCTTCATCATGTACATTGATGGTAACATGTAGTTGGGGCTGGGGAAACAGTGAGATAGACTCGAGCAAGGGAATGTTAATTTAAAACAGCAACGAATATATACATTCTGGAAGAAGTACATCGACAACAAATGTGACATCAACAGCCACAAATAAGAGTAAATGCTGAGTCCTTTCCAGCAGAAAATTCTTTCCCACACATTTCTCCGCCCGAAACATCACAAACAAGAATTATGCTTTTAAAGTCATTAATCCCGAATTTTCGCGCACCGGAATCTTCTGAATCGGATGCCTCAAGTTGTGCGGACACAATCCACGTCCGTTTGGAATATTCTGCTTCCATCCACACTATTAAATGTGCCACTAACTGAAATAATCACAGTATAATGAAATGGTTACAGCACGGAAGAAGACCATTCGGCAGTCGAACCCATGCCAGCTATCAACTAGACTCAGTCTCCTGTCATTTGCCCACCGACGTGGATTTTGTTCCCTTCTGATCCATATCCAACTCCCTTTTGAAGATATAATTGACCACTTTTAAGAAAGAGGTTGAGAGAAAACGGGTAAATATAGACCGTTCAGCCTGAAACCAGTAGAGGGGAAAATATTGGAATCAATTATTAAGTATTAAACAGCAGCACATTTGGAAAGAAATGATGGGATCAGTCCACGTCAGCATGGATTCATGAAAGGGAAATCCTGCTTCACAAATCTTCTCGAAATTTTTGAGGATGGAACTGGTAGAGTGGACAAGGGAGAACCAGAGAATGCAGTGTATTTGGACTTTCAAAAAGCTTTTGACAGGGTCCCACACAAGAGGTCGATGTGCAAAATTAAAGCACATGTTATTGTGGTTAATGTATTTATGTGGATAGAGAGCTGGTTTGCAGGCAGGAAGGAGAGTTTTGGGATTAACGGGTCCTTTTTCAGATTGGCAGGCCGTGACCAATGCGGTACTGCAGGGCTCAATGCTGGGACCCCGACTATTTAACATATACATTTATGAATTTGGATGCTGGAATTGAGTGTAATATCTCCAGGTTTGCAAATGACACTTAGCTGGATGGCAGTGCGAGCTGTGAGGATGACGCTAAATGGCTGCAGGATGAATTGGACCGGTTTGGTGAATGGGCAAACGCTTGGCAGTTGCAGTATAATGTGGATAAATGTGAGATTGTCCACTTTGATGGTAAAAATCCGAAGGCAGAATGTTATCTGAATGGCGGCATATTAGGAAAAGCATAGGTGCAGCGAGACCTGGGTGACATGTTTCATCAGCCATTGCAAGTTGGCATGCAGGCGGAGACGAAGACAAGTGGTATGTTGGCGTTCATTGCTGAGGGATTTGAGTATATGAGCAGCGAGAACTTACTGCAGTTGTACAGGGCCTTAGTGAGGCCTCAATTGGAATATTGTGTTCTGTTTTGGTCCCCCAGTCTGAGAAAGGACGTTCTTGCTATTGAGGGAGTGCAGCGCAGGTTCACCAGACTGATTCCCGGGATGTCAGGACTGACAGAGGAGGAGAGACTGGATCGACTGTGCTTGTATTCACTGCAGTTTAGAAGGACGACAGGGCATCTCACAGAAACATAGAAAATACTGACGGGACTGGACAGGTTAGATGCAGGAACAATGCTCCCGATGTTGGTGAAGTCCTGAAGCAGGGGACATCTTCTAAGGATAACGAATCGGACTGAGATTATAGAGAAACGTCTTCACTAAGACAGTGTTAACCTGTGTCATTCCCTGCATCAGAGAGCTGTTGCAGCCAATTCATTAGATATATTCAAGAGGGAGTTAGATTTCATTGGATATAGTCAAGAGGGAGTTAGATATGGCACTTACGGCTCAAGGGATAAAGGGGTATGTAGAGAAGGCAGGAAAGTGTACTGACTGAATGATCATCCATGCTCTTATTGAATGGTGGTGCAGGCTCGAAGGACCGAATGGCCTCCTCCTGCATCTATTTTCTATATTTCTATGTTTCATTGTTTCTATTCAGATGTTTGATAGCATTCATGTTTGAGCTGACAGAAATCAACCAGTTGCTGTGTGTCGCTCTTTGAGTAAAGTGAGAAGCAGCTGCTATATCACTGCGGCCATGCCAGTCTGAAAAAGTCTATTCTCGGAGGCGAGGCAGCCTAAAAACTGGTAACTATTTGGAACTGAGACCGACAGTGAATACCAGGTGCTGTAGATTTTTACTGCCACTACAGTCTGCTCACAATATTCACACTGGCTTCAACCAATAAACACACAGTTAGCTTCTCACCCCTTCATTCTATTTCTCTCTCACCGTCGCCTTAAATTGAGTCATGATTACTTTATGAATGCAGAGAATGAGAAAAAGAAATGAGGAACAGCCGCATATTATTTTAAGTAATGAAAAAGCAAACGTCTTGATGACTGTGGCCAGATTAGTCTGAAAACTTTGATCTTAGAAACTGAGCAAAGTCAGGCCTGGTTAGTATTTGGATGGGAGAGCGCATGGGAATAGCAGGTGCAGTATGCTTTCGTTGGCGCCACAGGCCGCTCTTGTTTCTGCAAACACACTGCCGTTAATCCATCAAAAACATTTTGCTGCTTTCTCTCTCACTTTCCTTTCACCATTTCTTTCCTGCACATTCTCCTGCTGCTAGGGGGTCGACGCAGGGTGTGAAAGAAGGCAGAACATCAAACGGTAGCAGCAAAAATCCACACGCCGGCGGAGGGGCACCAGGATGCAGCAGCAGAGAGCCAAGACAAGGTGCATCGAAAACTGGGAGCGACAAACAGCAACTGAAAAAAGAATAGTTCAATTCATTGCAGGAAAAAAGCAAAGGCAACCAGCAGGCTGGTGGAATGCATGTGTGTTAATGTGAGGAGTGTTACAAATCAGATTGACGAGTTGCAACGTCACTTGCCACATGGGGTCCTGAAATGTGGCTACAAGAAAGTCATGGCTTAGAAATTTGTAGGATTGCAATTGAAACAATGCTGGCGATTTGGATGCGTTGGAAGCTTTTTTGGGGTGAGTTCAGATTTGGGGATGGGGAAATTTTGGGGAAGAGCGATTCGACGTTGGCGAGCATGAGATTTCGGGGTGGATAAGTGAAAGATTTGGGGGTGAGGGAGGGAATGGTGAAAGTCAGGTAGTTTTGAAGCTTGAGGCATGGCAATGAAGGGGACAGGGCTTGTAGTTTGTTTGCGTTGGATGCAGAGCAGCAAGAGGAGGGTGTGGCGGAAGGAAAATGGTGAAATGTAAGTTGAGTGCTGACTCCTTGTTTGAATGTATAGAATGAGAAAAAGAAATGAAGAACAGCCGTATGTCCGTTTAAGTAAAGAGAAAGCCTGTGTACTGATGCCGATGGCCACACTAGTCTGAAAACGCCCGATCTCATCTGATCTCGGAACCGACGCAGAGTCAGGCCTGATTAGTCTTTGGATTGGAGACCGCCTGGGAATGCCAGGTGCAGTAGGCATTTGCTGCAACCACAGGCTGCTCGCAACATTCACACTACCGTCAACCAATCAACAAGCTTTTCGGTTCTCCCTCCTGCATTTAATTTCTCTCTCATCTTCTCCCTTTATTTCAAGGCAAAAAACAAAAGGGCAAAATTCTGAAGGGACAAATTGTGTTAAAAAGACAAGCCTGAAGACTCTGTGCCTCAATGCGAGGATTATTCGGAAAACTTTGGACGAATTAACTGCGCAGACAGTAGTTATCGGATATGATGTAATTGGCATCATGGAGGCATGGTTCCAGGGTGACCAAGGTTGGGAACTCAACATCCTTGGGTATTCAACTTTTAGGAAAAATAGGCAGAGAGGAAAAGGAGGCGGTGTGTCATTGCTGATTAAAGAGGCAATTAATGCAATAGTAAGGAGGGAAATTAACCTGAATGATTTGGAATAGGTATGGGTGGAGCTGCGGAACAGCAAAGGGCACAAAACGCTAGTGGGAATTGAGTATAGATCACCAAACAGTAGTAGTGAGAACGGGGACAAAATCAAATAAGAAAAAAGAGATGTGTGCAATAAATGTAAAACAGTTATCATGAGCGAATTTAATCTACATATTGATTGTGCTAACACAAAGAGGTTGCAATGCGGTGGAGGAAGATTTCCTGGAGTGTATTTGGGATTGTTTTCTACACCAAAGTGACGAGGAACCAACTGGAGAGCTGACCATCCTAGACTGGGTGAGGTGTAATGAGAAGGGACTCATTAGCAATCTTATTGTGCGAGGCCACCTGGGGAAGACTGACCGTAATATGTAGAATTGTTTATGAAGATGGAGAGTGACACAGTTAATTTAGAAACTATGGTCCTGAACTTAAGGAAAGGTAACTTCGATGTTATGAGGCGTGATTTGGCGAGAATAGACTGGCAAAGGATACATAAAGGGTTGCAGGTGGTAAGCAATGGTAACATTTAAAGGTCGCATGGATGAACTTCAGCAATTTAACATCTCTATCTGGAGTAAACAAAATGGTGAAGGTGGCTCAACCGTGGCTAACAAGGGAAATTCAGGATAATGGTAAACCCAATGAAGAGACATATAATTTGGCTAGAAAAAGATACAACCTGAGGACTGCGCTTGATTTAGAATTCAATAGAGGAGGACTAAGGGTTTGATTAAGAGGAGGAAAATAGATTAAGAGAGTAATCTTGAAGGGATCATAAAAACTGACTGCTAAAGCTTCTATAAATATGTGAAGAGAAAAAGATTAGTGAAGACAAACGTAAGACACTTGCAGTCGGATTCAGCTGAATTTATAATGCGGAACATAGAAATGGCAGACCAATTGAACAGATACTTCGGTTCTATCTTCTCGAGGGAAGACACAAGTAACCTTTTAAATGTACTAGGGGACAATGTGTCTCGGGAGAAGGAGGAACTGCAGGATATCTTTATTAGGCAGGAAATTGTGTTAGGTAAATTGATGGGATTGAAGGCCGATAAATCCCCGGGGCCTGATAATCTTCATCCCAGAGTACTTAAGTAAGTGGCATTGATGATTATTTTCCAACAGTCCATCGAATCAGGATCAGTTCCTATAGACTGGAGGGTAGCTAATGTAACACCACTTTTTAAAAAGAGGAGGCAGAGTGAAAACGGGTAATTATAGACCGGTTAACCTCACATCCGTAGGGGGGGAAATGTTGGAATCAATCATTAAGGATGAAACAGCAGCGCATTTGGAAAGTAGTGACAGGATCGTTCAATCTCGGCATGTATTTATGAAAGGGAAATCAGGCTTGACGAATCTGCTGTAATTTTTTGAACACGTAACTAGCAGAGTGGACAAGGTAGAACCAGTGAATGTGGTGTATTTGGACATTTGACAAGCTCCCGCACAAGACATTAGTGTGCAAAATTAAAGCGAATGGCATTACGGTAATGTACTGACGTGGATAGAGATCTGGTTGGCAGACAGGAAGTAGAGTGTCGGGACAAAAGGGTCCTTTTGAGAATGGCAGGTAGTGACTAGTGGAGTGCCGCAGGCTCAGTGCTGGGACTTCAGCTCTTTACAATATTATTAACGATTTAGATGAAGGAATTAAGTGTAATATCTCCAAGTTTGCAGATGATACTAAACTAGGTGGCAGTGTGAGCTATGAGGAAGACACTAAGAGGCAGCAGGGTGATTTGGACAGTTTAGGTGATTGGCCAAATCCAATGCACATGTAGTATAATTTGGATAAATGTGAGGTTATCCATTTTAGGGTCAAAAACACGAAGGCAGAATATTATCTGAATGGCGGCAGATTTTAAAAGGGGATGTGCAACGAGAGCTGGGTGTCATGGTTCATCAGTCATTGAAAGCTGGCATGCAGGTACAGCAAGCAGTGAAAAAGGCAAATGGTATGTTGGCCTTCATAGCAGGGGGATTTGAGTATAGGAGCAAGGAGGTTTTACTGCACTTGTACAGGGCCTTAGTGAGGCATCACCTGCAATATTGTGCTCAGTTTTGATATCCTAATCTGAGGAAGGACGTTCTTGCTAATGAGGGAGTGCATCGAAGGTTCAGCAGACTGATTCCAGGGATGTCATATGAGAGAGACTGGATCAACTGGGATTTTATTCACTGGAGGTTCGAAGGATGAGAGGGGATTTCGTAGAAATCTATAAGATTCTGACTGCACTGGACAGGTTCGATGCGGGAAGAATGTTCCCGATGTTGTGGAAGTCCAGAACCAGGGGATATAGCCTTATGACAAGGGGTAGGCCATTTATGTCAGAGATAAGAAAACTTCTTCACTCAGAGAGTTGTTAACCTGTGGAATTCCCTGTCGCAGAGAGTTGTTGATGCCAGTTCATTGGATCTATTCAAGAGGGAGTTAGATATGACCCCTATGGCTAAGTGGATCAAGTGGTATGGGGATAAAGCAGCAAAGGCGTACAGAGGGAGTGATCAGCCATTATCATATTGAATGGTGGTTAAGGCGCGAAGGACTGAATGGCCTACTCCTGCGCCTATTTTCTATGTTTCTATGTTTCTATATTTTCCAAATCGTTGCTGCTTATTTTCCTACTGCCATAGAAAGTCAAGGGCGTTCATGCATATCCAAGCAAAAAAACACAGCAACAAAATAACAGAGCAAAACACCACACCAAACCTGTAACTCCTTATCATCCAATGCATCCTAGATAAAATTCAGACGTTGCGCTACAACTAACACATCGTAGCTCAATTCTGCAACAAAGTAGGGGCAGGTCTGATTAATACTTGGATTGATGTCTTAATACCAGTTGTACGAGGCTTTTCATATTAGTCGAGGTTGTCGCTGCCTTTATTCAGCACTCCATTTGCTTTTCGATCATGCATTTCTTTCTACAAATCTCTCTCTCGCACTCTCTTTCGCAATCTCTCTCGCTCGCTGTCGCTCACACTCTCGCTCTCTCTAATAGGCAGAGGGTTGATTTGTACTTAGCAATGGTGGCTCGGGTTTTTAGTTCGAGTGTGTACGCCAGAGATGGCGTGAACAGAGAATAAAACAAGGTGTAAGGCATGTATAAGGAAATGTAAGAAGTACAAATGCTTCTGACCTATTTGATAGCATTCAGCTGACAGAAAGCAGTAAGGAGCTGTCTGTGGCTCTTTAAGTAAAGAGTGAGCCAGCTGTTCTATAACTACAGCCATACTAGTCTGAAAATCTCCAATCTCCTCTAATCTTGGATGTTGAAGTAGAATAATGCCTGGTTATTATTTGGAAGGGAGATGGACAGGGAATACCAGGTGTTGTAGACATTTGGTAGCACCACAGATTACTCGCCACATTAAGAGTGTCCACAACCAATCAACAAACTGTTCGCTTCTCGCTCCGACATTCAGTTTCTGTTTAACCCTTTCCCTTTATTTTTCCAAATCTTTGCTGCTCATTCTCCTCCTGCCATAGAAATTCAAGGGGTTCCACACAAAACGAACCAAAAAACAATGCATCAAAATAACCGATCAAAACAACACACCCAAACAAGTAATCGTTGTCATACAAAACATCTTAGATCACTCTAGGACATTGCGCTATAACTACCAAATCGTAGCTCTTTTTTGCAACAAAGTAGGGACAATTCTGATTAGTTCTTGGTCGGAGTCTTAATATCACGTGTGCTAGGCTTTTTCTATTAGTCGAGGTTGTCGCTGCCTTGATTCAGCAATCCATTTGCTGTTCGTTGGCTTGTTTTCTACAACTCTCTCTGTCTTTCTGTCGCTCTCGCTATCGCTCTCCGTCTATTTCTCGCTCTTGCTCTTTCTCTCTCTCTCTCTCTCTTTCTCTCTCTCTCTCTCTCGCTCTCTCTCTCTCCGTTCCGCTCTCTCTCTCTCCACTAGGCACAGGCCTGATTTGTAATTAGCATTGGTGGCTCGGGCTTATAGTTTGTTTGTGTGTTCGTGAGAGAAGGAGGGAAGGGAGAGAGAAAAGAAGGTGGGAAGACGGGGAAAAGAAAAGGTAAGAAGTAGAAATCCATTTTTGTTGTTTGAGCTGACAGAAAGCAATACGCAGCTGTCTGTGGCTCTTTATTTAAAGAGAGAACCAACTATTAGATACGTGCGGCCATACGTGTCCGAAAAAGTCTGATCTCGAATGCGAAGCAGAGTGATGACTGCTTAGTACTTGGAAGGGACACCGATTTGGAATACCAGATGCTGTTCACATTCGGTGCCACCACAGGCTGCTCCCAACATTCACACTGCCGTTAACCAATCAACAAGCTTTTTACTTTTCCCTTCTGCATTTCAGTTCTCTCTCACCCGCTCCCTTTATTATGCTAAGATTTGTAGCTTCTTGTCCTGCTGCCATCGAAAGTCAAGAGGGTCCGCACACAAGCTTCCAAAAAACAGAGCAACAACTTAACCGAGCAATACATAGAAACATAGAAAATAGGTGCAGGAATGGGTCATTCGACCCTTCGAGTCCGCACCACCATTCAATAAGATCATGGCTGATCGTTCACCTCAGTACCGCTTTCCTGACGGGTTTAGACAGGTTAGATGCAGAAAAAATGTTCCCAATGTTGGGGAAGCCCAGAACCAGGGGACACAGTCTAAGGATAAGGGCTAAGCCATTTAGGACCGAGATGAGGAGAAACTTCTTCACCCAGAGAGTGCTGAACCTGTGGAATTCTCTACCACAGAAAGTAGTTGAGGCCAATTCACTAAATATATTCAAAAGGGAGTTAGATGAAGTCCTTACTACTCGGGGGATCAAGGGTTATGGCGAGAAAGCAGGAAGGGGGTACTGAAGTTTCATGTTCAGCCATGAAATCATTGAATGGCGGTGCAGGCTTGAAGGGCTGAATGGCCTGCTCCTGCACCTATTTTCTATGTCTATGTTTCTATGTTTTCCTGCTTTCTATCCATACCCCTTGATCCCTTAATTAAACAGAACCAGAAGGTTCCAGAGAGTTCCCAGAGCTGCCTGCCACGTTAGAAAGCTGTGTGTGCTTGGGCTCTGTGAATGCATCACAGGGAGACAGAGGGAAACAAAAAGGAGCCAAAAGCAAAAGACAGAAAGGAGATGAGGAAAAGTGGAGGGCAGAGAAACCCAAGGCAAAGAACAAAAAGGGCCACTGTACAGCAAAATTCTAAAAGGACAAAGGGTGTTAATAAAACAAGCCTGAAGGCTTTGTGTCTTAATGCAAGGAGTATCCGCAATAAGGTGGATGAATTAATTGTGCAAATAGATGTTAACAAATATGATGTGATTGGGATTACGGAGACGTGGCTCCAGGATGATCAGGGCTGGGAACTCAACATTCAGGGGTATTCAACATTCAGGAAGGATAGAATAAAAGGAAAACGAGGTGGGGTAGCATTGCTGGTTAAAGAGGAGATTAATGCAATAGTTAGGAAAGACATTAGCTTGGATGATGTGGAATCTATATGGGTAGAGCTGCAGAACACCAAAGGGCAAAAAACGTTAGTAGGAGTTGTGTACAGACCTCCAAACAGTAATAGGGATGTTGGGGAGGGCATCAAACAGGAAATTAGGGGTGCATGCAATAAAGGTGTAGCAGTTATAATGGGTGACTTTAATATGCACATAGATTGGGCTAGCCAAACTGGAAGCAATACGGTGGAGGAGGATTTCCTGGAGTGCATAAGGGATGGTTTTCTAGACCAATATGTTGAGGAACCAACTAGGGGGGAGGCCATCTTAGACTGGGTGTTGTGTAATGAGAGAGGATTAATTAGCAATCTCATTGTGCGAGGCCCCTTGGGGAAGAGTGACCATAATATGGTGGAATTCTGCATTAGGATGGAGAATGAAACAGTAATTTCAGAGACCATGGTCCAGAACTTAAAGAAGGGTAACTTTGAAGGTATGAGGCGTGAATTGGCTAGGATAGATTGGCGAATGATACTTAGGGGGTTGACTGTGGATGGGCAATGGCAGACATTTAGAGACCGCATGGATGAAGTACAACAATTGTACATTCCTGTCTGGCGTAAAAATAAAAAGGGGAAGGTGGCTCAACCGTGGCTATCTAGGGAAATCAGGGATAGTATTAAAGCCAAGGAAGTGGCATACAAATTGACCAGAAATGGCAGCGAACCTGGGGACTGGGAGAAATTTAGAACTCAGCAGAGGAGGACAAAGGGTTTGATTAGGACAGGGAAAATGGAGTACGAGAAGAAGCTTGCAGGGAACATTAAGGCGGATTGCAAAAGTTTCTATAGGTATGTAAAGAGAAAAAGGTTGGTGAAGACAAACGTAGGTCCCCTGCAGTTAGAATCAGGGGAAGTCATAACGGGGAACAAAGAAATGGCGGATCAATTGAACAAGTACTTTGGTTCGGTATTCACTAAGGAGGATACAAACAACCTTCCGGATATAAAAGGGGTCAGAGGGTCTAGTAAGGAAGAGGAACTGAGGGAAATCTTTATTAGTCGGGAAATTGTGTTGGGGAAATTGATGGGATTGAAGGCCGATAAATCCCCAGGGCCTGATGGACTGCATCCTAGAGTACTTAAGGAGGTGGCCTTGGAAATAGCGGATGCATTGACAGTCATTTTCCAACATTCCATTGACTCTGGATCAGTTCCTATGGAGTGGAGGGTAGCCAATGTAACCCCACTTTTTAAAAAAGGAGGGAGAGAGAAAACAGGGAATTATAGACCGGTCAGCCTGACCTCAGTAGTGGGTAAAATGATGGAATCCATTATTAAGGATGTCATAGCAGTGTATCTGGAAAATGGTGACATGATAGGTCCAAGTCAGCATGGATTTGTGAAAGGGAAATCATGCTTGACAAATCTTCTGGAATTTTTTGAGGATGTTTCCAGTAAAGTGGACAAAGGAGAACCAGTTGATGTGGTATATTTGGACTTTCAGAAGGCTTTCGACAAGGTCCCACACAAGAGATTAATGTGCAAAGTTAAAGCACATGGGATTGGGGGTAGTGTGCTGACGTGGATTGAGAACTGGTTGTCAGACAGGAAGCAAAGAGTAGGAGTAAACGGGTACTTTTCAGAATGGCAGGCAGTGACTAGTGGAGTGCCGCAAGGTTCTGTGCTGGGGCCCCAGCTGTTTACATTGTACATTAATGATTTAGACGAGGGGATTAAATGCAGTATCTCCAAATTTGCGGATGATACTAAGTTGGGTGGCAGTGTGAGCTGCGAGGAGGATGCTATTAGGCTGCAGAGTGACTTGGATAGGTTAGGTGAGTGGGCAAATGCATGGCAGATGAAGTATAATGTGGATAAATGTGAGGTTATCCACTTTGGTGGTAAAAACAGAGAGACAGACTATTATCTGAATGGTGACAGATTAGGAAAAGGGAAGGTGCAACGAGACCTGGGTGTCATGGTACATCAGTCATTGAAGGTTGGCATGCAGGTACAGCAGGCGGTTAAGAAAGCAAATGGCATGTTGGCCTTCATAGCGAGGGGATTTTAATACAGGGGCAGGGAGGTGTTGCTACAGTTGTACAGGGCCTTGGTGAGGCCACACCTGGAGTATTGTGTACAGTTTTGGTCTCCTAACTTGAGGAAGGACATTCTTGCTATTGAGGGAGTGCAGCGAAGGTTCACCAGACTGATTCCCGGGATGGCGGGACTGACCTATCAAGAAAGATTGGATCAATTGGGATTGTATTCACTGGAGTTCAGAAGAATGAGAGGGGACCTCATAGAAACGTTTAAAATTCTGACGGGTTTAGACAGGTTAGATGCAGAAAGAATGTTCCCAATGTTGGGGAAGTCCAGAACCAGGGGTCACAGTCTGAGGATAAGGGGAAAGCCATTTAGGACCGAGATGAGGAGAAACTTCTTCACCCAGAGAGTGGTGAACCTGTGGAATTCTCTACCACAGAAAGTAGTTGAGGCCAATTCACTAAATATATTCAAAAGGGAGTTAGATGAAGTCCTTACTACTCGGGGGATCAAGGGTTATGGCGAGAAAGCAGGAAGGGGGTACTGAAGTTTCATGTTCAGCCATGAACTCATTGAATGGCGGTGCAGGCTAGAAGGGCTGAATGGCCTGCTCCTGCACCTATTTTCTATGTTTCTATGTTTCTATTTGGCGGCGAGAAGCGATGTTAAAGACGATTTCAATCTCTAATTCATTTGGTGAAGGATTCAGGCTGCCGACAGAGAGACTGTGGTCGCATCAAATGCCTACTGAATCTGGCGTTCCCAGGTGGTCTCCAATCCAAATACTAATCAGGCCTGACTCTGCGTAGGTTCCGAATTCAGATGAGATTGGGCGTTTTCAGACTCGTGTGGTCATAGCCATTAGCACATGTGCTTTCTCGTTACTTAAACGGACATACGGCTGCTCTTCATTTCTAAGCATTCATACAAGTAATCAGCACTCAACTTTCCTTTCACCATTTTCCTTCCGCCACACCCACCTCCTGCTGCTCTGCCCCCACACAAACAAGGTACAAGCCCTACCCCCTTCATTGACTTGCCTCAAGCTTCAAAATTACTTGACTTTCACCATTCGCTCACTCACCCCCATATCACTCACACACTCACCTCCACATCTCAAACTCGCCAACCTGGAAATCTCTCACCGCCTCAAATCGCTCTCCCCCAACATCTCCCCTTCCCCAAATGTCTCCGCCCCCAAAAAAGCTTCCACCGCCCCCAAATCGCAAGGATTGTTTAGTTTCCAAACCTACCCATTTTTAAGCCAGATCTCTGGCATAGCCACATTTCAAAACCTCATGTAGCAAGTGGCGCCTGCAACTCATCAATCTGATTTGTAACACTCCTCACATTAACCCACATGCTTCCAGCAGTATGCCAGATGGCTTTGCTTTTTTCCTGCATTGAAATGCTGTTCTTCCTACACTATTCTTTATTCTGTTGCTGTTTATCCCTCCCAGTTTTCTATGCAATTGGTCTTTCCACTCTGCTGCTGCGTACTGGTGCCACTTCATAAGCGTATGGTTTTTACGATCATATTTTTGTTCTGCGTTCTTTCGCCCCTACGTCGACACTCTTGCATTTGTGCAGCAGCAGGAGAATGTGCAAGAAAGAAATGGGGAAAGGAAAGTGAGAGAGAGAGTAGCAAAGAGTGTGTTGATGGATTAACGGCAGTGTGTGTGCAGATCCATGAGCGGACCTCGGCAGCAGCAGAAGCCTTCTGCATCTGGTCTTAACAGGTGCTTTCCCATTCAAGTACCCACCAAGTTATGAATCTGCTTAGTTTCTAAGATCAGACAACATCGGGCGTTTTCAGACTAGTGTGGCCATATGTATCACAACACTGGCTTTCTATTTACTTAAACGGAAGTATGGCTGTACTTAATTTATTTTTCTCATTCTATGCATTCATACAAGTAATCAGCACTCAATTTTCATTTCAGCATTTTCCTTCCGCCACCCCAACCCCTTGCTGCTCTGTCTCCCACACAAACAAACTCCAAGCCCTACCTCCTTCATTGCCTTGCCTCAAGCTTCAAAACTACCTGACTTTCAACAATCCTTCGCTCACCCCCAAATCACTCACTCACTCACCCCCAAATCTCACGCTCGGCAAACTCGAAATCTCTCAACAGATCAAATCGCTCTCCCCCCAAATCTCCCCTTGCCCATATCTCTCCTCCCGCTTCGAAAAGGTTGCACAGACCCAAATCACCAAGATTGTTTAATTTCAAATCCGACCCATTTTTAATCCAGGTCTCAGTTAGAGCCACATTTTATAACCCCATGTGTCAAGTGACGCCTGCAACACGCCGATCTGATTTGTAACATTCATCACATTAACACGCATGCATTCTAACAGCATGCGAGTTCCCTTTGCTTTTTTCCTGCATTTAATTGCTGCTCTTCCTGCACTATTCTTTGTTCTGTTGCTATTTATCCCTCCAAGGTTTCGATTCACCTTGGGTCTCCTCTCTGTTGCCCCTCCGCCCCCATGTGGTTTTTTGCTATTTTATTTTACTGTTCTGAGTCGACCCCCTTGCATTTGTATTGCAGCAGAAGAACTTGCACGAAAGATATATGAGAGAGAGAGAGCAGCAGAACGGTTGCACATGGATTACGGTCAGTGTGCATGCAGAACAATGTGCGGCTTGTGGTGGTAGCAATAGCCGACTGCATCTGATATTCACATGCCGTCTCCCATCCAACTACTCAGCACGTCTGATTCTGCTTAGTTTTCGAGAACAGGCGTTTCCAGACTAGTGTGGACGTTGGCATCAGCACGCTGGCTATCTCTTTACTTAAATGGACATAGAGCTGAACTTCATTTCATTTTCTCATTCCATGCATTCACACAAGTAATCAGCATTCAATTTTCATTGCACCATTTTCCTTACGCCACCCACACCTCTTGCTGCTCTCCTCTCATACAAAAAAACCTACAAAGCCCTACCCCCTTCATTGCCTTGCCTCAAGCTGCAAAAGTACCTGACTTTCACCATTCCCTCACTCACCCCCAAATCACTCATTCATTCACTCGCAAATCTCACGCTCGCCAACCTCGAAAACTCTCACCCCCTCAAATCGCTCTCCCGCAAACCTCCCAACCCCCAAATCTGAGCTCACCCCAAAAAAACTTCCACCGCCTCCAAATCGCTACGATTGTTTAATTTCCAATCCTTTCCATTTTTAAGCCAGATCTCTGTTCGAGCCACATTTCAGATCCCCATGTGCAAGTGGCACCTGCAACTCGTCAATCTAGTTTGTAACACACATGCATTCAAGTAGCATGTCAATTCGCTTTGCTTTTTTCCTGCATTGAATTGCCCCTCTTCCTACATTATTCTTTGTTCTGTACCTATTTGTCCCTCCGAGTTCCGATGCACCTTGTCTCTCCTCTCTGCTGCTGCGTCCTGGTGCCCCTCCGCCAGCCTGTGGCGTTTTGCTATCTTATTTTGTTCTTCTGCATTCCTTCGCCCCCTGCGTCGACACCCTTGCATTTATATTGCAGCAGGAGAAGGTGCAGAAAAGAAATGGTGTAAGCAAACTGAGAAAGAAAGAGCAGCAAAAAGGTTGTTGATGGATTAACGGCAGTTTGTGTGCAGAACCATGAGCGGCCTGTGGTGGAAGAAAATGTCTACTGCACCTCGTATTCCCAGGCGGTCTCCCTTCTAATTACGAACCAGGCCCGACTCTGCATTGTATTCGAGATCTGATGAGATCAGGATTTTTCAGAGTAGTGTGGCCGTACATATGTAACCGTTGGCTCTCTTTTTACTGAAAGAGACACAGACAGCTGTTTATAGCTTTCTGTCAGCTGATAAATCAACGCTATCAAACAGCTGTTTGCGATCAAGCAGCTTGGAAGCATTTGTACTTCTTACATTTCCTTTTACCTGCCTTACCATCTACTTTTCTATCTCTCTTCGAGCCATCTCTCGCTAACACACATACAAACTATTAACCCGAGCCAACATTGCTATGTACAAATCAGACATGTCCCTATTGGAGAGCGAGAGCGAGAGAGAGTTGTTGAAAGCGCAGGTACGAACAGCAAATGGAACGCTGAATGAATGCAGTGACAACCTCCAAGCCTAGTATACCTGGAATTAGATCTCCTATCTAAGTACTAATCAGACCTGTCCATACCTTGTTGAAGAAATGAGCTGCGATGTGGCAGTAAAAGCGCAATGTCTCAGATTGATCTCAATCAATCAATCAAAGCCAGTCCCTCGTAATCGAGGAGGACTTGCTTCCATTCCAAAACTGAGCTCTTTGATGGCTGAACAGTCCGATACGAGAGCCACAGACCCTGTTACAGGTGGGACAGACATTCGTCGAGGGAAGGGTTCGGTGGGGCTGGTCTGCCAAGCGCTCCTTGCGCTGCCTGCACTTGGCCTCTTCATGCTCTTTTGCGTTGAGATTCGAAAAGCTCAATCCCGGATGGACTTTCTCCACCTCGGGCAGTCTCCGGCCAGGGTCTCCCAAGTGCCAGTGGTGCAGTCGCACTTTACCAGCGAGTCTTCGAGGGTGTCATTATAACGTTTCCACTGTCGTCTTTTGGCCCGTTTACCATGAAGGAGCTCGGCATAAAGCATTTGAATCGGGAGTCTTATATCTGACAGGCATACTATGTGTCCTGCCCAGTGAAGCTGACCGAGTGTGGTCAGTGCTTCAATACTGGGGAAGTTAGCCTGCTCGTGGACACTGACGTTGGTGCGCCTGTCCTCCCGCGATCTTTGCAGGATCTTGCGGAGTCATCGTTGGTGAAATATCTCCAGCGATTTGAGGAGCCTTCTATACATCGTCCATAGCTCTGCCCCATTCAGAAGGGCGGTTATTACTGCAGCCCTGTAGACCATGAGATTAATGTTTGAAGTGAGGTCCTGGTCTTCAAACACTCTTTTTTCGCAGGCAGTCGAAGGCTGCGCTGTTGCACTGAAGGCGACGCTGAATCTCCACATCAATGTCTGCCTTTGTTGATAAGAGACTCCCGAGATGGAGGAAATTGTCCACTTTGTCCAGTGCCGCGCCATAGATCTTGACGATTGGAGGGCTGTGCTGTGTGGCGATGACAGGCTGGTGAAGGACTTTTGTCTCACGGATGTTAACCGTCAGGCTCATGTTTCAATATGCCTCAGTGATTACATTGACTATATCCTGGAGTTTAGCCTCTGAATGTGCACAGTAACAGACATCGTCCACATACTGCAGTTGAATAACAGAGGTTGGGGTGATCTTGGACCTGATCTGGACGCAGCGTCTGTTAACTAGCTTCCCATGGGTTCTGTCGTTTAATTCATCTCCAGCGGGGAGCTTGTTGATTGAGAGGTGGAGCATGGCGGCGAGGAGGATTGAAAAGAGGTTTGGAGCGATTACACAGCCCTGTTTGACCCCGGTGCCGTCGTGGATTGCGGCTGTAATTGATCCATTGGTAAGGAGCACGGCTTGCATGTTATCGTGAAGCAAGCGAAGGATGTTGACCAACTTTTGGGGCCATCCGAAACGGAGGAGGACGCTCCAAATACCCTCACGGTTGACAGTGTCAAAGGCCTTTGTAAGATAGAAAACGCCATGTATAAGGGTTGACGCTGCTCTCTGCAGTTTTCCTGCAACTGGCGCGCTGCAACGATCATGCCTGTTGTGCCCCGTTGGTGAAGAAATCCGCATTGTGATTCCGGGAAGAGCTCCTCAGCCACAGTGAGAAGATGATTGAGGATAACTCGAGTGACAACTTTCCCAGTATATGAAAGCAGGGAGATTCCCCTGTAGTTGCCGCAGTCGAACTTGTCTCTCCCTTTAAAAATGGTCACAATCACTGCATCTCTCAGATCTCCAGGCATGCTCTCCTCCCTCCAGATGAGAGAGATGAGTTCATATATCCGCGCCAACAGCGCCTCTCCATCTTATTTTAGCGCCTCAGCATGGATTCCATCCAAACTCGTAGACTTTTTATTCTTAAGCTGTTTTATGGTTTTGCCTACGTCGTGCAAAGTTGGAGTTTCACTCAGTTGACAGTGGGTTGCATGCTGCGGGATGGAATCGACAACACTCGAGTCAAAGGCAGAGTCTCGATTGAGGAGATGATAAAAATGCCTCTTCCATCGGGCCCTGACAGCCTCGGTGTCCTTGATGAGTGTTTCCTCGTTCTTGGCCAGGAGTGGGTTGGAGCCTTCAGAGTTTGGTCCGTAGGTGGCTTGACTACAGCGAAGAATCCTGGCATATCGTGGCTGTCGACGTGTTGTTGTATCTCCTGTGCTTTCTCCATCCAGCACCTGTTCTTTCGGTCCCGGTTGTTTTGTTGCACCTGAGCCTTGACCCGTTTGTAATGCTGTTTTGCAGCTCTCGAGTTGGGCTGTTGCTTGATGCTCAAAAATGCATTGCGCTTGCAATTTATTAGTTCTTCGATCTCCTGATCATTTTCATCAACCTTTCTTGATGTTTTCTGGTTGAGTGATGAAGTGTCTCTTCACAGGCACTGGTTATAGAGGCCTAGGGGGCAAGCCACGCGCGATGGGGATTCAGCATCTCCGTATCATCAAGGCACACCTGATTGGCTGTGAGGCGCTGGCTGTATAAGGCTCTCTTAGCTTGCTCTGTAAGTTCCGCGGCATTAACTTTTTGTGGAACTGCTTCTGCTGTCCCTTCTGTTTTAGAGCAATGTTTATGTTGATCATGGATCTGATTAGGCGATGGGCCTTCGGCCAGCGACAGCAGCGGGCGGTACTGGGTCGCTTCGGCCAGGGACAGAAGCAACCGGTTTGATCTAGGATGCTTTGCATGACAAGGACTTACAGGTTTGGGTGTGATGTATTGCTCGATTATTTTGTTGCTGTGTTTTTGTTTAGTTGTGTGTGGATCCTCTTGACGTTGGGTTGCAGTTGGAGAATGAGAAGCAGAGACTTGGAAAGATAAAGGGAGAGGGTGTGAGAGAAGCGAACAGCTGATTGATTGTTTGACGGCAGTATGAAAGTTGCGAGCAGCCTGTGGAGACAGCAAAAGTCTACAGCACCTGGTATGTCCAGTCGGTCTTCCTTCCAAGTACAAATAAGGCATTATTCTCCTCCGCATCCGAGATCAGACATGTTCAGACTTGCATGGCCGGAGCGATATAACATCTGGCTATCTCTTTATTCAAAGAGCGACAGACAGCTGCTTACTGCTTTCTGCCAGCTCAGACATGAATGCTACTTAACAGCTCCGAAGCAATTCTACTTCTTACAATTCCTGTTACCTGCCTTCCCACCTTGTTTCAAATCTCTCTTCGCGCCATCTCTCGCTAACACACACTCAATGTTGAAGCCAGAGCCTCCATTGCTAAGTACAAATCAGGCTATTAGACAGAGAGAGAGAGAGAGAGAGAGAGAGAGAGAGAGAGAGAGAGAGAGAGAGAGAGAGAAAGAGAGAGAGAGAGCGAGAGTTGTAGAAAAAGCGGAGGAAACAACAGCAAATAGAGCGCTCAAATGAAGGCAGCAACAACCTCGACTAAAAGGAAAAGCCCAGCACCTGGTATTAAGAATCCTATCCAAGTATAAATCAGACCTGTCCCTATTTTGTTGCAGAAATTAGCTGCGATCTGGTAGTTATAGCTCAATGTCTGACTTTGATCTAGGATGGTTTGGATGTCAAAGACTTACTGGTTTGGGTGTGTTGATTTGCTCTGTTATTTTTTTGCTTTATTTTTTGTTTGGTTGTGTGTGGACCCATTTGACTTTCAATGGCAGCAGGAGAATGAGCAACAAAGATTGGGAAAAATAAGGGCAGAGGGTGAGAGAGAAATTGAATGCAAGAGGGAGAAGCAAAGAGCGCGTTGATTGTTTGATGTCAGTGGGAATGTTGCCAGCATCCTGTGATAGCAGCAAGTGTATCCAGCACCTGATATTCGAAGTCGGTCTCGCTTGCAAGTAATAACCAGGTTTTACACTGCTTCGCATCGGAAATCAGTCTTTTTCAGACTCGCATTGCCGTCGGTACCGAACAGCTGGATCCCTGTTTACACATAGAACGACAGTCAGCAGCTTATTGCTTTGTGTCAGCTCATACTTGAATGCAATCGAACAGCTCGGAAGCATGTGTACTGCTTAAGTTTCCTTTTACCTGCCTTCCCTCCTTGTTTTTTGTCTATCTTCGCGCCATCTCTCGCCAGTAAAGACAAAGTATAGGCCCGAGCCTCCATTGCAATTACAAATCAGTCCTGAGCCAATTAGAGAGAGAGAAATAGAGAGATAGAGTGAGAGATAGAGAGATAGAGAGAGAGATAGAGAGAGAGAGAGAGATAGAGAGAGAGAGAGAATGAGAGAGAGAGTGAGATAGAGAGAGAGAGAGAGAGAGAGAGAGAGAGAGAGAGAGAGAGAGAGAGAGAGAGAGAGAGAGAGAGAGAGAGAGAGAGAGAGAGAGAGAGGGAGCGGGCGGGAGAGCGAGAGCGAGAAGGAGACTTGTTGAAAGCGCAGGATTGAACTTCAAATGGAGTGCTGACTTAAGGCAGCGACAAGCATCATTATATGGAAAAGCCTAGGCCACCTGGTGTTAAGACTCCTATCCAAGTACTAATCAGACCTGTCCGTACTTTGTTGAAGAAATACGTTACGATGTGGTAATTTTCGCACAATGTCTCAGTTTGATCGTGGATGCTTTCGATGACAAGTTCTTATTGGTTTGCATGTGTTGTTTTGCTCGGTTACTTTGTTCCTGTGTTTTTTGTTTGGTATTGTGTGGACCCACTTGACTTCTATGGCAGCCGGAGAATGGGCAGCAAAGATTTGAAAAAATAAGGAGAGGGTGAGAGAGACATTGAATGAAGGGTGGAGAAGCTAATTCTTTGTTGATTGGTTGAAGCCAGTGTGAATGTTGTGAGCAGCCTGTGGTGGCAGCAAAGGTCTACAGCATCTGGTCTTTACAGTCGGTCTCACTTCCAAATACTTATCAGGATTTAGTTTGCCTCGCCTCCGAGTGTAGATATTTTCAGACTGGCATGGCCGTAGTGATAGAGTAGCTTGTTCTCTCTTTCGTCAAAGAGCGACAGAGAACAGCTTATTGATTTCTGTCAGCTCATGCATGAATGCTATGAAACATCTGAATTGAAAAGAAGAAACATAGAAACATAGCAAATAGGTGCAGGAGTAGGCCATTCGGCTCTTCCAGCCTGCACCACCATTCACTAACATCATGACTGATCATTCACCTCAGTACCATTTTCTGCTTTCTCTCCATACTCCTTGATCCCTTTAGGCGTTGGGCCATAATTAACTCCCTCTTGAATATATGCAATGAACAGCCTTCAACAACTCTCTGCGCAGGTAATTTCAGAGGTTGACAACTCTCTTAGTGAAGAAGTTTCTCCATAATTTCAGTCCAAATTCTTCTCCTTAAACTCTGTTCCCTGGTTCTGGACTTCCCCAACATCGGGAACATTCTTCCTGCACCAAACCTCTCCAGTCCCGTCAGAATTTGATATATTTCTATGAGATCCACTCTCATCCTTCTAAACCCCAGTGAATACAAACCCAGTCGATCCAGTCTCTCCTCGAATGTCAGTCCTGCCATCCAAGGGAATCAGTCTCATGAACCTTCGCTACACTACCTCAATAGCAAGAATGTCATTTCTCAGATTAGGAGAGCAGAAATTAACACAATATTCCAAGTGAGGCCTCACTAAGGCCATGTACCACGGCAGTCAGACCTCCCTGCTCCTATGCTCAAATCCCCTAGCTATGAAGGCCAACATACCATTTGCCTTCTTCACCGCATGCTTAACCTGCATGCCAGCTTGCAATGACTGATGAACCATGATACCAGCTCTCGCTGCACCTCCCATTTATCTAACCTGCCGCCATTCAGATAACATTTTGCCTTCGTATTTTTGCCATCAAAATGGCTAACCTCACATTTATCCACATTATAGTGCAACTGCCATGCGTTTGCCCACTCAACAAACCTGTCCAATTCACCATGCAGCCTTTTAGCAGCCTCCTCACAGCTCACTATCGCCCAGCTTCGTGTCGTCTGCAAACTTGGAGATATTACACTCAATTCCCTCCTCCAAATCATCAATGTACATTGTACATAGTTGGGGTCCAACACTGTGCCCTCCGGTACCGCACTGGTCACAGCCTGCCATTCTGAAAAGGACCCATTTATCCCGACGTTCTTCTTCCTGCCTGCAAAGTAATTCTCTAAACACGTCAGTACATTTTGCTCAATAACATGTGCTTTAATTTTGCACATCCATCTCTTGTGTGGGATCCTGACAAAAGCATGTTGAAAGTCCAAATGCACCACATCCTTTGGTTATCCCTTGTCCACTCTACCAGTTAAATCCTCAAAAGATTCTAGAAGATTTGTCAAGCTGGATTTCCATTTAAAATGCCAAGCTGACTTGGACCGATCCTTTCACTGCTTTTGAAATGTGCTGCTATTTCATTTTTAATCATTGATTCCCACACTTTCAATCACTACTGATGCATAATTACCCGTTTTCTCTCTCCATCCTTTCTTAAAAAGCGATCAATCTTATCATTCAAAAGGGAGTAGGATATGTATCTGAAGAAAAAAAAGTCCACGTCAGGGGAGTGGGGCTCGTTGATAGCTAGCATTGGGTCGACCAGCCGAATGGTCTTCTTATTGCAGTAATCATTCCATTATACTGCAAATATATCAGTTAGTGGCACATTTAATAGTGTGGATGGAAGCAGAATATTGCAAAGTGACGTGGCTTGAGTCGGCGCAACTAGAGGCATCCGTTTCAGAAGATTTGGGTGCGCGACAATTCCGGTTTAGTGACCATAAAAGCATCATTTTTTTTTGTGAAGTTTCGGTCAGAGAAAATTTTGGGAAAGGAATTTTTTGCATAAAGGGATTCAGAATTTAATCTTCTTTCTGGTTGTTGGCGTCACATTTCTTTTCGATGTTATTCTTTCAGAATGTATATTTCTTTGCTGTTTCACAATAACCAGTTCCTTGCTCTACGGTCTATCTCACTGTTTCCCCAATCCAATATACATGTTGGCAGCAATGAAAGTGATGAAGCAGATCACTAAAGAACAGTGTCTAACATGATTTATGGTTTCAGAGGTAAATTGCAGAGCATGAAAATTATTCAATGAAGGAGTCTACTTCAATTAACATTTCTTTAGTTGAGCAAATGAAGATCATCAGTTAATTAATGACGTTTTCCCGTGAAAGCAGGATAACATTTAACGATTGTACATTTTCTGCCTTTCGAAAGACACTGGTTAATCAGTTCAGTCTGCACGATTTGTTAATGAAGGTTCGCGTTTGAATAACTTGAATGCATTTTTGGAGGAGGTCACCAGGTGTGTCGATGAATTAGTGCCTATAATGTAGTGTATTTGGATATTATTTATGCATTCGCTAAGGTCCCACGTGGCAGATTGTTCATGTAAGTAAAAGCCTATGGGATTAAGGGAGAAGTGGCGAATTGGATCCAAATTTGGCTCAGAGACAGGAAGCAAAGGGTAATGTTTGATGGGTGCTTTTGTGACTGGAAGGATGTTTCCAGTGGTGTTCCACAGTTTTCAGTGCTAGGTCCATTGCTTTTTATGGTATTTATCAATGATCTAAACTTGAATATAGGGGTTATGATTAAGAAGTTTTCATGTGATAATTGAATAGGCAGTGTGTTTGATAATGAAGCAGAAAGCAGGAGATTGCAGGATGATATTCATCAAATGTGAAGGTTGGCAGAACAGTGGCAACTGGAATTTAATCCAGAGAAGTGTGAGATCGTGCATTTATGGTGGGGTAACAAGGAAAGGGAATACACATCAACTGGTAGGACATTGAGTAGTTTAGAGGAGCAAAGGGGACTGGGATTCCATGTCCACACATCCCTGAATGTAGCTGGCTAGTTGGATAAGTTGGTTCAAAAGACATATGGAATCGTTGCATTTATAAGCAGAGGCATGGAATAGAACATCAAATGGGTTCTGCTGGAACTGTATAAAATTATTGTTAGGCGATAGCTGGAGTACTGCGTGCAGTTTTGCTCACCGTATTGAAGGAAGGACGTGATTGCGCTGAAGAGGGTACAGTCGAGATTTATGTAGATGTTGTCGGGAGTGGAGCAATTTTTCTATGACGACAGATTGGATAGCCTGGGTTTGTTTTGCTTGGAACAGAGGAAGCTTATGGGCGACAGCATTGAGATGATTTAAATTAGGAGGTGCCTAGATATTATGGATAAAAAGTCATATTTCACGTAGTGGAGTGGTCAACAACCAAGCCACATAAATTAGTAGTAATTAGTATAGGGGTAATGGGGATTTGAAGGGTACTTTCTTCATCCAGATGTTTGTGGGCGTCTGGAACTCACTGCCGGAACGTGTGGTGGAGGCAGACACCTCACTACTTTTAAAAAGTACTTGGATGTGCACTTGAAATGGCGTAAGGTGCAGCGTTACATACCAAAAACTGGACATTTTTTGGCCGGTGCGGATATGATGGACCGAAAATGATTCCTTCCATGCTGTAAATTTCTATGCTAATTTAATTATCAGACAGGATTACTTTCTTCAGGCGATCGGCTAATTTATGGTGATTCCAGCGAAAGAATGTTCGTGCAAGCTGGTGCTCGAACTCAGGAACCTGAGCTTAAGAGTTTTCTCTTCCTTGGACGGGGAGCTTTGTCTCGAACCGTGAAGGGCGGTAAACCGCTGTTTGATGCTTAATTCGCCGCTTTCCGCCGGCACCGGCTGATTGGAGAGTGGGGGAATGTTGTGGCTTCTCCTGGTCCTCACTTACTCTCGATCTGGGAAAGAGCGATTGGTCGATGTTTTTTTTGTGGCTTTGAATTTCTGTAGTGAAGCGAGGCGGCGCGGCAGGATCCTTCAATAATTTCTCACAGCTGAACGGAATGCCTGGAATGTGCAGATTTGAGATGGGATTTCTTCACCATCAGGGCTGGAAACAGGAGGGATTGAGAGACACTGTCGAGAGCTTGAGAGCGGACAGAATTGTACAGAGAAATCAGCAAATGCAACAGCGTCGTGAGGCACAGCACTCTGTTAATATTGAACCACTAATATGAATTATTCAACTTTTTCTAATCATTAATTGAACAAGTTTGCAAAATGTTCTCGCGAGGTATCGAACCGGGGCCTTTTCACTGGTAAGCGAATGTGATAACCACCACACTGCGGAAATGCTGTGAGACAAGTATTGTTGGAAACATAACCTGAGCTTTAACCCCAACAGCTGGACCACACTTGAGGAGCTTGCTTTATGCGAATTGAATGACGGTGCTGTTTTTAGCAAGGTTGTGAGTTGGGCAGGAATGGATCCCGTTTTTCTCTGTCTTTATACATAGGAACAGCAGTGGCCATCCCTCAGCATGTGGCTAGAATCTTGAATACACTGCTTCAAAGGGCGGTGGAGGCAGGCTCAATCTTATCTTTCAAAAGGGAGTTGGATAGTTATCCGAAGGAAAAAAAATGGCACAGCTGCGGGTAAATCATGGGGATGTGGGTTGAGAGTTGGCATGGGCTCGACGGGCCGAATGGCCTTCTTCCGTGCTGTAACCATTCCCTTCTTCTATGATTCCATAAGTTAGTGCCACATTTAATAGTGTGCATGGAAGCATAATATTGCAAAGGGACATGGATTGAGCAGGCACAACGAGGGACATCTGATTCAGAAGATTCGGCTGCGCGAAAATTCGGGTTTAATGACTTTAAATGCATCATTTTTGCTTTGTGAAGTTTCGGCCAAAGAAATGTTTGGGAAAGGAATTTTCTGCTGAAAGGGACTCAGCATCCAATCTTCTTTCAGGATGTTGGCTTCACATTTCTTTTCGATGTTATTCTTCCAGAATGTATATTTTCTTTGCTGTTTCACAATAACCACTCTCTTGCTCTTCAGTCTATCTCACTGTATCCCCAGTTTCATGTATTGTTACCAGTAATGAACATTTTGAAGCAGGCCACTAAAGCACAGTGTCTAAAATAGTTTCAGAGGTAAATTGCAGAGCACAGACAAATTAATAAATTGAGGACGCGCTTTCAGTTAACATTTCTTCAGTTGTGCAAATGAAGATCATCAGTTAATTAATAATTTTTTTCCGTAAAAGCAGGATAACATTTAACGATTACACATTTTCGACATTTCCAAAGGCACTGGTTAATCAGGACTGTCAGCACGATTTTTTAAGCAATGGTGGCGTTTGTCTAACTTGATTGCATTTTTGGAGGAGGTTACCAGGTGGCTCGGTGAAGCAGTGCCATTGATGAAGTCTATATGGATTTTATTAATGCTTTCGCTAACGTCCCACATAGGAGAATGGCCATGAAAGTAAACGTCCATGGGATCAAGAGCGAAGTGGCGAATTGGATCCAAATTTGGCTCAGAGGCAGGAAGCAAAGAGTAATATTTGATGGGTGTTCTTGTGAATAGAAGGATGTTCCAGTTGGGTCCCGCTGTGTTCAGTGCTAGGTCCATTGCTTTTTATGGTATTTATCAATGATCTAAACTTGAATATCGGTGTTATGATTGAGAAGTTTTCATGTGATAGTAAAATAGGCAGTGCGGTTGATAATGAAGAAGAAAGTTAGAGATTGCAGGAAAATATCAATCAACTGTAAGGTGGGCAGAATAGTGGCAAATCGAATTTAATTCAGATATATGTGAGATCGTTGCTTTTGTGGAGGGCTAACATGGAAAGGGAATACACTTCAACAGGTAGGACATTGAGAAGTGTAGAGGAATAAAGGGAACTGGGATTGCATGTGCACAGAACCTTGAAGGCAGCTGGCTAGTTGGATAAGTTGGTTAAGAAGGCATATGGAATCGTTGCATTTATTGGCAGAGGCATGGAATAGGAGAGCAAGTGGATTATGCTGGAAATTTATACAATTCTGGTTAGGCCACAGCTGGAGTACTGCCTGCAGTGCTGGACATCTCATTGAAGGAAGGATGTGATTGCATTGGAGAGGGTACAGACGAGATTTACGTAGATGTTGCTGCGATGTGGAGCAACTTTGCTATGAGGACAGAATGAATAGGCTTGGTGTTGCTTTCCTTGGAACAGAGGAGGCTGATGGGCGACAGCATTGAGGTGTATAAAATTAGGAGGGGCCTAGATATTGTTGATTATAGGACCTATTTCCCAAAGTAGAGGGGTCAGCAACCAGGGGGCATAAATTAATAGTAATTAGTATAAGGGTTAAATGTGATTTGAGGGGGACATTCTTCATCCAGATGTGTGTGAGGGTGTGGAACTCACTGGCTGAAAGTGTGGTGGAGGCAGAAACCCTCACCACATTTAAAGCGTTCTTGGATGTGCACTTGAAATGTCGGAAGGTGCAGGGTTACACACCGAAAACGGGACATTTATTGGCTGGTGCGGATACTATGTGCCGAAAAGGACTCCTTCCATGCTGTAAACTGCTATGACTTTATAATTATCAGTTAGCATTACTTTCATGATGCAAAACGAGACGATCAGCTAATTAATGTTGTTACAAATGAAAACATGTTCATGCAAGCTGGGGCTCGAACTCACGAACCTGAGATTAAGAGTATTATAAGGCTGTTGTTCGGTATACGGGGAGTTTTTGATTCGAACCGTGGTATTTTGTCGCCCAGTGAACGGAGGTAAACCAGTGTTGATGCTGCATTCGTCGCATTCTGCCGGCAGCGGCTGATTGAAGAGTGCGGGACCGGAATGTTGGGGCTTGTCCATCCCTCACTCACTCAGGTGCCTGGGAAGAGCGATTAGTCGATGGGTTTGTTTGTGGCTTTGATTTTCTGTTTTGAAGCGAGGCGGCTCGGCAGGATCCTTCGATAATCTCTCACAGTTGAACTGAAGGCACGGACTGTGAAGCTTTGAGATGGCGTTTCTCCACCGTCAGGGCTAGAAACGGGAAGGAGTGAGAAACACTGTGTAGAGTTTCAGTGCGTACAGAATTGCACAGAGAAATCAACAAATGCAACAGCGTCATGAGACACTGCGCTCTGTGCACCACGAATATGAATTATTCAATTTGTTCTGATCATTAATTGAACACGTTTGCAAAATATTTCCGTCCGGTTTCGACCCAAGGATCCTTCACGTGTAAAGCGAACATGATAACCACTACTGTACGGTAACACTGTGGCAAAGGTTGCCTTGGGAACATAAACAGAGCTTTAACCTCAACAGCTGGACTACACTTCAGGAGCATGCGTTCCGAGAATAGAATGAAGGTGCTTTATTTAACAAAGTTGTGAGTGTGGCAGCAATTGACCCCGTGTTTCTCGGACTTTATGGATGGGAACTGAAGGTGGCCATTTCGCAGCAAGCAGTTCGAATGTGAAATATACTGCTTTAAAGGGCGGTGGAGGCAGACTTAATCGTATCTTTCAAAAGGCAGTTGGATAAAGATTTGAAGGAAAACAAAATGCACAGCTGCGGGTAAATGAGCCGAATGGCCTTCTTCCGTGCTGTAACTATTCCCTTATTCTGTGATTCTATAAGTTAGTGGCACATTAATAGTGTACATGGACGCACAATATTGCAAAGGGACATGGATTGAGTTGGCACAACGAGACGCATCTGATTCAGAAGCTTCGGCTGCGTGAAAATTCGGGTTTAATGAATTTGAAAGGAATTTTTCTTTTGTGAAGTTACGGTCAGAGAAATGTTTGTGAAAATAATTTTTGGCAGAATGGGAATCAGCAGTTCATCTTCTTTCTGGCTTCCGGGGTCACATTTATTTTCCAAGTTATTGCGTTCCTAAGACAGATGGGATTGCACACAGGGAGCTTAAAGTAAAATTGATTCAGTCTTTGTTAAGACACTCCAGAGTGAGGAACAGACCATAGGGGCCGGATTATATAGAATGCACACAATGGATGCTGGGATCCCTTGTGTCTTCAGGGGATGCACTCCCTAGTGGCGGAACATGGAAGTGCATGATTTATCGATATACAGCATCTCTTCCCCCAAAGTCAAAGGGAAAACTATTTAGAAGGTGAGGCGGGCGGGAGCCTTTCTTTCTCTGGTTCACCGCCTCTGTACAAATGTCTGATCTGCTGTGTTAGCTGTACCCTCGCTCGGTTGGCGTGTTGTTGGCCCTGCAGGGCTGTAAGGTGAGACTGGCCTTGCTGGGATGTTGTGCGTAATGGGTTCGATTTCTTGGTCAGTTGTGGTGTCGTTGATCCATTGCGTGTGTGTTGTGGGATCGAAAACGGTGGTGTCTGCTGTGCGTTGCTCAGGGCAGTCTGTGAACTGCAGCCTCCTTTGGTCCAGGTGATTTCTGCAAATTTGTCCATTGTCTAATTTGACAACAAACTCCCTACTCCCTTCCTTAACTATCACCGTGCCGGCGATCCACTTAGGGATCATGTCCATAGTTTAGAACGTACACAGGGTCATTCAGATCAATTTCCCGTGACACAGTCGCAAGACCATCGCCTACATTTTGTTGCTGCCGCCTGCTCTTTACCTGATCATGCAGTTCGGGGTGAACCAACGAGAGTCTGGTTTTAAGTGTCCTTCTCATGAGTAGTTCAGCCGTGGGCACCAGTGTGAGCGAATGGGGTATTGTGCGATAGCTGAGCAGTGCTCGGGACAGGCGGGTTTGGAGTGAGGCTTCTCTGACTCGCTGAAGGCTCTGTTTGATTTTTTTGTACTGCCCGCTCTGCCTGCCCATTCGAGGCTGGTTTAAACGGTTCCGACGTGACATATTTCATTCCATTGTGGGTCATAAATTGTTTAAATTCGGCACTGGTGAAACATGGCCCTTTGTAACTGACCAGTATGTCAGGCAGGCCGTGGGTGGCAAACATGACCCTCAGATTTTCAATGGTGGCGGTGGCAGTGTTTCGACATAATTTCACATTCAGGCCTCACACACAGAGCGCATGGTAGGCAATGTGTGAGTGAGTGTGTTAATTTTCACACTGATCACAGGCTTCACACTGGGAGCCCAGTGTAGACAGTGTGTGCGTGAGTGACTGTTAATATTCACCCTGATCACAGGCCTCACACAGGAAGCCCAGTGTAGACAGTGTGTGAGTCAACGTGTTAATATTCACCCAGATCACAGGCCTCACACAGGGTGCCCATTGAAGACAGTGAGTGAATGAGTGAGTGTGTTAATATTCACCCTGATCACATGTCTCACACAGGGAGCCCAGTGTAGACAGTGTATTAATATTCGCCCAGATAACAATGCCTCACACAGGGGGCCCAATGTTGAAAGTGTGTGAGTGAGTGTGTTAATATTCACTCTGCTCACAGTCCTCAAACAGGCTGCCCAGTGTAGACAGTGTGTGAGAGTGTGTTAATATTCACCCTGATCACAGGCCTCACACAGGGAGCCCAGTGTAGACAGTGTGTGATTGATTGTGTTAATATTCACCATGTTCATGGGCCTCACACAGGGTGCACAGTGTAGATGTTGTGTGAGTGATAGTGTTCATATTCATCATGATAGCAGGTCTCACAAAGGGAGCCCAGTCCAGAGAGTGTGTAAGTCAGTGTGTTAATATTCACCCTGCTCACAGGCCTTACACAGGGAGTGCAGGCTGGACAGTGTGTGAGTGTGTGTGTTAATTTTCACCCTGATCAAAGGCCTCACATAGGGAGTCCAATGCAGTCAGTGTGTGAGTGAGTGTGTTGTTGTTCATCCTTATCACTGGCCTCACACAGGGAGCGCAGAGTAGACAGTGTGTGAGTGAATGTTTTCATATTCATTCTGATCACAGGCCTCACAAAGGAAGCCCAGTGTTGTCAGTGTGTGAGTGAGCGTGCTAATATTCACACTGATTACAGGCCTCACACAGGGAGCCCAGTGTAGAAAGTGTGTGCGTGAGTTAATATTCACCCTGGTCACAGGCCTCACACAGGGAGCCCAGTGTAGTCAGTGTGTGATTGAGTGTGTTAATATTCACCCTGATCACAGGGCTCACAAAGGGAGCACATTATAGACATTGTGTTAGTGAGTGTGTTAATATTCACCCTGATCACAGCCCTGACACAGGGAGCCATGTGGAGAGAGTGTATGAGTGAGTGTGTCAATATTCACCCTGATCTCAGGCCTCACAAAGCGTGTACAGTGCAGACAGTGTGTGTGTTAATATATCTCTGATCACAGGCTTCACACAGGGAGCCAAGTGTAGACACTATGTGAGTGAGTGTGTTAATATTCACCATGATCACAGGTTTAATACAGGGAGACCAGTGCCGTCAGTGTGTGAGTGAGAGTGTTGATGTTCATCCTGATCACTGGCCTCACACAGGGAGCCCAGTGTAGACAGTTTGTAAATGAGTTTGTTAACATTCACCCAGACCAAATGCCTAACACAGAGAGCCCAGTGCAGACAGTGTGTGAGTGAGTGTGTCAATATTCTCCCCGATCACAGGCCTCACACAGGGAGCCCAGAATAGAGGGTGTGTGAGTGAGTGTGTTAATTTGCACCCTGATGAAATCCATCACACAGGGAGCACAGTGTAGACAGTGTGTTAGAGAGTGTGTTAATATTCACGCTGATCACAGGCCTCACATAGGGAGCCCAGTGCAGAGAGTGTGTGAGTGAGTATATTAATAGTCACCCTGATCATTGGCCTCACACAGGGAGCCCAGCGTAGACAGTGTGTGAGTGAGTGTGGTAATATTCACCCTGATCAAAGGCGTCATACAGGGAGTCCAGTGTAGATAGTGTTTGAGTGAGTATGTTAATTTGCACTCTGATGAAATCCCTCACACAGGGAGCCCAGAGGAGACCGTGTGTTAGAGAGTGTGTTAACATTCACCCTACCACATGCCTCACACAGAGAGCCCAGTGCAGACAGTTTGTGAGTGAGTGTGTTAATATTCACCCTGATCACAGGCCTGACACAGGGAGCCATGTGTAGAGAGTGAATGAGTGAGTGTGTCAATATTCACCCTGATCTCAGGCCTCACAAAGCGTGTACAGTGTAGACAGTGTGTGGATTAATATATCTCTGATCTGAGGCTTCACACAGGGAGCCCAGTGTAGACACTGTGTGAGTGAGTTTGTTAATATTCACCCTGATCACAGGTCTAACACAGGGAGCCCAGTGCAGACAGTGTGTGAGTGAGAGTGTTGATGTTCATCCTGATCACTGGCCTCACACTTACCCAGGCACACATGTGAACATTTACGCACTCATACATTCAGAGACTGACACACTCACACGTTTAGCCAGAAACACAATTACACGCGCACGCACTTACATTCACAGACTTACACACTCACATTTTTACCCCGACACACACTCACATATTAACACATTTAAACTCGCACACACTTGCCCAGGCACGCGCTTACATGCTCACATGCTTATGCACGCATACACTGACACACTCACAGATGTGTGCACTCACACACTTACGCAGGCACGCACTTACACACTCGCACACTCGCACTCACAGACTTTCACACTCACAGACGTACACACTCACAGACTCACACACTTACACAGACACGCATTCACACATTTACACTCTCGCAGACTTACACAGTCACACACACTTGCTCACACACACACTTACCCAGGCACACACTCACACACAATAATACACACAAACTCACACACACTTACCCAGACACACACTTAAACATTCACATATATATACACACACACGCACACACTTACACAAACACTCCATCCATCATAGGCAATGACTCGAATCGAGGATGACTTGCTTCCACGTCAAAACGTTCAGAGGTGCTTCAATGAAGGACCTAAAATTCCAAGTCCGAACAAAATCTTCAAGGGTGGAAGATGCCTGTGCATGAATGTTTTTAACGTGTGATGACTGTTGTGCACCAGCCAGAAATTACCCACACACACACTTACCTGGACACATGCACATACACTCATGCATAATAACACACTCACACTCACTTACCCAGACACACACATACACACTCACACAAATGCACACTCACACAAATGCACACACACTTACCAGACAGAAAGTCACACACAATAACACACTCATACTCAATCATGCTTACCCACACACACACTAATTCAGTCATACACTCACACATTCACACACAATAACACACTCACACTCACATACGCATAACCAGAGACACAATTCCACACTCACATACTTGTACACATACACACACTTACTCAGGCACACACTCAAACACTCACACACAATAACACACTCTTAAACACTTACGCAGAAACAAACTCACACACTCATACATACATTCACACTCACATAAACCTCAACTTATCCAGGTACGCATTTACCCAGAGACACAGTTGACTCATGAGATGGCCAGTTGGGACAAATTCTTAAATGAATAATTGTGTGTCGGGCGATTAATAAGCACAAGTTGCCTTTACAGAACGGGGTAGAGGAACAGATAGGTGCAGATACACATATCTCTATAAGCAGCGACGTCGGTTAATGAGGCCATAATAAACATCAAATAAAGCTCCAGGGTGGATTTCAAGAAGGTCAGATTTCAAAACCACAATAACTTGTATTTACTTGGCGCCTTTATCAGAGTGAATCATCGCAAGGCGCTTCTCAGAAGTGTTATGAAACAAAACATTTGACACCGAGATATATTAGGCAAAATGAGGGCACGTGACTGAAAGCTTCATTAAAGAGGTAGTTTTTAAGGAGCGTCTTGAAGGATGATGGAGAAGTGCAGAGATGGAGAGGTTTATGCAGTGGTTTCCAGAGCTTGGCAACAGATGGCCTGTGATCAGAGTGAATATTAACCGGCTCACTTACACACTCCCTACACAGGCTGCCTGTGTGAGGCATGTGATCAGGGTGAATATTAACATGCTCACTCACACACGTTCTACACTCGGCTCCATGAATGAGACCTGTGAAAAAGGTGAATATTAACACACTCACTCACACACTGTCTACACGGAGCTCCCTTTGTGGGGCCTGAGATCAGTGTGAATATTAACACACTCACTCACACACTATCTACACGGAGCTCCCTGTGTGAGGCCTCTGATCAGAGTGAATATTAACATACTCACTCACACACTGTCTACACGGAGCTCCCTGTGTGGGGTCTGAGATCAGGCTGAATACTAACACACTCACTTAAACACTGCCGACACTGGGCTCCGTGTGTGAGGCCTGAATGTGAAATTATGTCGGGAAGCACCGCCACTGCCACAATTGAAAGCCTGAAGATCATGTCTGCCACCCACGGCCTGCCTGACATACTGGTCAGTTACAACGGGCCATGTTTCACCGGTGACGAATTTAAAGAATTCATGACCTGCAATGGGATCAAACATGTCACGTCGGACACGTTTAAACCAGCCTCCAATGGGCAGGCAGAGCGGCCAGTACAAACAATGAAACAGAGCGTTTCAAGAGTAACAGAAGACGCACTCCAAACGTGCCTGTCCCGAGTAATGCTCAGTTACGGCACGAGACACACTCGTTCACAGGGGTGCCCCCGGCTGAGCTACTCATGAAAAGGACACTTAAAACGAGATTTTCGTTGGTTTACCCCAACCTGCATGATAAGGTAGAGAGCAGGCGGCAGCAACAAAATGTAAGCGATGGTCGCGCCACTGTGTCACGGGAAATTCATTTGAATCACCCTGTGTATGTCCTAAACTATGGAGATGGTCCCAAGTGGATTGCCGGCTCCGTGATAGTTAATGACGCGGGTAGGGAGTTTGTAGTCAAACTAGACAATGGAAAAATTGCAGAAATCACCTGGACCAAACGAGGTTGCGGCCCTGAACAACCCCCAGCAGAAACCACCTTTTTTGATTCCACAACACACACCCAAAGGATCAACGACACCACACCGGACTAGTAAATCGAACCCATCACTCTCAACATCCCAGCAAGGCCAGGCTCACCCAGCAGCCCTGAAGGGCCAACAAAATGCCAAAGCAGCGAGGGCCGAGCCAACACAACAGAAGAGACATTTGTACCGAGGCGGTGAACCAGAGAAAGAAAGGCTCCCGACCGCCTCACCTTCTAAATAGTTTTCTCTTTGACTTTGGGGGAAATGATGCTGTGTATCAAAAAGCATGCACTTCCATGTTCCGACACCAGGGAGTTTATCCCCTGAAGACCCAAGGGATCCCAGCATTCCTTGGGAGCACTGTATATAATCCGGCCCCTAAGGCCTGCTCCTCACTCTGGAGCTTCGTAATAAACACCGAGATCTCTGGTCCTTGAATTGCCCTTTGTGCAGTCTCATCTGTGTTAGGAACACAATAACTTGGAAAAGAAATGTGACCCCGAAAGGCAGAAAGAAGATGACATGCTGACTCTCTTTCTGCCAAAAATTCCTTTCACAAACATTTCACTGACCGAAACTACACAAAAGAAAAATGTTCCTTTCAAAGTCATTAATCCTGAATGTTCACGCAGCCGAATTTTCTGAATCAGATGCCTCTCGATGTACCAATTTTATCCATGTCCCTTTGCTATATTGTGCTTCCATGCACACGATGAAATGTGCCACTAACTTATATAATCACAGAATAAGGGAATGGTTACAGAATGGTAGAAGGCCATTCGGTCCATCGAGCCCAAGCCAACTCTCAACTAGTCCCACTCCCCCGTCATTTACGCGCAGCTGTGCATTATTTTTTCCTTCAGATCCGAATCCAACTGCCTTTTGAAAGATAAGATTAAATCAGCATCCACCGCCCTTTAAAGCATTGTATTTCATATTCTAACTGCTTGCTGCGAAATGGCCACCTTCAGTTCCCATCTGTAAAGTCTGAGAAATACGGGATCAATTGCTGCCATCCTCACAACCTTGTTAACTGAAGCACCTTCATTCTCTTCTCGGAACGCCCGCTCCTGGAGTGTCGTCCAGCTGTTGACGTTAAAGCTCTGGTTATGTTCCCAAGACTGCTTTTGCCTTAGCGTTTCCATGATGTAGTGGTTATCACGTTCGATTAACACGTGAAAAATGCTCGCTTCGAAACCGGTTGTAAACATTTTGCAAACGTGTTCAATTAATGATAAGAACAAATTGAATAATTCATATTCGTGGATAACAGAGTGCAGTGTCTCATGACGCTGTTGCATTTGTTGATTTCTCCGTACAATTCTGTACACACTGAAACTCTACACAGTGTTTCTCACTCCCTCCCGTTTCCAGCCCTGACGGTGGAGAAACGCCATCCCAAAGCTATATATTCCGTGCCTTCAGTTCAGCTGTGAGAGATTATTAAAGGATCCTGCCGCCCCGCCTCGTATTCACAACAGAAAATTGAAACCACAAACAAACCCATCGCCAAATCGCTCTTCCCCAACTCCAGAGTGAGGGAGGGCGGGACAAGCCCCAACATTCCGGTACCACATCTCCAATCAGCCTCTGCCGGCAGAATGCGACGAGTGCAGCATCAACACTGGTTTACCACCCATCACTGGGCTATAACATGCAACGGTTCGAATTAAAGCTTCCCAAACACAAAAAAGCAACCTCTTCAGACTCTTAATCAATGATTCCTGAGTTCAAGCCCGAGCTGGCATGAACATGTTGCCACTCGCTGATCGCCTCGTTTTGCATCATGAAAGTAATGCTCACCGATAATTACATAATCATAGAAGATTACAGCATGGAAGGAGTCCTTTTCGGCCCATCGTACCTGCACCGGCGAACAAATGTCCAGTTTTGGGTGTGTAACTCTGCACCTTATGGCATTTCAAGTGCACATCCAAGTACTTAATAAAAGTGGTGAAGGTTTCTCCCGCCACCACACTTTCAGTCAGTGAGTTCGAGACACCGGCAAACATCTGCATGAAGAATGTTCACTTCAAATCCGCTTTAACCCTTATACTAATTACGTTTAATTTATGCCCCCTGGTTGTTGACCACTCAGCTACGGCAAGTCGGCCCTTTTAATCAACAATATTAAGGCCACTGCTAATTTTGTACACCTCAATGCTGTCACCTATAAGCCTCCTCTGTTCCAAGGTACCCAAACCCAGCGTATTCATCTGGACTCATAACAAAGTTGTTCCACTGCCGGCAACATTCTGCAGAAATCTCCTCCATACCCTCTTCAGCGCAATCACGTCCTTCCTTCAATACGTTGACCACAACTGCATGCAGTACTCCAGCTATGGCCGAACCAGAAACGTATACTGTTCTAGGATAACCCACTTGCTGTTCATTTCCTTGCCTCTGCTAATAAATGCAATCATTCCGTATGCTGTCTTAATTAACTTATCCAATTGGCCTACGAGCTTCAGGTATGTGTGGACACGCAATTCCAGTTCCCTTTGTTCCTCTATATTTCTCAATGTCCGACCAGTTGATGTGCATTCCCTTTCCTTGTTAGCCCTTCACAAATGCACGATCTCACACGACTCTGGATTAAATTCAATTTGCCACTGTTCTGCTTACCTTAGCGTTGATTGAAATCTTCCTGCAGTCTCCAACTTTCTTCTTCATTATCATCCGCACTGCCAATTTTACTATCACCTGAAAACGTCGTAATCATAACCCCGATATTCAAGTTTAGATCATTGATAAATAGCAGAAAAAGCAATGGACCTAGCACTGAAAATTGCAGAACCCCACTGGAAACATCCTTCCAGTCACAAAGACACCCATCAAACATTAACCTTTGCTTCCTGCGTCTGAACCAATTTTGGATCCAATTTGCCACTTCGCCATTGATCACATGGGCTTTTACTTCCATCACCAGTCTGCCATGTGGGACCTTAGCGAAAGCATTAATAAATTCCATATGCACTACATCGTACGCACTATTGATCGACCTCTTGGTGACCTCCTCCAAATGTGCATTCAAGTTAGTCAAACGCGACCTTTCCTTAACAAATCTTGCGGATTGTCCTCATTAACCATAGCTTTCGCAATGTAGAGAATGTATCATCGTTAAATGTTATCCTGCTTTCACAGGAAAACAACATTAATTAACTGATGCTCTTCATTTGCACAACTAATGAATTGATAACTGAAGGAGAGTCCTCAATATAATCATTTGTCTGTGCTCAGCAATTTACCTCCTAAACCATTTTAGACACTGTGCTTTAGTGGCCTGCTTCAAAATGTTCATTGCTGGTAACAATACATGACTCTGGGTATACAATGAGATGGACTGTAGAGCAAGGGAATGGTTATTTTGAAACAGCAAAGAAAATATACATTCTGGAAGAACAACATCGAAAAGTAGTGTGACACCAGCATCCTGAAAGTAGATTAAATGCTTAGTCCCTTTCAGCAAAATATTCCTTTCCCAATAATGTCTCTGACCGAAACTTCACAAAAAAATATGATGCTTTTTAAAGTCATTAAACCCGAATTTTCGCGCCCGAATCTTCTGAATCAGATGCCTCTACCTCTGCCGACTCAATCCATGTCCTTTTGCAATATTCTGATTCCATGCACATTATTAACTGTGTCACTAACTTATAGAATCACAGAATATGGTAATGGTCGAGTCCATGCCAACTCTCAATTTGTCCCACTCTCCCGTCATTTACCCGCAGCTGTGCAATTTTATTCCTTCGGATACGTATCCAATTCCATTTTGAAAGATAAGGATGAGTCTGCCTCCACCGCCCTTTCAAGCAGTGTATTCCAGATTCTAAGCACTTGCTGAGGAATGGCCACTCCTGTTCCTCTGTATAAAGACAGATAAACACGGGATCAATTCCTGCCACGCTCAAAATCTTGCTAAATATAGCACCGTCATTCTATTCTCACAACGCAAGCTCCTGAAGTGTTGGCCAGCTGTTGAGCTTATAGCTCTGGTTATGTTCCCAACACTATCTCCACTACACCGTTTCTGTAGTGAAGTGGTTATCGCGGTCGCCTAACAAGTGAAAGGTCCCCGGTTCGAAACCGGGCAAAACATTTTGAAAACGTGTTCCATTTTTGATTAGAACAAATTGAAAAATTCAAATTCGTGGTTCAATATTGACAGAATGTAGTGTCTCATGACGCTGTTGCATTTGCTGATTTCGCTGCACAGTTATGTACACACTCAAGCTCGACACAGTATTTCTCACTCCCTCTCGTTTGCAGCCCTGACGGTGGAGAAACCCCGTCTCAAAGCTACACATTCCATGCATTCAGTTGAGCTGTGAGAGATCATTAAAGGACCCTGCCGCGCCGCATCGAAAATCAAAGCCACAAACGAATCCATCGATTACTCGCTCTTCCTCAGCTCCACAGTGAGTGAGGGCGGGAGAAGCCCCAAAATTCCGGTCCCGCACTCGCCAATTAGCCGCGGCTGGCGGAAAGCGGCGAATCCAGCATCAACAGCGGTTTACCACCCTTCACTGGGCTACAAAATGCTACGGTTCGAGCCAAAGCTCCCCATACACCGAACAGCAGTCTGATAAAACTCTTAAATCCAGGTACCTGAGTTCGAGTCCCCAGCTTGCACAAACGTTTTTTCACTTGAAACACCATTAATTAGCCGATCGCCTTGTATTGCATCATGAAAGTAATGCTGTCCGATATTATGTAATCTTAGAAGTTTACAGCATGGAAGGAGTCTTTTTCGGCCCATCGAATCCGCACCGGCCAAAAATGTCCAGTATTCGGTGTGTAACCCTGCAATTTAAGGCTTTTCAAATGCACATTTAAGTACTTTTTAAATGTGGTGAGGGTTTCTCCCTCCATTACACTTTCAGGCTGTGAGTTCCAGACCCCCACAAACATCTGGATGAAGAATGTTCCGTTGAAATCATCTTGAACCCTGATACTAATTACTTTTAATTTATGCCTTCTGGTTGCTGACCTCTCTACTATGGGAGATTGGCCCTTTTAATCAACAATATCTCGGCCCCTCCGAATTTTATGCACCTTAATGCTGTCGCCCATCTGCCTCCTCTGTTCCAAGGAAAGCAACATCCAGTTGTCCAATTTGACCTCATATCTAAAGTTGCTTCACTCCCGGCAACCTCTACGTAATTCTCCTCTGTACCCTCTGCAGCGCAATCAAGTCCTTCCTTCAGTGAGGTGATCAGAACTAAACGCAGTACTCCAGCTGTGGCCAAACCAGAATTTTACAGATTTCAAGCATAACCCACTTGCTCTTCTATTCCATGTCCCTGCGAATAAAGACAACTATTCTGTATGGCTTCTTAACTATCTTATCCAACTGGCCAACTACCTTCAGGGATCTCCGCACATGCAATCCCAGTTCCCTCTGTTCCTCTACACTTCTCAATGTCCTACCATTTGATGTGTATTCAATTTCCTTGTTAGCCCTCCACAAATGTAATGTTCTCACACGTCTCTGGATTAAATTCCATTTGCCACTGTTCAACCCAACTTACCGTTGATTGATATCTTCCTGCAGTCTCCAACTTTCTTCTTCATTATCAACCGCACTGCCTATTTTACTATCACCTGAGAACTTCTTAATCATAACACCTATATTCAAGTTTAGATCATTGAAAATACCGTAAAAAGCCATGGATCTAGCACTGAAAACTGCGGAACCGCACTTGAAACATCATTCCAGTCACAAAAACACCCATCAAATATTACCCTTTGCTTCCTGCGTCTGTGCCAAATTTGGATCGAATTTGCCACTTTTCCCTCGATCCCATGGGCTTTTACTTTCATGAGCAGTGGTGCAGCAGGGAGGGATTCAAATTCATGGGGCATTGGAACCGGTTCTCGGGGAGGTGGGACCAGTACAAACCGGACGGTCTGCACCTGGGCAGGACCGGAAACAATGTCCTAGGTGGAGTGTTTGCTAGTGCTGTTGGGGAGGAGTTAAACTGATATTGCAGGGGGATGGGAACCTATGCAGGGAGACAGAGGGAGACAGGGATGAGGCAAGGGCAAGGGACGGAGGGGAGATGGGGGAAGGTGGAGGGCAGAGAAACCCAGGGCAGAGAAAAAAAAGGGCCACTGTACAGCAGAATTCTAAAAGGACAAAGGGTGTTAAAAAAGCAAGCCTGAACGCTTTGTGTCTTAATGCAAGGAGTATCCGCAATAAGGTGGATGAATTAACTGTGCAAATAGATGTTAACAAATAAGATGTGATTGGGATTACGGAGACGTGGCTCCAGGATGATCAGGGCTGGGAACTCAACATCCAGGGGTATTCAACATTCAGGAAGGATAGAATAAAAGGAAAAGGAGGTGGGGTAGCATTGCTGGTTAAGGAGGAGATTAATGCAATAGTTATGAAAGACATTAGCTTAGATGATGTAGAATCTATATGGGAAGAGCTGCAGAACACTAAAGGTCAAAAAACGTTCGTGGGAGTTGTGAACAGACCTCCAAACAGTAGTAGTGATGTTGGGGAGGGCATCAAACAGGAAATTAGGAGTGCATGCAATAAAGGTGCAGCAGTTATAATGGGTGACTTTAATATGCACATAGATTGGGCTAGCCAAACTGGAAGCAATACGGTGGAGGATGATTTCCTGGAGTGCATAAGGGATGGTTTTCTAGACCAATATGTCGAGGAACCAATTAGGGGGGATGCCATCTTAGACTGGGTGTTGTGTAATGAGAGAGGATTAATTAACAATCTCATTGTGCGAGGCCCGTTGGGGAAGAGTGACCATAATATGGTGGAATTCTGCATTAGGATGGAGAATGAAACAGTTAATTCAGAGACCATGGTCCAGAACTTAAAGAAGGATAACATTGAAAGTATGAGGCGTGAATTGGCTAAGATAGATTGGCTAATCATACTGAAGGGGTTGACTGTGGATAGGCAATGGCAGACATTTAGAAACCGCATGGATGAATTACAACAATTCTACATTCCTGTTTGGCGTAAAAATAAAAAAGGGAAGGTGGCTCAACCGTGGCAATCTAGGGAAATCAGGGATAGTATTAAAGCCAAGGAAGTGGCATACAAATTGGCCAGAAATAGCAGTGAATCTGGGGACGGGGAGAAATTTAGAACTCAGCAGAGGAGGACAAAGGGTTTGATTAGGGCAGGGAAAATGGATTACGAGAAGAAGCTTGCAGGGAACATTAAGGCGGATTGCAAAAGTTTCTATAGCTTTGTAAAGATAAAAAGGTTAGTAAAGACAAACGTAGGTCCCCTGCAGTCAGAATCAGGGGAAGTCATAACGGGGAACAAAGAAATGGCAGGCCAATCGAGCAAGTACTTTGGTTCAGTATTCAATAAGGAGGACACAAACAACCATCCGGATATAAAAGGGGTCAGAGGGTCTAATAAGGAGGAAGAACTGAGGGAAATCTTTATTAGTCGGGAAATTGTGTTGGGGAAATTCATGGGATTGAAGGCCGATAAATACCCAGGGCCTGATGGACTGCATGCCAGAGTACTTAAGGAGGTGGCCTTGGAAATAGCGGATGCATTGACAGTCATTTACCAACATTCCATTGAATCTGGATCAGTTCCTATGGAGTGGAGGGTAGCCAATGTAACCCCACTTTTTAAAAAAGGAGGGAGAGAGAAAACATAGAATTATAGACCGGTCAGCCTGACCTCAGTAGTGGGTAAAATGATGGAATCAATTATTAAGGATGTCATAGCGGTGCATCAGGAAAATGGTGACATGAAAGGTCCAAGTCAGCATGGATTTTTGCAAGGGAAATCATGCTTGAGAAATCTTCTGGAATTTTTTGAGGATGTTTCCAGTAAAGTGGACAAAGGAGAACCAGTTGATGTGGTATATTTGGACGTTCAGAAGGCTTTCGACAAGGTCCCACACAAGAGATTAATGTGCAAAGTTAAAGCACATGGGATTGGGGGTTGTGTGCTAACGTGGATTGAGAACTGGTTGTCAGACAGGAAGCAAAGAGTAGGAGTAAATGGGTACTTTTCAGAATGGCAGGCAGTGACTAGTGGGGTGCCGCAAGGAACTGAGCAGGGGCCCCAGCTGTTTACATTGTACATTAATGATTTCGACGAGGGGATTAAATGCAGTATCTCCAAATTTGCGGATGACGCTAAGTTGGGTGGCAGTGTGAGCTGCGAGGAGGATGCTATTAGGCTGCAGAGTGACTTGAATAGGTTAGGTGAGTGGGCAAAAGCATGGCAGATGAAGTATAATGTGGATAAATGTGAGGTTATCCACTTTGGTCGTAAAAACAGAGAGACAGACTATTATCTGAATGGTGACAGATTAGGAAAAGTGAAGGTGCAACGAGACCTGGGTGTCATGGTACATCAGTCATTGAAGGTTAGCATGCAGGTACAGCAGGCGATTAAGAAAGCGAATCGCATGTTGGCCTTCATAGCGAGGGGATTTGAGTACAGAGGCAGGGAGGTGTTCCTACAGTTGTACAGTGCCTTGGTGAGGCTACACCTGGAGTATTGTGTACAGTTTTGGTCTCCTAACTTGAGGAAGGACATTCTTGCTATTGAGGGAGTGCAGCGAAGATTAACCAGACTGATTCCTGGGATGGCGGGACTGACCTATCAAGAAAGATTAGTTCAACTGGGCATGTATTCACTGGAGATCAGAAGAATGAGAGGGGACCTCATAGAAACGTTTAAAATTCTGACGGGTTTAGACAGGTTAGATGCACGAAGAATGTTCCCAATGTTGGGGAAGTCCAGAACCAGGGGACACTGTCTAAGGATAAGGGGTAAGCCATTTAGGACCGAGATGAGGAGAAACTTCTTCACCCAGAGAGTGGTGAACCTGTGGTATTCTCTACCGCAGAAAGTAGTTGAGGCCAATTCACTAAATATATTCAAAAGGGAGTTAGATGAAGTCCTTACTACTCGGGGGATCAAGGGTTATGGCGAGAAAGCAGGAAGGGGGTACTGAAGTTTCATGTTCAGCCATGAACTCATTGAATGGCGGTGCAGGCTAGAAGGGCTGAATGGGCTGCTCCTGCACCTATTTTCTATGTTTCTATGTTTCTATGTTACCAGTTAATTGATATCTGACTGCAGTCTCGATCTTTCTTCTCTATTTTCAACCACATTGCCTATTTTACTATCACCTGAAAACGTCTTAATCATAACCCCTATATTCAAAATTAGATCATTGATAAATACCATAAAAAGCAGTGGACCTACACTGAAAACTGCGGAACCCCACTGGAAACATCCTTCCAGTCACAAAAACACCCATCAAATATTACCCTCAAAGCTGTACATTCCAGGCATTCAGTTCAGCTGTGAGAGATTATTAAAGGATCCTGCCGCGCCGCCTCGCTTCACAACAGAAAATCAAAGCCACAAACAAAGTCATCGACGAATCGTTATTCCCCAGATCCAGAGTGAGTGAGGGCGGGAGAAGCCCCAACATTCACGAACTCTCCAATCAGACGCTGCCAGCTGAAAGCGGCGAATGCAGCATCAACACTGGCTTCCCGCCCATCACTGGGCGACAACATGCCACGGTTCGAGCTAAAGCTTCCCGTATATCAAACAGCAGCCTCTCTCGACTCTTAATCTCTGGTTCCTGAGTTCGAGCCCCAGCTTGCATGAACATGTTGCCACTGGAAACAATATTTATTTGCTGATCGCCTCGTTTTGCTTCATGTAAGTAATGCTAACCGATAATTACATAATCATAGAAGATTACAGCATGGAAGGAGTCTTTATGGCCCAATGTATCTGCACCGGCGAACAAATGTCCAGTTTTAGGTGTGTAACCCTGCACCTTATGGCATTACAAATGCACATCCAAGTAATTAATAAAAGTGATGAAGGTTTCTCCCGCCACCACACTTTCTGGCAGTGAGTTCCAGACCCCGGCAAACATCTGCATGAAGCGTGTTCCCTTCAAATCCGCTTTAACCCTTATACTAATTACGTTTAATTTATGCCCCCTGGTTGTTGACCACTCAGCTGCGGCAAGTAGGCCCTTTTAATCAACAATATTGAGTCCACTCCTAATTTTGTACACCTCAATGCTGTCGCCCATCAGCCTCCTCTGTTCCGAGGAAACCAAACCCAGCCTGTCCAATCTGTCCTCATAACAAAGTTGTTCCACTTCGGCCAACATTCTACAGAAATCAACTCCATACCCTCTTCAGCGTAATCACGTCCTTCCTTCAATATGGTGACCATAACTGCACGCAGTACTCCAGCTGTAGGATGACCAGAATGTTGCACATTTCAGACATAACCCACTTGCTCTTCTATTCCATGCCTCTGCCAATACATGCAACCATTCAGTCTGCCTTGTTCATAAAACTAACCCACCTGGCCAGCAACCTTCAGTGATCTGTGGACATGCAATCCCAGTTCCCTTTGTTCTTCTATATTTCTCAATGTCCTACCTGATGATGTGTATTTGCTTTCCTTGCACGCTTTCCAAAAATGCACAATCTCACTCGTCTCTGGATTAAATTTCATTTGTCACTGTTCTGCCCACCTTACCGGTGATTGATGTCTTCCTGCAGTCTCCAACTTTCTTCTTCATTATCAACAGCACTGCAGATTTTACTATCACCTGAAAACCTCTTAATCATAACCCCGATATTCAAGTTTAGATCATTGATAAATACCAGAAAAAGCAATGGACCTAGCACTGCAAACTGCAGAACCCCACTGGAAACATCGTTCCAGTCAAAAAACAACCATCAAACATTAACCTTTGCTTCCTGCATTTGAACCAATTTTGGATCCAATTTGCCACTTCGCGCTGGATTCCATTGGGTTCTACTTTCATCACCAGTCTGCCATGTGGGACTTTAGCGAAAGCATTAATAAAACCCATATACACTACATCGTACGCACGACTGAACGACCCCCCTGGTGACCTCCTGCAAAAGTGCATTCAAGTTAGTCAAACGCTAACTTTCCTGAACAAATCGTGCGGACTGTCCTCATTAACCTGTGCCTTTCGAAATGTAGAGAATGTGTCATCGTTAAATGTTATCCTGCTTTCACACGAAAACATCATTAATTTACTGATGATCTTCATTTTCACAACTAAAAAATGTGAACTGAAGGATAGTCCTCAATTAAAATAATTTGTCTGTGCTCTGCAATTGACCTCTTAAACCATTTTAGACACTGTGCTTTAATGGTCTGATTCAAAATGTTCATTGCTGGTAACAATACATGAGACTGGGGATACAATGAGATGGACTGCAGAGCAAGGGAATGGTTATCGTGAAACAGCAAAGAAAATATACATTCTGGAAGAAAAACATCGAGAAGAAATATGACCCCAACATCCAGAAGGAAAATTAACTGCTGAGTCCCTTTCAGCAAAAAATTTCTTTCACAAACATTTCTCTGAACGAAACTTCACAAAACAAAAATTATGCTTTTTAAAGACATTAAACTCGAATTTTCGCCGACCGAATATTCTGAATCAGATGCCTCTAGCTCTGCCGACTCAACTCATGTCACTTTGCAATATTCTGCTTCCATGCACACTATTAAACATGCCGCTAACTTATAGATTCACAGAATAAGCGAATGGTTACAGTACGGAAGAAGCACATTCGCCCCGTCGAGCCCATGCCAACTCTCAACAAGTCTCACCCGCCCTGTCATTTACCCGCAGCTGTGCAATTATATTCCTTCGGATACTTTTCCAACTCCGTTTTGAAACATAAGATTGAGTCTGCCTCCCTTTTAAGCAATGTATACCAGATTCTAACCACTTGCTGAGGAATGGACACTCCTGTTCCTATGTTTTAAGGCAGAGAAACAAGGGATCAATTCCTGTCACACTCAAAACCTTGCTAACGATAGCACTGTCATTCTGTACTCACAACGCAAGCAAATCAAATGCAGGCAAGCTGTTGAGCTTAAAGCTCTGGTGATGTTCCCAAAATTGCCTGCACCATAGCATTTCCGTAATTTAGTGGTTATCACATTCGCCTAACACGCGAAAAGTCCCTGGTTCGAAAGTGGGCGGAAACATTTTGCAAACGTGTTCCATTAATGATTAGCACAAATTGAATAATTCATCTTCGTGGTTCAATATTAACAGAATGCAGTGTCTCATGACGCTGTTGCATTTGTTGATTTCTCTGCGCAGCTATGTACACACTCAGACTCTACACAGTGTTTCTCACTCCCTCCCGTTTGCAGCCCTGACGGTGCAGAAACCCCATCTCAAAGCAGCATATTCCGTGCATTGAGTTCAGCTGTGAGAGATTAATAAAGGATCCTGCTGCGCCGCATCGAAAATCAAAGACACAAACGAAACCATCGACTAATCGCTCTTTCCCAGCTCCATAGTGAGTGAGGGCGGGACAAGCCCCGACATTCCAATCTCGCACTCTCCGATTCTCCGCTGCCGGCGGTAAGCAGTGAATGCAGGACCAACTACGGATACCGCCATTCATTTGGCTACAAAATACTACGGTTCGAGCCAAAGCTCCCTGTACACCGAACAGCAGCCTTATAAAAACTCTTAATCCCTGGTACCTGAGTTCGAGCCCAAACTTACATGAACGTTTTTTCACTCGAAACACATTAATTAGCCGACCGCCTTGTTTTGCATCATGAAAGTAATGCTGACCGATATTATGTAATCATAGAAGTTTACGGCATGGAAGGAGTCCTTTTCGGCCCATCGAATCCGCAACGGCCAAAAAATGTGCAGTTTTCGGTGTGTAACCCTGCACCTTACGGCATTTCAAATGCACATCCAAGTACTTTTTAAATGTAGTGAGGGTTTCTCCCTCCAGCACACTTTCAGGCAGTGAGTTCCTCACCCTCACAAACATCTGGATGAAGAATGTTCCCTTCAAATCCTCTTTAACCTTATACTAATCACTTTTAATTTATGCCTCCTGGTTGTTGACCCCTCTACTCTGGGAAATAGGCCCTTTTAATCTATAATATCTAGGCACCTGTTAATTTTATACACCTTAATGCTGTCGCTCATCAGCCTCCTCTGTTCCAAGGAAAACAAACCCAGCCGATCCAATCGCCTCATAGTAAAGTTGTTCCACTCCCGGCAATATTTACGTCAATCTCCTCTGTACCCTCTCCAGCGCAATCACGTCCTTCCTTCAACACGGTGACCAGAACTGCATGCAGTACTCCAGCTATGGCCGAACCAGAATCGTATACTGTTCTAGCATAACCCACTTGCTGTTCATTTCCTTGCCTCTGCCAATAAATGATATCATTCTGTATGCCTTCTTAATTAACTTATCCAATTGGCCAACGACCTTCAGGTATGTGTGGACACGCAATTCCAGTTCCCTTTGTTCGTCTGTATTTCTCAATGTCCGACCAGTTGATGTGCATTCCCTTTCCTTGTTACCCCTCAACAAATGCACGATCTCACACGACTCTGCATTAAATTCAATTTGCCACTGTTCTGCCTATCTTAGCGTTGATTGAAATCTTCCTGCATTCTCCAACTTTCTTCTTCATTATCAACCGCACTGCCGATTTTACTCTCACCTGAAAACTTCTTGATCATAAAGCCGAAATCAAGTTTAGATCATTGATAAATACCAGGAAAAGCAATGGACCTAGCTCTGAAAACTGCGGAACCCCACTGGAAACATCCTTCCAGTCACAAAGACACCCTTCAAATATCAACCTTTGCTTCCTGCGTCTGAACCAATTTTGGATCCAATTTGCCACTTCGCCCTGGATTCCATGGGCTTTTAATTTTATCACCAGTCTGCCATGTGGGACCTCAGCGAATACATTAATAAATTCCATATACACTACATTGTACGCACTACTGATCGACCCTCCTGGTGACCTTCTCCAAAAGTGCATTCAAGTTAGTCAAACGCGACTACTCCTTAACAAATCGTGCGGACTGTCCTCATTAACGAGTGACTTTCGAAATGTAGAGACTGTATCATCGTTAAATGTGATCCTGCTTTCACAGGAAAACATCATTAATGAACTGATGATCTTCATTTGCACAAATAAAGAATTGCTAACTGAAGGAGAGTCCTCAATATAATAATTTGTCTGTGCTCTGCAATTTACCTCTTAAACCATTTTAGACACTGTGCTTTAGTGGCCTGCTTCAAAATGTTCATTGCTGGTAACAATACATGAGACTGGGGATACAATGAGATGAACTGTAGAGCAAGGGAATGGTTATTGTGAAACAGCAAAGAAAATATACATTCTGGAAGAACAACAACGAAAAGAAATGTGACACAAACATCCTGAAAGTAGATTAAATTCTTAGTCCCTTTCAGCAAAATATTCCTTTCCCAAACATTTCTCTGACCAAATCTTCACAAAACAAAAATGAAGCTTTTATCGTCATTAAACCCGAATTTTCACGCACCGAATCTTCTGAATCAGATGCCTCTAGCTCTGCCGACTCAATCCATGTCTATTTGCAATATTCTGCTTCCATGCACACTATTAACTGTGTCACTAACTTATAGAATAACAGAATAAGGTAATGGTTAAAGTACGGATTTCCCACATTCGGCCCGTCGAGCCCATGCCAACTCTCAACTAGTCCCACTCCCCTGTCATTTACCCGCAGTTGTACAATTTTGTTCCTTCGGATTCGTATCCAACTCCATTTTGAAAGATAACGTTGAGTCTGCCTCCACCGCCCTTTCAAGCAGTGTATTCCAGATTCTAAGGACTTGCTGAGGAATGGCCACTCCTGTTCCTCTGTATAAAGACAGAGAAAGACGGGATCAATTCCTGCCACGCTCAAATTCTTGCTAAATATAGCACCGTCATTCGATTCTCATAACGTCAGCTCCTGAAGTGTCGGCCTGTTGTTGAGCTTATAGCTCTGGTTATGTTCCCAAAACTGCCTCTACCACAGCATTTCCGTAGTGTAGTGATTATCGCGTTAGCCTTACATGCGAAAAGTCCCAGGTTCGAAACTGGGTGGAAACATTTTGCAAACGTGTTCCATTAATGATGAGAACCAATTAAATAATTCATACCCGAGGTACAATATTGACAGAATGTAGTGTCTCATGACGCTGTTGCATTTTCGGATTTCTCTGCACAGTTCTGTACACCCGCAAGCTCTACACAGTATTTCTCACTCCCGCTCGTTTGCATCCCTGACTGTGGAGAAACCCCATCTCAAAGCTACACATTCCGTGCATTCAGTACAGCTGTGAGAATCATTAAAGGTCCCTGCCGCACCGCATCGAAAATCAAAGCCACAAACAAATCCATCGATTAATCGCTCTTCCCCAGCTCCAGAGTGAGTGTGGGCGGGATAATCCCCAAAATTCCGGTCCCGCACTCGCCAATTAGCCGCTGCAGCCGATGCAGCATCAACCGCGGTTTACCATCATTCACTGGGCGACAAAATGCTACGGTTCGAGCCAAAGCAGCCCGTACACCGAATAGCCGTCTTATAAAACTCATAATCCCTGGTACCTGAGTTCGAGCCCCAGCTTGCACGAACGTTTTTTCACTGGAAACACGATTAATTAGCCGACCGCCTAGTTTTGCATCATGAAAGTAATGCTGACCGATATTATGTAATCATAGAAGTTTACAGCATGGAAGGAGTTCTTTTCGGCCCATCGAATCTACACCGGCCTACAAATGTCTAGTTTTCGGTGTGTAACACTGCACCTTACGGCTTTTCAAATGCACATCCAAGTACTTTTAAATGAGGTGATGGCTTCTCCCTCCATTACACTTTCAGGCAGTGAGTTCCAGACCCACACAAACATCTGGATGAAGAATGTTCCATTGAAATCACTTTTGACCCTTATACAAATTACTTTTAATTCATGCCTCCTGGTTGTTGATCCCTCTACTATGGGAAATCGGCCCTTTGAATCAACAATATCTAGACCCCTACAAATTTTATGTACCTTAATGCTGTCGCCCATCTGCCTCATCTGTTCCAAGGAAAACAACATCCAGCCTGTCCAATCTGTCCTCATAGCAAAGTTGCTCCACTCCCGGCAACATCTACGTAAATCTCCTCTTTACCCTCTGCAGCACAATCACGTCTTTCCTTCAATGAGGTGACCAGAACTGCACACAGTACTCCAGCTGTGGCCAAACCAGAATTTTACACATTTCAAGCATAACCACTTGCTCTTCTATTCCATGCTTCTGCCAATAAAGGCAACTATTCCGTATGCCTTCTTAACCATCTTATCCAACTGGCCAACTACCTTCAGGGATCTGTGAACATGCAATCCCAGTTCCTCTGTTCCTCTACACTTCTCAATGTCCTACCAGTTGATGTGTATTCCATGTCCTTGTTAGCCCTCCACAAATGCAACGATCTGACACGTCTCTGGATTAAATACCATTTGCCACTGTTCTGCCCACCTTACCTTTGATTGATATCTTCCTGCAGTCTCCAACTATCTTCTTCATTATCAACCGCACTGCCTATTTTACTATAACCTGAGAACTTCTTAATCATAACCCCGATATTCAAGTTTAGATCATTTTAAATACCATAAAAAGCCATTGATCCAGCACTGAAAACTGTGGAATCGCACTTGAAACATCCTTCCAGTGACAAAAACTCCCAGCAAACATTACCCTTTGCTTCCTGCGTCTGAGCCAAATTTGGATCGAATTTGCCACTTCGCCCTGGATCCCATGGGCTTTTACTTTCATGACCAGTCTGCCATGTGGGACCTTAGCGAAAGCATTAATAAAATCCATCTACATTACATCATATGCACTACGTCATCGAATCAGCTGATGATTCCTCCAAAAATGCAATCAGGTTAGTCAAAGGCGACCCTTCCTTAACAAGTTGTGCTGACTGTCCTGATTAACTAGTGTCTTTCGAAAGGTAAAACATGTCTAATCGTTAAATGTTATCCTGCTTTCACGGGAAAACATCATTTATCAACAGATGATCTTCATTTACACAACTAAAGAAATGTTAACTGAAGGAGAGTCTTTAATTGAATGATTTTCTTTGCTCTGCAATTTACCTCTGAAAGGCTAAACCATTTTAGACAGTGTGTTCTAGTGGTCTGCTTCAAAATGTTCGTTGCTGGTAACATGTACATGAGACTGGGGAAACAATGAGATAGAGTGTAAAGCAAGGGACTGGTTATTTAAAACAACAAAGAAAATATAGTTTCTGGAAGAATTACATCGAAAAGAAATGTGGCCACATCAGCCAGAAAGAAGATTCACTGTTGAGTCCCTTTCAGCCAATAATTCCTTTCCCAAAGATTTCGATGACTGAAACTTCACAAAACAAAAATAATGCATTTAAAGACATTAAATCCTAATTTTCGCGAACCGGCACCCGAATCGTCTGAATAAGATGCCTCTAGCTCTGCCGACTCAATCCATGTCCCTTTGCAATAGTCTGCTTCCATGCACACTATTAAATGTACCACTAACTTATATAATCACAGAATAAGGGAATGGTTACAGGAAGGAAGCAGGCCATTCGGCTCGTCCAGCCCATTTCAACTCTGAAGTAGTCACACACACCGGTCATTTACTCTCAGCTGTGCAATTTTATTCCTTCGGAGACGTATCCAACTCGGTTTTCAAAGATTAGATTGAGTCTGCCACCACTGCTCTTTAAAGCAGTGTATTCCTGATTCAAACCACTTGGTGAGGAATGGCCACTCCTGTTCCTATGTATAAAGACAGAGAAACACTGGTCAACTCCTGCCACACTCACCACCTTGCTAAATATAGCACCGCCATTCTATTCCCATAACACAAGCTCCTGAAGTGTAGTCCAACTGTTGGGGTTAAAACTCTGGTTATGTTCCCAACGCTACTTCTGCCGCAGCGTTTCCGGAGTGTAGTGGTTATAACATTAGAAAAAGCCGCGAAAGGTCACCGGTTGGATACCGGGTGGAAACATGTTGCAAACGTGTTTCATTAATAATTAAAAAAAATTTAATAATTCATATTAGTGGTTGAATATTAACGGAGTGCAGTGTCTCACGACGCTGTTGCATTTGATGATTTCTCGCTACAGTTCTGCACACACTCAAACTCAAGACAATGTCTCTCATTCCCTCCTGTTTCCTGTGCTGAAGGTGGAGTAACCCCATCTCAATGCTGTACATTCGAGGCATGCAGTTCAGCTGTGAGAGATTATTAAAGGATCCTGGCGCGCCACCTCGCTTCAAACAGAAAATCAAAGCCACAAACAATCCCCTCGACTAATCGCTCTTTCTATATCCAGAGTAAGTGAGGGTGGGACAAGCCCCAACATTCCGGTCCCGCATCTCCAATCAGCCACTGCCAGTGGAAAACGGCGAATGCAGCATCAACTGGCGGTTTACTGCACTTCACTTGGCTACAAAGTGCTACGGTTCGAACCAAAGCTCCCCGTACACCGAACAGTAGCCTCATAAGATTCTTAACCTCAAGTTCCTGTGTTCGAGCCCCAGCTTGCACGAACATTTTTTCACTGGAAACACCATTAATTAGCCGATCGCCTCGTTTTGCACCATGAAAGTAATGCGAACCGATCATTATATAATCATAGAAGTTGACAGCATGGAAGGAGTCCTTTCCGGCCAATCATATCTGCACTGGCCAACAAATGTCCAGTTTTAGGTGTGTCACCCTGCAGGTTTCGGCAAATGAAGTGCACATCCAAGTACGTTTAAAATTGTTGAGAGTTTCTGCTTCCACCACACTTTCAGGCAGTGAGTTCCAGACCCCCACAAACATCTGGATGAAGAAAGTTCCCTTTAACCCTTATACTTATTACTTTTAATTTATGCTCCCTGGTTGTTGACCCCTTTACTATAGGAAATAGGCCCTTTTAATCAACAATATCTAGGCGCCACCTAATTTTAAAAACCTCAATCCTGTCACCCATCAGCCTCCTCTGTTCCAAGGAAAATAAACAATGCCTATTCAATCTGTCCTCATAGCAAAGTTGCTCCACTCCGGGCAACATCTACGTAAATCTCTTCTCTACCCTCTCCAGCGCAATCACGTCCTTCCTTCAATGCGGTGACCAGAACTGCACGCAGTACTCCAGCTGTGGCCTAACCAAAAATGTATACAGTTCCAGCATAACTCACTTGCTCTTCTAATCCGTACCTCTGCCAATAAATGCAACTATTCCATACGCCTTCTTAACCAACTTATCCAAACAGCCAGCTACATTAAGGGATGTGAGGGCATGCAATCCCAGTTCCATTTGTTCCTCTACACTTCTCAAAGGCCTACCAGTTGATGTGCATTGCCTTTCCTTGTTTGCCCTCCACAAATGCACGATCTCACACGTTCCCTGGATTAAATTCCATTTGCCACTGTTCTGCCCACCATACCAGTTGATTGATATCTGACTGCAGTCTCCAGCATTCTTCATCATTATCAACCGCACTTCCTATTTTATTATGACCTGAAAACGTCTTAATCATAACCCCTATATTCAAGTTTAGTTCATTGATAAATACCATAAAAAGCAATGGAACTCGGACTAAAAACTGCAGAACCTCACTGGAAACTTCCTTCCAGTCACAAAAACACCCCGAACACATTACCCTTTGTTTCCTGCCAGTGAGCCAAATTTGGATTCAATTTGCCAATTCGCCCTGATCCCATGGGCGTTTACTTTCATGGCCAGTTTGCCATGTGTGACCTTAGCGAAAGCATTAATAAAATCCACATACACTACGTCATTCCACGTGTTGAACTCCTCCAAAAATGCAATCAAGTTTGTCAAACGCGAACCTTCCCGAACAAATCGTACTCACTCTCCTGATTAACCAGTGTCTTTCGAATTGTGAAAAAGTATAATCGTTAAATGTTATCCGGCTTTCACGGGACAGCATCATTAATTAACTGATGATCTTCAGTTGCACAACTAAAGAGATGTTAACTGAAGGAGAGTCCTTAACTGAATAATTTTTTGTGCTCTGCAATTTACCTCGTTAATCATAAACCATTTTAGACACTGTGCTTTATTGATCTCCTTCATCACGTTCATTGCTGGTAACACGTACATGGGAGCGGCGAAACAGTGCGATAGACTGCTGAGCAAGGGACTGGTTAAGGCGAAACATCCAAGAAAACATACATTCTTGAAAAATAACATCGAACAAAAATGTGACCCCAACAGCCAGAAGGAAGATTAAATGCTGAGTCTCTTTCTGCACAAAATTCCTTTCCCAAACATTTCTCTGATCGAAAATTTACAAAACAAAAATAATGCTTTGAAAGTCAGTAAACCCGAATTTTCGCACACTCGAATCTTCTGAATCGGTTGCCTCAAGTTGTGCCGAATCAAGCCACGTCACTTTGCAATATTCCGCTTCCATCCACACTATTGAATGTGCCATTAACTGATATAATCATAGTATTATGGAATGGTTACAACAGGAAAGAAGACCATTCGGCTGATCGATGCAATGATAACTATCAAGAGTCCCACTCTCCTGTCGTTTACCGCAGAGGTGGATTTTTTTTTCTTCAGATACATATCCAACTCGCTTTTGAATAATAAGATTGACCACTTTTTAAGAAAGGAGTGAGAGAGAAAACGGGAAATTATACACCGGTTAGCGTGACATCAGTAGTGGTTGAAAGTGTTGCAATCAATGATTAAAGATGAAATAGCAGCAAATTTTAAAAGCAGTGACTGGATCGATCCAAGTCAGAATGGATTTGTGGAAGGGAAATCCTGCTTGACAAACTTCTAGAATGTTTTGAGGATGTAACTGGTAGATTGACAAGGGGCAACCAGTGGATATGGTGTATTTAGACTTTAAAAATGCTTTTGTCAGAGTCCCACACAAGAGATTGACGTGCAATATTAAAGCACATGTTATTGAGGGTAATGTACTGACGTGGTTAGAGAACTGCTTTGCAGGCAGGAAGCAGAGAGTCGGGATAAACGGATCCTTTTCAGAATGTCAGGCAGTGGCCGGTGCGGTACCGCAGGGCTCAGTGTTGGACCCCATCTATGTACAATATACAATAATGATTTGGATGAGGGAATTGAGTTTAATATCTCCAAATTTGCAGATGACACATAGCTGGATGATGGTGTGTGCTGTGAGAAGGATGGTAAATGGCTGCAGATTGATTTGGACAGGTTCGATGAATGGGCAAACGCATGACAGATGCAGTATAAAGTGCGTAAATGTGAGGTTATCCACTATGGTGGCAAAAACACGATGGCAGAATTTTATCTGAATGGCGGCAGATTAGGAAAAGGGGAGGTGCAGCGAGTCGTGGGTGTCATGGTACATCAGTCATTGAAAGTTGGCCATGCAGGTACAGCAGGTTGTGAAGAAGGCAACTTATATGTTAGCCTTCATATCTAGGGGATTTGAGTACAGGAGATGGGAGGTCTTACTGCAGATGTCCGGGCTTCAGTGAGGCCTCGCCTGGAATATTGTGTTCAGTTTTGCTCTCCTAACCTGAGACAGTTGTTAACCTGTGGAATCCACACCGCAGAGAGTTGTTGTATTCCAGTTCATTGGATATATTCAAGAGGGAGTTAGATCTGGCCCTTACACCGAAAGGAATCAAGGGTAATGGAGAGAAAGCAGGAAAGGGGTGCTGAGGTGAATGATCAGCCATGATCTTATTGAATGGCGGTGCAGGCTCGAAGAGCCGAATGGCCTACTCCTGCACCTATTTTCTATGCTATAATGTTTCCTTTTTTCTATGAATATGTTTGATAGCATTCATGTATGAGCTGACAGAAATCAATAAGCTGCTGTTTGTCTCTCTTTGATTAAAGAGAGAACCAGCCGTTATATCACTACGGCCATAAGAAGAGAAGTGTAGAATAGAAATGGACACGATAGCAACTGTCCAGACTTACCATTTAAGGCACACGGAAGGCAGACAGGAGGAAGTGCTGGTCCAATATATTAACCAAGCATCATGTATCAATCATCATGTATTAATTATAACTTGTGTAATTACATAATGACTTAATCAGAAATTCTTTCAAAGTAGATGCCTCCGGCCACTTCTTCGAGCGTTCTTTCACGGAATAGCTCTTCTGACAGTTTGTATCTATTAAAAAATAGAAACAGCATTTATTTTAAGGATAACAGACTCTGAGTGATGGTTTGAAGTTAATCCCAACAGAAAATACGACTGAGGTTATTATGTGTCTGAATGGGCAGTGACAGTATGAGTGAAGTCAGTGATATACCTGGATGGGTAGTGATAGTATGAGTGAGGTCAGCGAAGCACCTGGATGGGCAGTGACAGTAAGAGTGAGGTCATTGATGTAACTGGTTGCTTAGTGATAGTACGTACGAGGTCAGTGATGCATCTGGATGGGTAGTGACAGTGTGAGTGAGGTCAGTGATGTATTTGGATGGGCAGTAAGAGTATGAGTAAGCTCATTAATGTATCTGGATGAGCAGTGAAAGTGTGAATGAGGTCAGTGTTGTAACTGATTGCGTAGCTATAGTCTGTGTAAGATCAGTGATGTACCAGGATGGGTAGAGACAGTTTGTATGAAGTCAGTGTTGCATCTTGAAGGGTAGTGACAGTATGAGTGCGATCATTGATGTATCTGAATGAGTAGTGACAGTATGAGTGAGATCAGTGATATACCTAGATGAGTGGTGGCAGTATTAGCAATGTCAGTGATGTATCTGGATGGGTAGAAACAGTATGAGTGACGTCAGTGTTGCATCTAGAAGTGAAGTGAAAGTATGTGTGAGGTCGTGATGTATCTGGATGTGTAGTGATAGTATGAGGAGGTCAGTGATGTGCCTGCACTTGTACTGACAGTCTAAGTGAGTCCACTGTTGTATCTGGATGAATAGTGACCGTATGCGTGATGTCAGTGATGTATCTGGATGTGTGCTGACAGTATGAGTGAGGTCAGTGATGTATCTGGATGGGCAGTGAGAGTATCATTTAGTTCAGTGTTGTAACTGATTGGGTAGTGAAATATGAGTGAGTCAATTGTCATGTATTTCACCATCTTGCAATGACAATACTTTTGTAACTGTAACTCATGCACACTCTACCTGTACCTTTGAAAGGCACACCCTAAACACAGGGCGTGAGGTTGTGGGAGACACTCTTCACCTGGGTTTCCAGGTATAAAAGGGGAGTTCACACCCAGCGACAGAACTTCTTGGTCCTGGGAATAAAGTGAAGGTCACAAAGTGACCGTGTCTGATATATACATGCCTCGTGTGAATTTGTAACAACGTGCAGAGACACTATAGTTGGCGATGAGAAACGCGAATCACCGAACCACGAGGATGGCCACGGTGGCACAGAGGAACGCTACTGTGTGGGTGAGGACTCTGACGACTTTGTGGAAAGACACCAGTACAGCTTTGTCACAAAGGATTGGTTGGAAGAGACAGCGGCTGACAAGCGGAGGGCGCATCGACTGACCAGCTGTGGTCCACAGACGTAAGCGGTGATGAAAAAACTACTCGCACCCCAAAAGCCGGCGGACGTTTCCTTCGAAGAGCTCTGCCAGCTGATCAGTCAGTATCTCAGGCCGGCAAGTAGTGTACACATGGCCCGGCTCCGGTTCTACTCTCACCAGCGTCAGGAGCGTGAAAACGTCTCGAACTTCGTGGCAGAACTGCGGATTTTGGCCAGTCTCTCGAAGTTCTCCGATGCCTGAAGGGGGGAGATGTTAAGGAACTTTTTCATCGAGGGCATTAATCATGACTGCTTTTTCAGGAATCTCATAAAGAAAAGGTCTTGACTTTCGAAGGGGCGGCAATGATAGCTCAGACCTTTATGGCAGGGGAGAGGAGACCAAGCTAATTTACGCAAGCAGCCCTGGTTTTAACGTTGCGATGAACCAGGGAGTTCATATAGAAACCCGTATGCAGGCAAGGGCAATTCGACACCGCCCAGACAGGCAAGGGCAATTCGACACGACCCAGACAGCAACAAGGTCCAGGTTGGGCCCGCAACAGGGACAATGGAAAAGGAATCGGCAATTCACTCCATCTCTAGGAATAATGCATTCCGTGATGGTACCATTAACACCCTCCATCACAGTGCTTCGAAACAGCCAAACGGGCAACCAGAGTGTAATGGCTGGGAATAGTCCTTTTGTTAACAGCAATCTCAGCTCATGCTGGAGGTGTGGCTGTAGACACACTGCCAAAAGCTGCAGGTTCCAGCTTTATACCTGTAGGATTTGTAATGTTAGTGGACACTTGGCCAGGATGTGGAAAAAGGCAGTAGCGAGGCTAGTCTGCGAGACAGAGGAATCAGACGTGGGGTCTGCAAAGCAGGATGAGGCCTGGGGAACATGCATGAATTATGAAGTTCAGAGAGTTCAAGTGGCTGACGTCCACAGCTCATACAGTAAAACGCCACCCATGATGATGAAAATCTTACTGATTGGCTGGATATGGGAGCGAGCTAGTCCCTCATTAGCGCCCAACAATTTGAGAGAGAATGGCCACAAAGAGCTAGCAGGCCCAAACTTGAACTCATTGAGATGCAGCTATATATGTACCCCAAAGAGATAATCCCAGTGCTGGTCAGTACAAACTTGGTGGTAACGCATAATGGAAAAAGATCCGGCTGCCATTCTTGATTGTCCCGGGAAATGGCCCCGCGCCTTTGGGGAGGAGTTGGCTCGCTGAGATGAATTGGACATGGGGATGTGCACACCATTTCATCTGTGGAGCGAAGTTCATGCTCGCAGGTATTGCTAAAATTCGAGTCACTCTTTCAACCCGGTGTCGAAACATTTAAGGGCATTCAAGTAGTGATACGCATCACTCCGAACGCCAGACCGTGCACTGGAAAGCCGGAGCGGTGCCGTACGTGATGCATGAGAAAATTGAAAGTGAACTGGACAGGCTGCTCAGAGAGGGCATAATTTCGGCCGTTGAATTCAGCAACTGGGCAAATCCCATCATTCCCGTCCTCAAAACAGATGGCTCGGTTAGGATTTGTGGCGACTATAAAGCCAACATCAACCGAGTGCCACTGGAAGACCAATACCCGCTTCTGAGAGCGGAGGACCTCTTTGCCACGCTGGCAGGTGGAAAGCTTTTCACGAAGCTGGATCACACTTCAGTCGACGTAACTCAGAAACTGGCAGAATATTCCAAGCTTCTGACCACCATCAGGACGCACAAAGGATTATTTGTCTACAACATGTGCCCATTTGGCATTCGTTCAGCAGCGGTTATCTTTCAGCGAAACGTGGAAAGCTTGCTCAAGTCCATCCCTGGAACGGTTGTATTCGAAGACGACATCCTTTTAACGGGTCGAGACACCGAAGAACAACTCCACAACCTGGAGGAGGTGCTATGTCGAATGTATCGGTTAGGCTTGCGGCTGAAAAAGAACAAGTGTGTGTTTTTGGCACGGGAGGTCGAGTTCCTGGGCAGGAGGCTGGTCGCAGACGTGATCAAGCCCACTGAATCAAAAACTGCGGTGATTCGCCGGGCGCACAGTTCCGCTGACGCATCCAGCAGGCTCCCACTGGTCACCACCGAGGGAATGTGAGGCTCAGTGTGTGAGGGACCAGTCTCAGTGTCCAGTGATCCAGACCCAGCTGAAGTGTGTGTGAATGTGAGGCTCAGTGTATGACGGACCAGCCTCAGGGTCCAGTGATCCAGACCCAGCTGAAGTGTGTGTGAATGTGTGGCTCAGTGTGTGAGGGACCAGTCTCAGGGTCCAGTGATCCAGACCCAGCTGAAGTGTGTGTGAATGTGATGCTCAGTGTATGAGGGACTAGCCTCAGGGTCCAGTGATCCAGACCCAGCTGAAGTGTGTGTGAATGTGAGGCTCAGTGTGTGAGGACCAGTCTCAGGGTCCAGTGATCCAGACCCAGCTGAAGTGTGTGTGAATGTGAGGCTCAGTGTGTGAGGACCAGTCTCAGTGTCCAGTGATCCAGACCCAGCTGAAGTGTGTGTGAATGTGAGGCTCAGTGTGTGAGGGACTACTCCCAGGGTCCAGTGATCCAGACCCAGGTGAAGTGTGTGTGAATGTGTGGCTCAGTGTGTGAGGGACCAGCCTCAGGGTCCAGTGATCCATACCCAGCTGAAGTGTGTGTGAATGTGAGGCTCAGTGTGTGAGGGACCAGTCTCAGGGTCCAGTGATCCAGACCCAGCTGAAGTGTGTGTGAATGTGAGGCTCAGTGTGTGAGGGACTACTCTCAGGGTCCAGTGATCCAGAACCAGCTGAAGTGTGTGTGAATGTGAGACTCAGTGTGTGAGGACCAGTCTCAGGGTCCAGTGATCCAGACCCAGCTGAAGTGTGTGTGAATGTGAGGCTCAGTGTGTGAGGGACCAGTCTCAGGGTCCAGTGATCCAGACCCAGCTGAAGTGTGTGTGAATGTGTGGCTCAGTGTGTGAGGGACCAGCCTCAGGGTCCAGTGATCCAGACCCAGATGAAGTGTGTGTGAATGTGAGGCTCAGTGTGTGTGGGACTACTCTCAGGGTCCAGTGATCCAGAGCCAGCTGAAGTGTATGTGAATGTGTGGCTCAGTGTGTGAGGGACCAGCCTCAGGGTCCAGTGATCCAGACCCAGCTGAAGTGTGTGTGAATGTGAGGCTCAGTGTGTGAGGGACCAGTCTCAGGGTCCAGTGATCCAGACCCAACTGGAGTGTGTGTGAATGTGAGGCTCAGTGTGAGAGGGACCAGTCTCAGTGTCCAGTGATCCAGACCAGCTGAAGTTTGCGTGAATGTGAGGCTCAGTGTGTGAGGACCAGTAACAGGTTCCAGTGATCCAGACCCAGCTGAATTATGTGTGAATATGAGGCTCAGTGTGTGAGGGACTACTCTCAGGGTCCAGTGATCCAGACCCAGCTGAAGTGTGTGTGAATGTGTGGCTCAGTGTGTGAGGGACCAGCCTCAGGGTCCAGTGATCCAGACCCAGCTGAAGTGTGTGTGAATGTGTGGCTCAGTGTGTGAGCATCCAGTCTCAGGGTCCAGTGATCCAGACACAGCTGAAGTGTGTGTGAATGTGAAGCTCAGTGAGTGAGGGACTACTCTCAGGGTCCAGTGATCCAGACCCAGCTGAAGTGTGTGTGAATGTGAGGCTCAGTGTGTGAGGACCAGTCTCAGGGTCCAGTGATCCATACCCAGCTGAAGTGTGTGTGAATGTGTGGCTCAGAGTGTGAGGGACCAGTCTCAGGGTCGAGTGATCCAGACCCAGCTGAAGTGTGTGTGAATGTGAGGCTCAGTGTGTGAGGGACCAATCTCAGGGTCCAGTGATCCAGACCCAGCTGAAGTGTGTGTGAATGTGTGGCTCAGTGTGTGAGGGACCAGCCTCAGGGTCCAGTGATCCAGACCCAGCTGAAGTGTGTGTGAATGTGAGGCTCAGTGTGTGAGGGACTACTCTCAGGGTCCAGTGATCCAGAGCCAGCTGAAGTGTGTGTGAATGTGTGGCTCAGTGTGTGAGGTTCCAGACTCAGGGTCCAGTGATCCAGACCCAGCTGAAGTGTGTGTGAATGTGAGGCTCAGTGTGTGAGGGACCAGTCTCGGGGTCCAGTGATCCAGACCCAGCTGAAGTGTGTGTGAATGTGAGGCTCAGTGTGTGAGGGACCAGTCTCAGGGTCCAGTGATCCAGACCCATCTGAAGTGTGTGTGAATGTGTGGCTCAGTGTGTGAGGGACTACTCTCAGGGTCCAGTGATCCATACCCAGCTGAAGTGTGTGTGAATGTGAGGCTCAGTGTGTGTGGGACCAGTCTCATGGTCCAATGATCCAGACCCAGCTGCATTGTGTGTGAATGTGAGGCTCAGTGTGTGAGGGACTACTCTCAGGGTCCAGTGATCCAGACCCAGCTGAAGTGTGTGTGTATGTGAGGCTCAGTGTGTGAGGGACCAGTCTCAGTGTCCAGTGATCCAGACCGAGCTGAAGTGTGTGTGACTGTGTGGCTCATTGTGTGAGGGACTACTCTCAGGGTCCAGTGATCCAGACCCAGCTGAAGTTTGTCTGAATGTGATGCTCAGTGTGTGAGGGCCCAGCCTCAGTGTCCAGTGACCCAGACCCAGCTCTGGGCAACGCAGTTTAGGGAGAATATGAAGGCCTTCGAGAGGGTGCAGGAAAGATTTACGAGAATGATTCCAGGGATGAGCAACTTCAGTTACCTGGATAGATTGGAGAAGCTGGGAATGCAAGGGGGATAGAATATAATAGCAGAGAAGTCCTGCTATAACTGTACAGGGTATTGATGCGGCCACACCTGGAGTACACGCTTGCAGTTTTGGTGTCTGTATTTAAGGAAGGATATACTTACATTGGAGGCAGTTCAGAGAAGGTTCACGGGGTTGATTCCTGAGGTGAGGGGGTTGATTTATGAAGAAAGGTTGAGTAGGCTGGGCCTATACACATTGGAGTTAAGAAGAATGAGAGGTGACCTTATTGAAACATAAAAGATACTGAGGGGGCTTGACAATGTGGATGCAGAGAGGATGTTCCCCCTCATAGGGGAAACTAAAACTAAGGGGCATAGTTTCAGAGTAAGGGGTCGCCCATTTAAAACTGAGATGAGGAGATATTTATTCTCAGAGGGTTATAAATCTGTGGAATTCTCTGTCCCAGAGAGCTGTGGAAGCCGGGACATTGAATATATTTAAGGTGGGGATAGATAGATTTTTGAGCGATTATGGATGTCAAGGTTTATGGGGAGCGGGCAGCGAAAATGGAGCTGAGTCCATGATCAGATCAGCCATGATCTTATTGAATGGTGGAGCAGGCTCGAGTGTCCGTATGGACTACTCCTGCTCCTATTTCTTATGTTCTAATGTTATTCTTTCACTTTCCTTTACAGAAGTTCACTTTACAGGGTATTAAACGGGGAGGATTTGTCGACCAGAGGCTCGAACCAAACATCACCTGATGGAGTGACTCGATTCATCGGGACCTGAATATCTTCGGCCTTTGACCATGGAAGCAAAAAACACTGTTCACAGCGGGGAGAAACTGTACACGTGCTGCGTGTGTGGGCAAGGATTCAGTCGATCATCCAACCTGGAGAGACACAAGCGCAGACACACTGGAGAAAAACTGTGTAAATGTAGGGACAGTCGGAAACGTTTCCACTACCCGTCCCAGCTGGAAACACATCGGCGAGTTCACACTGGGGAGAGACTGTTCACCTCGCTGAGTGTGGGACGGGATTCACTCAGTTAACCCACCTGCTGATACACCCGCGAGTACACACTGGGGAGAGACCTTTTAAATGATCTGACTGTGAGAAGAGTTTTAAAAGCAAACAGTACCTGCTGAGACACCAGCGAGTTCACAAGTGACTGCAGGGATTGGATTCTACTATTGTTGCTGCAGTTAATCACGTTCCGGACTGAATCGTGTTCATTCTGCATCCACCTTGTCGAGCCCCCTCATTATTTTATAAGTTTCGATAAGATCACCTCTCATTCTTCTGAGCTCCAATGTGTATAGGCCCAACCTACTCAACGTATCTTCATAAATCAATCCCGTCATCTCTGGAATCAACTTTCTCTGAACAGCCTCCAATGCAAGTATACCCTTCCTTAAATATGGAGACCAAAATACGGAGTCCATTACAGGCAAAATGCCAAGCAAACCAGCAGCACACTGGCACCTTAACAGTGTCTCATCGGCCTACAGTTTTTTCTTAAAATCAATTTGCTGAGAGGATATAAACTTAAACCAGGTTTACAGGCGTGTTGCTCGATTCACATATTGAGGTGGAAGAGATGCTGTGGGACACATGCTAAGTCCAGTAGCTGAAAGTGATTAAAAGACTGGGCTTAGTTTTTAGTGATCCCGGGCGTGTTACCAATACCAGCAAAATCGAAGCCCAAGGAATAACGGGGACAGTGGCAGCATTGATATGAAAGTGGCTAAGTGACACAAACAGAGTAGTGGTGAACGGTTGTTTTTCAGACTGGAGGAAGTGGTGTTCCCCAGGGGTCGTTACTGGGGCTACTGCTTTTCTTGATCTATATTAATTACTTAGACTTGGGTGTACAGGGCACAATTTCCAAATTTGCAGATGAAACAAAACTTGGAAGGATAGTGAACACTGAGGAGGATAGTGATCCACTTCAGAAAGACATACAGGCTGGTGGAATGGGCAGACATGTGGCAGATTAAATTTAACGTGGAAGAGTTAAAAGTGATACATTTTGTTCGGAAGAGGAGAGGCAATATAAACTAAATGGTACAATTTTAAAGGGGTGAGTGAACAGAGACCCAGGAGTATGTGTGCACCAATCGCTGAAGATGGCAGCGCAGGTTACGAAAGTGGTTACAAAGACTTACGGGACCCTAGGCTTCATGAATAGATGCATAGAGTACAGAAGTGTGGATATTATGATCAACCTGCACAAAATATTGGTTTGGTCTCAATTGACGTATTGTGTCCAATTCTGAGCACCGCATTTTAGTAAATATGTGAAGGCTTTGGCGAGGGTGTAGAAAAGATTTACGAGAATGATTCCAGGGATGAGCGACTATGTGGATAGTCTGGAGAAGCTGGGGTTGTTCTCCTCAGAACAGAGAATATTGCGAGGAGATTTGACAGAGGTGTTCAAAATCATGAGGGGTCTGTACAGAGTAGATAGAAACTGTGCCCATTGGCAGTAGGGTCGTGACAGAGGACATAAATTTAAGATGATTAACAAAAGAACCAAAGGCAACATTAGAAAAATATTTTTTACATAGCTAGTGGTTAGGATCTGGAATGCACTGCCTGAAAGGATGGTGGAGGCAGACTCAATCACGGCTTTCGAAAGGGAATTAGATAAGTACCAGAGAGAGATAAATCTGCAGGGCTATGGGGAAAGGGAGGGGGAGTGGGATTAGCTGAATCTTTTGCAGATAGCCTGCATGGGCTCAATGGGCCAAATGGTCTCCTTCCGTGCTATAACCAGTCTCTGTTTCTAAGATGATGAAAAACCTGTTGCCCAGGATGCTCCATCTCCCGGGCACTGGGACCTAGTTGTGAACAGAGACCCTGAGGCCGCACCCACTCTCTGTTCCTGAACCAAGATGGCCACGCATGCACCCTGACCCCGCCCTGTGCAAGATGGCGGCCAGTGACCCCGCTCACCTGGGACTGTCGGCTCTAATTCGGGGCCTGAGACCGACACCGGGTGTTGACAGAGCTTCCCAGCCCACCCGTGGGTCTAAGTCCTGCCGTGCGGCCACAATTTCCTCCTGTCTCCCTGAACTGCCTGTCGGACCGAAGTCCGCCTCCACTGCCTGCGCAAACAGTGAGGGAGATGCAGACTCGGCCCTGCCCACTGGGGGCGGCAAGCCCCGCCCGCTGAGCCAACCCCGCCCCTCGCACACTCTGATTGGTTAAAGGACCAACCGCCTGGACGCTCCTCCAGCCCTGCACTGCGCTTGTCGCTCTTCCTATTGGTCTGGAGGCACATCAATCTGTCGGGCAGTGTGAGCTGAGCATGCGTGGTGGGTGAGAGATGGGCGGGTGGGAGGGAGCGGGTTAAGAAACCCCGACGGGGGGAACGCGGGCGTCAAAGAGCCCGAGTGGTGGCCCAGGCCGCACCCGAGAGAAAACACTCCGTATCATCCGCTTCACACACCCGCTGTGGGCCTCAGGCCCCGAACAAGAACCGCGAGCAGATGTCTCCGGCCAGAAACATTTCCATGTAAGTCCCTATTCCAGGAGGAGTGTGAGATTCCGGTGGGGAGACCTTCTCTTCCCGCACTGCAAAGCGCGCTCCCCTCCTCCAGGTTCCCACGCAGGAGATGCAGTGACGTGTGACTGCTCAACCAATCAGATAAAGGATTCTCAATTAACAGTAACGGGATCTCCCTATGTACTAGTTCTCATTGCTGTTAATTGAGAAAAACAATGAACATAATAACACCAAATAAAAAATTAGTAACACACCGTAATTTAAATTAAATTTAATAAATATCTTAGAGAAAAAAAACATTTGCGAGTTTTTAAAAAGGTTTTTTAAATTATGGTTTAAAATAATCTAGTGGGCAGAGTTTCTAAAAAAATAAAGTTTTTTTTTAAATGTTATTTTCTATGTTTTAAGTGTGTTTTAAAACACTTACATCTGTAAAAGTAGGCTACGCTCCTGTTTTTATCTGATGCAAGAGGTTTTGAGGACATTTGCTGGGCAAGATATGGGTAAATCCAGGAATCTTGCCCATACAAATGTGCTCGCTCCCGTTATGCGTTGGATCTGTCAAGCTCATTGTGTACTGGAAACAGACTTTTGCGATGCCTTCCCAGGTCCTTGCACACTCCGTACGGATCCGGGGAGGCCGGGATTTCCAGGCCAATGTTGTGAGTTTCTATCCTGGACTTTTGATGGCTTTTGTAAACTCCTGTTACAGGCTGTGAGAAGGGTAGCATTTACAGACTGCACACTCAAACCCAACATCACATTAAGGTCTGACAGTGTCACTCCATTCACCAGGGCCCCAATATCATCGGCCTTTGAATGTGGAAGGTGAAACGTTTGTTGTGTTTGTGGGAAAAGATTTCAAACATCAGTGTGAATGGAAAAGCACCGAGACTCTCTCTCACTCACACACACAAACACGAGCGAGAGTGTCCCAGTGTACTGGCTGTGGAAAGAGCTTAAATCAGTTAGACAGCCTGAAAAAACATCGTACCATTGACAGCGGGGAGAAACCGTACACGTGTAATGTGTGTGGACCAGGCTTCAACCGAGTGTCCAACCTGAAGAGATACACCATGGAGAAACCGTGGAAATATGGGGACTGTAGGAAGAGATTCAATTACACGTCCCAGCTGGAAATTCATCGACGCAGTCACACTCGAGAGAGGCTGTTCAGTTGCTCTTACTGTCTGAAGACTTCCAAAAATTCATCGTACCTGCGAAACTTCAGCAAATTTATACTCGGGTGAAGCTGTTCACCTGCTCAGTGTGGGAAGGGATTTTCTCAATACAACCACACCCTGGCACACCAGCGAGTTCACACTGGCGAGTGATCGTTTAGGTGCTTTAACTCTGCAAAGATATTTGCTCACTCGCCCAACCTACTGAAACAACAGCGAGTTCACACCAGGGAAAGGTCATTCACCTGCTCCGTATGTGTGAAGGGATTCACTCGTTCATCTAACCTGCTGACCCACAAGCGAGTTCACACTGGGAAAAAGCCGTCTCCTGCTCGGTGTGTGGGATGAGATTCGCTCAGTCATCCAACCTCAGGACACACCAGCTTGTTCACACTGATAAAATACCTTTTAAATGTTCTGACTGTGGGAAGAGCTTTCAAACACAAAGGATCTGCTGACACACCACTGAATTCACACTGGGGAGAGACCGTTCACCTGCCCTGACTGTGCAAAGGGATTCACTAATTTTTCCAACGTGCTGACACACCAGTGAGTTCACAAGTGTTTCAGGGGTTGTATTCTGCTGTTACTGTTAATCATATCCAGGCTTGAACCATGTTCATTCGGGCAGTTGGGGTTTGTAAAGCTGCTGTTAGTAATCCCTATAACTGTGCTGGAGTTTAATCTGCATCAATGTCAAATAAATCAGGTTTGTTTCACAGACACTCAGTCTGTCGAGTCCTTGATGTCTCGACAATAAGACGAGCTGATTGAGTACGTGTTACAAACTGTGTGGAATCCATTTCAAAACTGAGTTCCCACAACTTTTTAAAAGATGGATCTGCAATATGTCCAAGTCTGACAGGAAATTAATGATTCTTATATCACAGGATCCAGTCCAACCATCCAGGGAAGTGAGTCCCTGTAATATTGGATTTTAACCTATTGGAAATATTCTGATAATCTGTTATTGTCACAGGGCAAAGCAGCATTGTTTGTTTAACATCAATTTAGTCAAACTCAATGGGCAATCCAATCTTCAAAGTGGATTATCTCCTTAAAGCTGATGGTGTCGGCAGTTCTGAAGCTCATTTCTCACTGTGAGGGTTTCAAAATGAGAAGCTTTAACAACAACCGATGTTTCACAGAAGGATTTCTCACCAGACCAAAGGACATTGGTGGACTTTAATGGGCTGTTTGTGTCACTGGGCTACAGGAGGAAAGCTGGTGGCAGCAAACAGACAGTTTAACAGCCTGTCCATGGTCCACTCTAAACCACGCCTTCTCTCTCTCACTATTTATGGACATTGCTGCAGTAATTGCTCCTCTGACCTATTCTCCCTTGTCCCTGCTACACCCCTAATACACGGCCTACACAACCACTCTCCCCGACATCCTCACTGTGCTGGAATCCACAATAGTCTCCCCATCTGCTCCTGTTTCTCAACCTGGATCCTAAAACTACTAAACTCAGTCTGCCCTTCCTGAAGTCTACAAGCTCTAAAGCTGAGGCTTAGTGTCCCTCAGACCTGTCTCTTTGATTTATCTGCCCTTCTCTCCTTCTCTTTCCCCCTTGTTTATGTTCCACAATCTGGGCCCTGGCCCTTCCCCGGGGATTCAAAAGAGAGTAAACTTCCCTCTGCACTGTTCCAACAAAAACTCCCATGGCAGGTACGGGGGGGTGTAGATACAGAGTAAAGCTCCCTATACACTGTCCAACAAACACTCCCAGGACAGGTACAGCACGGGGTTAGATAGAGAGTAAAGCTCCCTCTACACTGCCCATCAAACACTCCCAGGACAGATACAGGGTGTTAGTTACAGGGTAAAGCTCCCTCTACACTGTCCCATCAAACACTCCCAGGGCAGGTACAGCATGGGGTTAGATACAGAGTAAAGCTCCCTCTACACTGTCCCATCAAACACTCCCAGGGGAAGTACAGGGGGTTAGATACAGTGTAAAGCTCCTTCTGCACTGTCCCATCAAACACTCACAGGGCATATACAGCACGGATTAAATAGAGTAAAGTTCCCTCTACACTGCCCCATCAAACATTCTCAAGAAAGTTAAAGATACAGAGTAAAGCTCCCTCATCACTGTTCAATCAAACACTCCCACAGCTGGTATAGCCCAGGTTAGATAGAGAGTAAAGCTCCCTCTGCGCTATCCCATCAAACAGTCCCAGGGCAGATACAGCATGGGATGGATGCTGATGTGAGCATTGAGGTTGGGTGTCACTGATGCTGACCTCACTGCCTGTTGTGTTTACAAAATGACAAATTAGGGCATACCTGTGTGAGCTAATACGAGAATCCAAAGAAATTCCCTTTGTATGGGCACAGAGACTCATTCCCTTTAAAAAGCAATAGAGACTGTGTGAAACTAAGAAAGAAGCATTAATGGACGATTAAAATTAAACTGGATGTTGGCACTTGTAAATAGCGGTCCACAAGCCGACATCCGACTGATCGGCGACTGCTGAGGCTGTTGGGTCAGAACCAGGGGGCGAGAGCCAATGTTTGAGCCGGGGCGCTGTACATGGCGATAACATCAGCATGACGGAGCTCAGCAAAGCGAGGCACAACGTGTTACCGCCACCTCAAAACTCCCGACAGGTTTGGTAGGAGATGCTGTTCTCACCGCGTCTGGTCACAAACTCATTTAAAGCCCGTTATCGCCAGCCGGGGGCACTGACAGGAGACTCAAAGGAGCAAAATTTCACCCCTCGCCCTTTAAACATGGACAGAGACACTGCAAATTTAATCCGGCTCAGAGACACCCCAAATCGCTGGAGAAATACCACCAACACTGTCTCCGCAAGATCCTACACATCCCCTGGGAGGACAGACACACCAACGTCAGTGTTCTCGATCTGACCAACATCTCCAGCATCAAAGCACTGAGCACACTCGACCAGCTCCGCTGGGCAGGCCACATTGTCCACATGCCCCACACCAGACTCCCAAAGCAAGTGCTGTACTCGGAGCTCCGACATGGCCAGCGAGCCCCAGTGGGGCAGAGGGAACGTTACAGGGACAACCTCAAACCCTCCCTGATAAAGTGTAACCTCCCCACCGACACCTGGGAGTCCCTTGTCGCAGACCATCCATAGTGGAGGCAGTGTATCCGGAAGGGCGCTGAGCATTGCCGAGAATGAGCAGAAACCAAGCTCAGGCAGCGGAAAGAGCGAGTGGTCAACCTGTCCTACCTGACATACACTCTCATTCCCCTGGGCTGCTCACTCACCTTTACACTGGATCAAATCTTCCTCCATCCCCAGGGACTGCCCACCTTGGTGACGGTGATGAAGATGATAGAGGCCCAGTGACACTGCCCCTTTAAATAGACACAGCCTGCCCCTTTATGGAGCGCGCCCTGGATTGTTCGGCGATGGATTGCTGCCGTAGCCCCGCCCCCGCCGCTGATTCGCGGCGAGCAGCGCGCGCTGGGAGTGGGGTGGGGCTGCTGCCCCGCGCGGCCTCGCCATTGGCTGCGGGCCGAGTGACGGTTGGCGTTTGGGGGCGCGCTGCGCTCGCGGCCCCGGATGTTGGCAGAGCCGCAGCGGGTGAGGCGGGGATTTGTGCGCAGGCGTGGGGCCAGCCATTGTGGAGATTGGCGGCGGGCGGGCGGATCGAGCGGCCCGGGGTGCGCCCAGGTTCCCTCTGGACTCACTTACAACGCGGGGGCGGGCCGGGTGGCCCAGGTTCCCTGTGGACTCACTGACACGGCGGGGGCCCCTAGGTTCCCTGTGGACTCACTGACACCGCGGGGGCGGACTGGGGGGCCCAGGTTCCCTGTGGACTCACTGACACCGCGGGGTGCCCAGGTTCCCTGTGGACTCACTGACACCGCGGGGGCGGGCCAGGGGGCCCAGGTTCCCTGTGGACTCACTGACACCGCGGGGGGCCCAGGTTCCCTGTGGACTCACTGACACCGCGGGGGCGGACCCAGGATCCCTTTGCACTCACTGACACTGCGGGGGCCGACCGAGCGGGCCCAGGTTCCCTGTGCAATCAGTGACACCGCGGGGGCGGACCGGGGGGCCCAGGTTCCCTGTGGACTCACTGACACCGCAGGGACGGGCCGGGGGGCCCAGGTTCCCTGTGGACTCACTGACACCGCGGGGGCGGACCGGGGTGCGCCTAGGTTCCCTGTGGACTCACTGATACCGCCGGGGCGGGCCGTGAGGTTTGGACCGCCGCATCGTCGGCAGGAGGGCAGCGGCTGCAGGGCAGCTTCGGGCGGGGCCGGGCCTCGGTTACTGGCGGGGGGCGGATGGAGAGAGATGGCGGTTTATGCGGAGTTCGGCCGCCAACTGTGCGATGTGCGGGGCCGCCCACCCGTGGGGAGCAGGGAGCGAGAGGGGCGGGGCTTCCTCTGACGTCACAGTTCTCATTATTTTCTCGCTGAAGGGCAGGGAGCATGCGCGGCGGCCATCTTAGTGCAGGGAGACCATCAGGCACAGGACTGTGATCAATGACATATGCGGCGGCCATCTTGGTGCAGGGAAGCCATCAGGGACAGGGTGGTGTGCAGTGAAATGTGCGGCGGCCATCTTGGTGCAGGAAGGCCATCAGGGACAGGATGGTGAGCAGTGACATGCGCGCCGGCCATCTTGGTGCAGTGAGGCCATCAGGTACAGGATGGTGATCAATGACATGTGCGGCGGCCATCTTGATGCAGGGAAGCCATCAGGGACAGGATGGTGTGCAGTGAAATGCGCGGCGGCGGCCCAGTGGGCCCAGGTTCCCTGTGGACTCACTGGCACCGCGGGGGCGGCCCGGCGGGCCCAGGTTCCCTGTGGACTCACTGACACCGCTGGGGCGGGCCGAGCGGGCCCAGGTTCCCTGTGGACTCACTGACACCGCGGGGGCGGACCGAGCGGGGCCAGGTTCCCTGTGGACTCACTGACACCGCGGGGGCTGACCCAGGTTTCCTGTGGACTCACTGACACCGCGGGGGCGGACCCAGGATCCCTTTGCACTCACTGACACTGCGGGGGCCGACCGAGCGGGCCCAGGTTCCCTGTGCAATCAGTGACACCGCGGGGGCGGACCGGGGGGCCCAGGTTCCCTGTGGACTCACTGACACCGCAGGGACGGGCCGGGGGGCCCAGGTTCCCTGTGGACTCACTGACACCGCGGGGGCGGACCGGGGTGCGCCTAGGTTCCCTGTGGACTCACTGATACCGCCGGGGCGGGCCGTGAGGTTTGGACCGCCGCATCGTCGGCAGGAGGGCAGCGGCTGCAGGGCAGCTTCGGGCGGGGCCGGGCCTCGGTTACTGGCGGGGGGCGGATGGAGAGAGATGGCGGTTTATGCGGAGTTCGGCCGCCAACTGTGCGATGTGCGGGGCCGCCCACCCGTGGGGAGCAGGGAGCGAGAGGGGCGGGACTTGCTCTGACGTCACAGTTCTCATTATTGTCTCGCTGAAGGGCAGGGAGCATGCGCGGCGGCCATCTTAGTGCAGGGAGACCATCAGGCACAGGACTGTGATCAATGACATGTGCGGCAGCCATCTTGGTGCAGGGAAGCCATCAGGGACAGGATGGTGTGCAGTGAAATGTGCGGCGGCCATCTTGGTGCAGGAAGGCCATCAGGGACAGGATGGTGAGCAGTGACATGCGCGCCGGCCATCTTATGCAGGGAGACAATCAGGCACAGGACGGTGATCAATGACATGTGCGGCGGCCATCTTGGTGCAGGGAAGCCATCAGGGACAGGATGGTGCGCAGTGAAATGCGCGGCGGCCATCTTGGTGCAGGCAGGCCATCAGGGACGGGATGGTGAGCAGTGACATGCGCGCCGGCCATCTTGGTGCAGTGAGGCCATCAGGTACAGGATGGTGAGCAGTGACATGAGTCAAGCTGCAGCAGCTGGGGTGGTTCTCCGTGGAGCAGTGAAGGTGGAGGGCAGCATTAAATCAGGAAGCTTCAGATTGAGTCAGGGAACAGAATGGTTCAGCTCACAGAATCGGAGAATGGTTGTAGCACGGAAGGCCATTCGTCCCATCGAACCCGTGCAGGCTCCCAGCGAGTCCCCCTCCCTTTCCCCCGCCCTTTCCCCCCTCGCCAATCGCCTTAAATCTGTGTTCTCTGGTTCTTGACCTTTTCGCCAATGGGAACAATTTCTCTCTCTCGCTCTTTATCTCTCTCCATTTTTTAACCAATGAGGGAATTTAGGGTTACTGGGAGCGGGCGGGTAAGTGGAGCTGATTCCGCGGCCAGATCAGCCATGATCTTGTTGAATGGCGGAGCAGGCTCGAGAGGCTGGATGGCCTACTCCTGTTCCTAATTCTTATATTCTTATGTCTACTCTGTCCAGACACCTCATGATTTTGAACATCGCTATCAAATCTCCTCTCAATCTTATCTGCTCCAAGGAGAACAACCCCAGTCTATCCAAGAAACTGAAGTCCCTCATCTCGTGAATCATTCTTGTAAATCTTTACTGCACCCTCTCTAAGACCTTCGCATCCTAAAGTGCGGTGCCCAGAATAATACTCCAGTTAAGGCCAAACTAGTGTTTTCTAAACGTTCATCATAACATTCTTTGCTGCTTTTGTACTCAAAACATCTGTGAGGCTCAGGATTCCGTAAGCTTTTTTAATCACTTTCTCAACCTGTCCTGCCACCTTCAGCGATTTGTGGACGTATACCTGCACGTCTCACTGTTCATGCACCCCCTTTAGTTTTGTACACTTTAGTTTATATGGCCTCACCTCATTCATTTAATCATGCTTCTCTAATTTTATTTCCCAATTCAGATTCACGGCTTAATTTTATTTCTTCCTCTGAGCCCCTCAACTTAATCTGGCAGCGTAATGTTGGCCAGTGGTGACTGATTGCCCTGGGAACCAACAGGAAGAAAGCTCAGAGTCTGGTGAGCTCGGGGAACAGCATGTTCTGAAACCAATCGTGGTGCTCGATGGTTGGATCATGAGTCGGGCTGTCCGGTGTGTCAGTGTGAACCCCTGTTAAACAATTTCTCTTTTAAAAGTTAAATCCAGATTTCTTTTGTCAACTAAACAGTTTAAAATGTGTCAGAATTGTCTTTCCCTGGAGTTCTATTGTGATTTTCAGACATTTAAGTGCCAAATGGATTATGTGTTTAACGATCATTCAATTCCCTCTTTCCATGTCGCTGTTAGTGAAAGGTACATAGATCGATTTCTGCTCATTATGCAATTGTTGGAGTTTAAAGTAACATCCTTCCTGGTGGTAGTGAGTCACATTCTGTGCCGGGTGAGGTGGCTGATGGCATCGGCCTTTCAAATACTCATTGTCTTGTTCAAATCTCTCCACCGACTCGGCCCTCCCTATCTCTGTAACCTCCACAAACACACCAACACTCTTAATAAGATGGGCTACTTTTCTTTGGAACAGAGGAGATTGAGCTTAATGAGGTTTATAAAATTATGAGTTGCCGAGATGGAGTGGATAGGAAGGACCGATTTCCCTTCGCAGAGGGGTCAACAACTAGAGGGCATAGATTCAAAGTAACTGGTAGGAGGGTTAGAGGCGATTTGGGTTGAAATTTCTTCACCCAAAGGATGGTGGGGATCTGGAACTCACTGTCTGAAACGGTGGCAGAGCTGAAACCCTCACCACCTCAAAAACATTACTTGGATGTGCACTTGTAGTGCCAAAACCTACAGGGCTATGGACCAAGAGCTGGAAAGTGGAATTAGGTTGGATGAAGCTTGTCAGGTGGAAACGGAAAGAGCATTTTCGGTGCTGGTGATCATAAGAAGATAAGAAATAGGAGCAGGAGTCGGCAATTTGGCCCCTCGAGCCTGCTGCTCCATTCAATCAGATCTGATCTGATCCTGGCCTCAACACTACATCCCCACCTGCTCCTCATAATCCTTGACACCCTTATTCAAAAATCTGTCCATCTCCACCTTAAATATATTCAATGACCCAGCCTCCACAGTCCCTGGGGTCGAGAATTCCAAAGAATCACGACCCTCAGATAAGAAATTCCTCCTCATTTCTGATTAAATGGGCGACCACTTATTCTAAAACTATTCCCCCTAGTTCTAGATGCCCCCATGAGCTGAAATATCCTCTCGGCATCTGCGCTGTCCAGCCCCCTCCATAAATAAGGAGACCAAAACTGTACTCAGTACTCCAGGTGTGGTCTTGCCAATACCCAGTACAGTTGTAGCAGGACTTCTTTACTTTTATACTCCATCACCTTTGGAATAAAGTCCAACATTTCATTTGACTTCCGGTTACTTTCTGTACCTGCATACGAAACTTTTGGATTTCATGTACATGATCCCGCAGATCCCTCTTCCGTCTCCCAGATCACAATTCAGTTAGATTTAGGGTAGTTATGGAAAAGGACAAAGATAGACCTGGGATAAAAAGTACTCCACTGCGGAAAAGCTATTTTTACAAAGCTAAGATATGATTTAGCCAGTGGACTGGAAGCAGCTACTTGAAGGTAAATCAGTGTCACAGAAGTGACAGGCATTCAAGGCGGAGATTGTGAAGGTTCAGAGCAAGTATATTGCCTTGAAGAAAACGTGTGCGCCTAATAAATCTAGAGTCCCCTGGATGACAACATAAGAAATAGGAGAAGGAATAGGCCATCCGGCTCTTGGAGCCTGCTCATGGCTGATTACGGATTCAAACCCACTTTCCCATCTGATCTCCATATCCCTTGATGCCACTAGAGTCGAAAACTCTATCTCTCAGCCTTGAATTTTCTCAAAGACTCAGCATCCGCAGCCCTCTGGGGCAGATAATTTTAAAGATTCACACCTCTGAGTGAAGAAATTCCTCCTCATCTGTCTTTCATGGTCTGCCCCTGATCCTGAAACTGTGCCCCCTGGTCTTAGACTTCCAGCCAGGGGAATCAACCTCTAAGCAACTACCCTGTCAATCCTCTTCAGAATCTTATGTTTCAACGAGATCATCTCTCATTCTTCTAAACTCCAGAGTGTATAGGCCCATTCTACAAAATCTCTCATCATAAAACAGCCCCCTCATCCCAGGAATCAATCTGTGAAACTTTGTTACACTGTCTCCAAGGCAAGTATATTCTTCCTTAGATAAGGAGACCAAAACTGTGCACAGTAGTGCAGGTGTGGTCTAATTTAAGGCATTGTACAATTGTAGCAAGACAACCTTACTTTTATACTCCAGCACCCTTGCAATAAAGGACAACAAGCCATTTGCCTGCCTTATTGCTTGCTGTACCTGAATGCTCGCTTTCTGTGTTTCTTGCACAAGGACACCCACATCTCTCTGAACACCAACATTTAAAAGTTTCTCACCATTTAAAAGATATCCTGTTTTTCTGTTCTTCCTACCAAAGTGAATAACCTCAGATTTCGCCACATTATACTCCATCTGCCACTTTATTGCCCACTCACATAATCTATCTATATCTCTGTGCAGACTCTTGTGTTCTCCTCCCACCTAGTTTTGTATCATCAGAACACTTAGATACATTACACTCGGTCTCTTTGATGGGGAGAATCGCCTTTCTCCTCGCAACAAGCCCGGATTCTACAGACTGATACCTTGGATAAGTGTCAACGATCTATTATTCCAAAACATGCAGTGGGAGCTTCGCACTTCTCAGCTTCTGAGAGAGGATCTCCACCGAGCTGTTCAAATTACACCTTCATTATATAGGTTTTGGCACAAGTGTCCTCGTAGATGGACATTTACAGTGATGTGATTGGGTGTACCAACGCATGATCGAATAATAATTTGTTCCCTTCTTCCAGGTGTCACTCACATTATATTGTTACATGGTTATATTAGTTCCCGTTTGATTTTTTTACTGCTCCCTTGATCCCGAGTTCAACGAATGGTCATCCCGTGGCTCGATTGTGTTTTATATGTACGTGTGGTTTTAAGCATTCCGCTTGTTTAGCCAGCTCAGGGCCTTCACAATAGCCAGATAACATCTTTGCTAATCAATCTTGCCCTTACAATCCCCCCCCCCTTTGCCCATTGGCTATATACCGCAAGATAGGCCAATCTGCCGGCCCCTCATTATTTCAGGGGTAGTGCTTTTGTCAGCTTAATCCGTCCGTCTGCGTGGCCAAGCTCTTACATCCGGATGGTTTCTCGTATATCTTTCCCTTTACAAACCATTTACGCATTTTACAGATTTTTACTGAGATACTAAAGGTTGGTTTCTTCAAAGGCTTTTATGATGGCCTGAGCTATGGCTTTCATCGCCTGTCGATTACATTTCAAACATAATTCAATCAACAATACCATTAAAATCAGACATTGCACAATCACCAATACATGGGATACGATTCTTATCCAGGGGTGCACCTGCACGTTTAGTCCAAAGTTCCAAAGCCTTGTATACCAGGATTGGTTTGCCAACATTTCTTTAGTGTCCTTCTGGAATTTGTCCATCATCTTCATCAGGATGATGTACTTTTGCCGTTGCACATGGATGTCCTGTTCCAACTTAGTTTGTTCTTCACTAAGTTTGGGTATATGTCGTCCTTGTGGTCCCTCAAAACCCTTATACCCTGCTTTGATAGTGTCCACTGCCATCCCATTGACGGACTCTCCTTTCAATTCCGGATATATAATATATCTCTAAATGTCGACGTCGACTTGTGGCACAAAACAGAAGTCTGTGAAAATGATCGGGCAGTGGGTAACTCCCCCCACCGTCATGTTGACCGCCGTGGTGCTCACACACCATTCTCCTTTTCCTTGTGAGGCTGCTGTCGTTTCAGCGTCCAGTTTCAGTGTTGTGACAGTCGACACACGTTCTTCCGTTCAGCCAGATCCACAGTCGTTGTTATTGAGGTCTGGGTGCTCTCGGCATAAAACAACTTGATTATTCTTACAACAATCTTTAATATAGACACCTTTGGTTTTGCTTCCCTTGTTAATTACGTACTAGTGCAATTTGTGATACAGCACACGGGTCTGATTCCTTATTTCTCCAACATTGCTTACTTGGTGCAAAGTGTTTCCCTTTGTCACGCTGGATTGTGGTATTGATAACAAACCCTAATATATTCTGAGGTCCGGTTACACACCTGTTCTTAGGGACCCAGACATATCTATTCCACCGGACCTCACAGGCTTGCGTGTCATCTTGCCCAATGTCCATCCATCAAATTCATCATTGGTTATCCATTCCCATTCTGGTGTTGTTCTAAGTTATGTTCCACCGTATTGAGCATCCAAGCCCCATATCCCGCACAAGCTATCTCGGCTGCCATTCTTTTACTCATAGTTTATCCAGCCTGGTTTACCAAATTTATCATTTTTGCATGGGCCCGCAATGTATCGGCAACCTGTAGCAGTTCCCGTTCTGCCCAATCCCCTAGCCGGACCTGCATTTTCTCGTTATCATCTCCCCTTTCCAGCAGTCCTTTTAAGGTCTGTGTGAGGATAATCTGCTCTTCCATTGTTTGAAGATCTATTGTATTAACCGTCGCAATGCCCACCATGTATCCCGCGCCCAGCATTTCTAATAGTCCCCTCTTTCTCCTCCCGCCTTTCCCTTTTTTGTTCAGCTTTTTTATGCTGAACTTCATAATCTTGGATTGCGGTCCCTCAAGGACTCTTCAGGTTAGGATTTTATATCAGCTCATAGTTTTCTTACCGCAAAACAGTGGGATCGTTATATCCGTTAGGTTTAACAATACCGTAATTACCCTTTGGCGTACCCCAAAGTGGATATTGTCTTTAGTTCTTTTTATTACTAATCCTCTTTCCCCCTGTGTCATATGTGGACATCCTGGGTGTTCTGAGGTCATTGTGGTTGGGGCTATTGTGGTGTTTGGGATCTGTATCTGACACACGAACATTTCCCATAAGGAACCATTACCGCATTGTGATTCCCTGATGGGTATGAAGGTAGTCCCCTCTGCATCTCCGGTGAGGTTACATCTAACCACACACATTTGTTTGGATGTCCTTGGTCCGAGCTATTCATACATGACCATGACCGGTTCTGCCATGAGTGTCCCTTATCCGGGCTTGTCCATTCCACTTCAAGTCGCCCCCTTTGGCATTTTCCGCAAAAGATTGAGTTTGTAGTGGAAATATTTACTTGATAGCTGTCTGGGAAACGTACCGCTGGGTGGTGGTATATGATGGGGTTACCCAGTATTCCTCCTACTAGGACTAAGACTCTGTAAAACAACATGTTTTCCTGGTCGTCACCGGTCAGTTCGGGTCTCATGTTACACATAACGTTTTAACTGTGTCCACCCTTTCCACCGTCCGGTTCCATCTATCGCCACACACGTGCACGTTTCGCTTACCATTATTACCTGGTGAGGGTCTGTCCATTTTGGTGAGAATCCTGGCTTTTCGGTGTTTATTTTTTACAATTACCTTGCTCCCAACCTGTGGTATCTGAGCCTTTTGTTCCATGGTGCCAGTTTCCAAGTCCTTGATCCTTTGCTGATCCCTGGCGTGTGCCTTCAGATGGTGTAATTGTTCTCATAATTCCATCACAAATCTCTTTACTTGGTCCCGGTCAGTCAAACGTCATCACTTCCCATCACTAGAACCTCAGGTAATCTCACTGCACTTCCTGTCATTAGTTCGAAAGGCATGAGTCCGGTGGTCTGGTTTGGGGTCGCCCATAACTTCATTAATATCCGGGTCAGCATTTCGACCCATCCATTTCCTGTCTCATCGATCACCTAGGCTAATGTCGCCTTCAGTGTCCTATTCGTTCCTTCTACTAATCCCAACGATTCTGGATGATGGGCGATATGGAATTTCTGCCTGATTCCCAGTTTGCGCATGTTAAGCATTTCCTACCGTAATTTTCTATATCTCTTCCCATTCCAATCCACCACCAGCATCGGGACATTGAACTGGTCATGCTGGTCATACCTGTATGTGCATACCCGTGGTATATACACAATAGGTTTTGTCGAATGCATTCTGGGTCTACCACATTACAATCTTTCCTCCAGATTCCGTCCGTGCCTTGTTTAGCTCCCCGTCATTTCCATTCATTTTGTTCCTGCTGCAGGGTTGCTCCTGTACTTTAAACATATTTACTTCTGGCACAAGTGCACAGGCGCTTATTTTAGACCGTACGCCCCCTGCTTTTGCCGCTCGCTTGGCTGCCTCATCCGCCCATGCATTCCCTTACTGATGTCTGTCAGTGATTTTCTTATGGGCTTTGATCTTTATTATTGCACATTCCTGGGGCTGGAGGGAAGCCTTTAACAATTCCTTCACTATGTTCTCGTGTCCAATTGGTCCTCCCACTGGTGTCATACAACCGCGCCGACTTCAGGCTACTGTATAATCGTGGACCACCCCAAACACTTCTCGGCTGTCTGTATATATAGTAACTCTTTTAACTTTTGCCCGTTTGAGGGCTTCTGTTAGGGATACTAATTCGGCCACTTGGGCTGAGAGTCTCCCTTCTAACTGCCCAAATCCCTGTGTTTGCCCTTCACGATCTGCTACGGCTACTGCCCACCCTGTTCGGGGCATTCCGTTGATGTACGGACGGGACCCATCTACTTAAAGGTCCATGTCTGCTCCCTCGAGTGGCTCTTCCTTTATCGAGCTACTTTGCTCTGCCCCCTCTATCGGGTTACATTCATGATCCTGGCCTTCCGTAATGATCCATCCTGTGGGGTTGTTGCAGCTATCTTTTACTATCGTTACTGTGCCACTCGAGAGTATTGGTACCGCCTCCCATTTCGTTTTTCTTGCATCTGACACTGTTCTCAGTCTCCCTGTGTTTAGTACCTATACCAGGGTATGTTGCGTATGCAGGATTATTTGTCCTGACATTACTACAGGTTCACTAATTCCGACTGCGCAGTCGAGAGCAGCTGCACAGCTAGATAATCCTGCAGCTACAGGTTGTTGCTTAGTGGAGTAACACACCACCGGTCGTTGCCTGTCCCCATGTTGCTGGGTCATCACCGCATTATAGTGTTTTTTGTTGTGGCGATTATGAATGTGGAATGGTTTATTCTGCATCGGTTGTCCCAGGGATTGGGATGCTCATTAGGGCCTGTTCAGCTGTTCAAACGCTGTTTCTTGTTCGGAGCCCCAGTCTACCGGATTTTGGAGGGCTTTCCTCCTTTTACCAAATCTTGTATGGGCTGAGCCATTTCTGCATATCCCGGGATAAATTTCTGACAGAAATCAAACAGTCCTTAACCTGTCTGTCTACCTTTACGGTCCCTGGCTTTGGCATCGTCCTAATGCCCTCCTTCCAATCCTCTGGCATCTGCCTTTTCGCTTGTGTTACTACGTACTCTAAGTACGTGACTTGGCCCTTCCCTCTTTGGGCCTTTCTTGGGTTAGCGTTCAGCCCTGCCTATTGTAGGGCCTGCAGCACCGTGGTCAATGCCAGCACGTGCTGTTTCTCCGTGGTGGACGGTATAAGAATGTTGTCCATATATTGCAAGAGGGTACTTCCTCCCCCGACTTCTATTGGCTCCAGGATCCCAGCCAGCATCCGGTGGAATATACTCGGGCAGTTATAGAATCCTTGTGGCACTCTAGTCCATGTAAAGTGCTTTCCTCTTGGTGAAGGCGAAATTCCCTTGTGACTGATCGTCTAAGGGTATGGCCCAAAATCCATTTTCTACATACAATACGGTGAATATTTGATGTACTGGGCTCAGGTCATTGAAAATCATTGTCAGGCTGGCCAGCATCCGGTGCTCCCGGGGTGTAACTTTATTTAAGGCGGAATACTTTATAGTCAGCCTGGATGAAGCATCTGGTTTCTTTCGTGGCCATACTGGTGAGTTAGTCGTAGCTAATGTTTGTCTCACCACCCCTTGCCTTTCCAATTCTTTCACTATCTGAAGGACAGCTGCTTCAGTGTAGGGTTTCACTGGGTATCGCCGGCGGGCTTTATGTTCTGGGCCTGGGATCTTTACTGGCTCGAGCCCTAACAACCCACAGTCCTGTTTGTGTTGGACCCATAGGGCAGGGTAAAACTGACATATACTTCCCCAGGCGTCCTTTGTTTCCCACTCGGGATCTATTGGACGGATCACAGCCACCCTCTGCTGCTAATGGCCCGGGTGGTTAAATTTACACTGAGTTTTTGTGCTTGTCTCCCCAGACTACTCGGTTACACTGGGGGTCTGTTAATACAGTTATTTCCCTTAATGTTTCTGTTCCTAATATGTTGCCATCGGGATTGAAGCAGCACCAAAACTGGGTGGGTAGTATTATTTCCTGTACTTCCAACAGTACAATTTCACTTAAAGTTGCCTTTCTGGTAGCTCCTCCCACTCCTTTTATGCTGATAGTTTCCTTGGCAAGGGGTAAGTCTAGATTAGATATGGATATTGACGCTTCCGTGTCTATCAGCATCTCGCACTGTCTGTCCCAGAACACTGGGCTCACAAATATTCTTGGGTCCTCTATTTGTGGTCCCACATCTTCACCGGGGGCCGGTAACTGTTATTGGGTGGCTGCCAACCATCGCATACTTCTGGCGTCCTCATTAGAAAGTGTCTCTTGTGGGGGGGAAGGGCGTGGAGTCCGCTGATCTTCTCTCAGGAGCTCTCCCTCTTCTCCCCTGGTCAGGGGTGGTTATCCTCCTGGGACTCCGCTAATCTGTCCGATTCCCTGTCCTTCTGGCTCTTCCCCATAGCCCAGCATTTCCTCGTTGTATGGCCTAGTTTATCACAGTTCTGGAACTTCGGCCTCGATTGTCCACCCCTCCATTGAGCATCTTTTTTCTGCTGGCACTCTGCACTAAAGTGGCCATTTCCACAATTAAAACAAGTCAAGGGGGCTGCACATAGTTTTCCTTCCTCACTTGTTCCTTCCACAGGTGCTGCCACTGCGGCCGTGTGTGCTTCTGCCGTGGCAACTTTCCTTTTCTGTGTAGCATCCAGCTCAGACGCCCATCTGGACAAGTCGTCATAGTTTTGCAATGTGACTATCCCTGTTTTTAACAGGTCTTGGTGTGCAGTACTCAATCCGTCTTTGTATATTTTTAGGAATGCTTGATTTTCCCTGGTGGGTTTTGGTATTCCTGAATACGCTTGGAAGCTCAACCATTCCCGCTCTGCATAGTCATGTGCAGATTCCCCCTTGTTTTGAGTGACCCGCAAGACGATTCCCCAGTTTATGGGTAATGCTCCTGCTCATCATCATCATAGGCAGTCCCTCGGATTGGAGGAAGACTTGCTTCCATCTTAGAATGAGTCCTTAGGTGGTTAAACAGTCCAATACGAGAGCCACAGTCCCTGCCACAGGTGGGACAGATAGTCGTTGAGGGTAAGGGAGGGCGGGACAGATTCGCTGCATGTTATTTCCACTGCGGAGCTTGTTTTCTGCATGCTCTCGGCAATGAAACTCAGGCGCTCAAACCGGACGGTCTGCACCTGGGCAGGACCGGAACCAATGTCCTACGGGGAGTGTTTGCTAGTGCTGTTGGGGAGGAGTGAAACTAATATGGCAGGGGAATGGGAACCAATGCAGGGAGACAAAGGGAGACAAGAAGGAGGCAAAAGCAAAAGACAGAAAGGAGATGAGGAAAAGTGGAGGGCAGAGAAACCCAAGGCAAAGAACAAAAAGGGCCACTGTACAGGAAAATTCTAAAAGGACAAAGGGTGTTAAAAAAACAAGCCTGAAGGCTTTGTGTCTTAATGCAAGGAGTATCCACAATATGGTGGATGAATTAACTGTGCAAATAGATGTTAACAAATATGATGTGATTGGGGTTACGGAGACGTGGCTCCAGGATGATCAGGGCTGGGAACACAACATCCAAGGGTATTCAACATTCAGGAAGGATAGAAAGAAAGGAAAAGGAAGTGGGGTAGCATTGCTGGTTAAAGAGGAGATTAATGCAATATTTAGGAAGTATAATAGCTTGGATGATGTGGAATCTATATGGGTAGAGCTGCAGAACACCAAAGGGCAAAAAACGTTTGTGGGAGTTGTGTACCGACCTGCAAAGAGTAGTAGTGATGTTGGGGAGGGTATCAAACAGGAAATTAGAGGTGCATGCAATAAAGGTGAAGCAGTTATAATGGGTGACTTTAATATGCACATAGATTGGGCGAGCCAAACTGGAAGCAATACGGTGGAGAAGGATTTCCTGGAGTGCATAAGGGATGGTTTTCTATACCAATATTTCGAGGAACCAACCAGGGGGGAGGCCATCTTAGACTGTGTGTTGTGTAATGAGAGCGGATTAATTAGCAATCTCACTGTGCGAGTCCCCTTGGGGAAGAGTGACCATAATATGGTGGAATTCTGCATTAGGATGGAGAATGAAACAGTTAATTTAGAGACCATGGTCCAGAACTTAAAGAAGGGTAACTTTGAAGGTATGAGGCGTGAATTTGCTAGGATAGATTGGCGAATGATATTGAACGGGATGACTGTGGATGGGGAATGGCAGACTTTTAGAGACCGCATGGCTGAACTACAACAATTGTACATTCCTGTCTGTTGCAAAAATAAAAAAGGGAAGGTGGCTCAACCGTGGCTATCAAGGGAAATAAGGGATAGTATTAAAGCCAAGGAAGTGGCATGCAAATTGGCCAGAAATAGCAGTGAACTCGGGGACTGGGAGAAATTTAGAACTTGGCAGAGGAGGACAAAGGGTTTGATGAGGGCAGGGAAAATAGAGTACGAGAAGAAGCTTGCAGGGAACATTAATGCGGATTGCAAAAGTTTCTATAGGTATGTAAAGAGAAAAAGGTTAGTAAAGAAAAACGTAGGTCCCCTGCAGTCAGAATCAGGGGAAGTCATAACTGGGAACAAAGAAATGGCAGACCAATTGAACAAGTAATTTGTTTCGGAATTCACTAAGGAGGACACCAACAAACTTCCGGATACAAAAGGGGTCAGAGGGTCTAGTAAGGAGGAGGAACTGAGGGAAATCTTTATTAGTCGGGAAATTGTGTTGGGGAAATTGATGGGATTGAATGCCGTTAAATCCCCAGGGCCTGATGGACTGCATCCCAGAGTACTTAAGGAGGTGGCCTTGGAAATGGTGGATGCATTGACAGTCATTTTCCAAAATTCCATTGAATCTGGATCAGTTCCTATCGAGTGGAGGGTAGCCAATGTAACCTCACTTTTTAAAAAAGGAGGGAGATAGAAAACAGGGAATTATAGGCCGGTCAGCCTGACATCAGTAGTGGGTAAGATGAATGAATCAATTATTAAGGATATCATAGCAGTGCATTTGGAAAGAGTGGCTACCCTCCACTCGATAGGAACTGATCCAGAGTCAATGAAATGTTGGAAAATGACTGTCAGTGCATCCGCTATTTCCAAGGCCACCTCCTTAAGTATTCTGTGATGCAGTCCATCAGGCCCAGGAGATTTATCGGCATAAAAGGGTACTGCACAAGATAAAAGTTCACGGGGTTGGGGGAAATAATTAGCATGGATAGAGGATTGGCTAACGAACAGAAAACAGAGATTCGTGATAAATGGTTCATTCTCGGGTTGACAATCAGTAACTAGTGGGGTGCCGCAGGGATCAGTGCTGGGACCCCAACTATTTACAATCTATATTAAAGACTTGGATGAAGGGATCAGTGTAACATATCCAAGTTTGCTGACGATATAAAAATGTTAGGAGGACAAAAAAAGCCTGCAAAGTGGACAACAATTTTGCAGATGGAGTATAATTTTGGGAAGTGTGAGGTCATGCACTTTGGCAGAAAAAATAAAAGAGCAAGTTATGATTTAAATGGAGAAAGATTTCAAATGGCTGCAGTACAACAAGTCCTGGGGGTACTTGTGCATGAAACACAAAAGGTTAGTATGCAGCTAGAGCAAATGATTAGGAAGGCCAATGGTATCTTGGCATTTATTGCAAAGGAGATGGAGTATAAAAGCAGGGAAGTCTTGTTACAGTTACACAGGGTATTCGTGAGGCCACACCTGGAATACTGCGTGCAGTTTTGGTTTCCATATTTCAGAAAGGATATACCGTGCACTCTCATTTATCCGGATACGGATCTAATGGAAAATCCGCTGGAACAGAATTTAAAATTCTGTTGCAAAATTGTTAACAATTGCATGGTGACACTCACCATGAGCATGGACTCCGAAATTCTACCATAAAACTCTAAAAACTGAATACACAAGTTCACCCTCCTCTGCCCTTGCTTTGCTGGTGTTTGTGTGTGTGTGCACGCTGCATTAGCCGCTTTCTCTCGCGGCTGCCGCTGATATTGGGAATGGGGGCAGTGCCGGCACCGGGTTCCAGGCACAGAGCCAATCCCGGATGATGTGCTCCGGAACTTCGGAGCTGGACAATCTCCTCGAGACCACCTGCAGCCACTCCCAGTGCAGCGTTCGTCCCTCCGCGATTAAAGTCCAGCGGAATTACCTGCATGCAGGTAATGTCCATATTTTGTATATTTAACTGCCTTCTTAATGTTTGTAGCTGGTTGTATTTATTCATTAAAGTTTTAACGTTAAAATGTAAACTCGCCTAATAAAAAATTCGTTTACCCGGAATTGCCAAATCCCCGAGTGATCCAGATAAACAAGATTTGCCTGTACTTGCTTTGGAGGCAGTTTAAAAAGGTTCACTTGGTTGATTCCAGAGATGAGGGGGATGACATGAGGAAATGTTGAGAAGTCTGGGCCTCAACTAATTGGAATTCAGAAGAATGAGAGGTGATCTTATCGAAATGTATAAGATTATGAGCGGGCTTGATGAGGTGGATGCAGAGAGGATGTTTCCACTGATGGGGAGACTAAAACTAGGGGCATAATCTTAGAATAAGGGGCCGCCCATTTAAAACTGAGTTGAGGAGGAACTTCTCTGAGGGTTATGAATCTCTGGATTTCGCTGCCTCAGAGAACTGTGGAAGCTGTGTCATTAAATAAATTTAATACACAGATGGACAGTTTCTTAAACGATAAGGGAATGAGGGGTAATGGGGAGTGGGCAGGGAAGTGGTTCTGAATCCATGATCGGATCAGCCTTGATCATATTACATGTCGGAGCAGCCTCGAAGGGGCATATGGCCCACTGCTGCTCCTATTTCCTTTGTTCTTATTAACTGGTCCTCTCGCTGATATCAGGGTATCTGACGCTGCTCAGCGTCACCACCTTTACACACAAGCAAATCAGCACATCCCATGGCTTGTGACCAAGACACATCCACCCTTTACTCACGCTGCTGTGGATCAGCTTGCATTGATCAGCTTAATTAGTGGCTTCATTTTAACACCAGTAAACACAACAGTAAATTTCCAATTATGAATTGTAGGATGGCTCTGGTATCTAAATGCTACATTTTGTACCACTTCACAGAGCACAATTACCTCGTTCTCTCTACAGCTTCTAGTTCTGATCAGGCAACCTACAATGTAGTACAAGGCACGAAACCCAAGGAAGGGAAATATTCATCTTGACTGGAGGAATTTGTTTATCTCGCATTGCTGTAAGGGTAGTGATTTACATGCGACTGTGACAAGTTATCTGAGAAGGGTCTGTGTTAGTAGGTGCATTATACGACTGATACCCCTGTACCAATATTTGTAAATGTGAAAAGCATTATTGCCGAATTGTAAATTCCATTTCTCGGGCATAGTATCCTTAAAAACTGGAAACAAACTCGCCTGTTCTGGTTTTTAGATAGCGACTGTGTAGAATATCATAATTATCCAGACTAATAGTGTTGCAAATGTATGGGTAAAAAGGAGGCTTCTCTCCCTCGGGGCGGACTACCTGATATAGTTAATCTACACATTGCCCGTCTGTTGCGGTAGAAGGAAGGCTTCTCTTCCTCGGGGTGGATTAACTGACACAGATAATCGACACCTCGCCCAGCTCCCACTGTATAACGACCACGGAAGTAAACAAACAAAACCTCAGGTTTACCGGTTTTATTACAAGCAATGCACGGAAGGTTCAGTCCAAACCTCCGAAATACATAAGTTTTGAGAGGAGCTACCCTCCTACAAAATCATCAATAGGTCTATTGCTATCAGTGAAGTTACATTGATTTGTCGATTCTTATCAGACTGTGTGGTATCTGCAACTGTCCTTCTCTCATCATTGTGTTGTTCCATTTTACCCTCTACCCCAGTCTGTACGACGCCTCGTGTGGCTGTACCAAAATACAGGCTTCGTTATCTCTTCCTCAGAGACTTCTCATCAAAACCTGTTGACTTCGGCTGTTAAGTGTTACTAAGGTTAAGGATACAGTTTAATGCGTTATATATTGATTTGCTGTACCTACATTGGCAATTTCTTAAACGGAATACTGATTTGTTCACGACATTTAACATTGTCCTGACCACTTATTTGCAACTCTTACAATTTATCCCTTACACAATAAACTACAGCACCGACAACAAATATTTAATATAAATTAATCGATATCGTTGAAGATGAATAATGTACATTTTGGAAACATTATCCATTCTTGCACATTTAAATAAAAGCTCTCGACCTGTCTATGTTCAGGATGTGTACCCATCGGAAATATGTCGCTTTAAACATATTTATTTTCTTGGACAACATAGTTAAAGTAAGGCTGGAACCATATAACTAATATCTAATTCTACCTGGAGGATGATCGGAAAACTTTTCACACTGTGACACGTCAGGTTCGAAAGGAAGGAGAAGGATCTTGCTCGTGAGGAGCACATTTCACGTCGTCCAAATGGACTGAAGAGTTAACCAATTACGTTTGAAGGTCAATCACTCTGACACTATAGGGAAACAGCAGCCAATGGGATCATTCTAACTTTGGTCAATAGTGTAAATTAGGCGCTATCGAGTCATGTGCACATTATATGCCCTGTGGTTCCCGTCCCCAAATATGTTGTTCCATTATAGTCAATGGAATCGGTATCAGTCCCAGCAGTAATTGACCGCTGATAGGATACCGTCCGCTTTATGTAAAGATACAAGAGGCATTTCTCTCCATCACATAATTATTGCCCACAAATCACACACAATTAATAGCTATATATCATCCTTGTTGAACTGATGGGAGTTAACTGCTCTAATCATAATCACAAAACTAATAATGTTGTCTTCGTTTGTTATCGCTGTTAGCTCATTTATATCAAGCAATTTGAGTCTATCCATATATATCGACCGACCGAAATCTTTGTCATCTATATATAATCCATCCTATTGAAGCCTACTTATTGTTCTTTCTTTTTCTGTTCCTAATTAGATGTTACCAAAACTGCTTCCAATTTAGTGTATTCGGTGGTCACGATCAGAAAGTCAGGAGATGGAGGTTAATTATGTAAATTTTTCGCAGAGTTTGCTAAGGGAGATGAAAATTACGTTTACAATATTGGAATTCAGCTATTCCTTTTGAAATGTGTTTGCTTAAAATATTGTCTATCACTTCAGGAAGACATGGTTAAAATAATCACTGCAGTGTTTCTATTAATATTGCTTGGAAGATCTGGAGGGTGAGCGGTGTAATACCCGGGGACTTAGTGGCCAGTGGAGAATAGAATCGGGCGCAGTGCAAAATGTTTCTGCCCTGGCGTAAAAGTGAAAATTAACCGGAATATGCTAAAAGAAGTTCTGAAAAGCAACAACTTGCATTTATATAGCATCTTTAACGTAGAACAAACTACAGAGTGGAATCACAGAGGGGGAATTACAGAGGTATATGTATGAGGAGCGGTGGAGGCAGTATGAGGGTGGAAGTACCTGTTTACTTGTAGAAAGGCTATTGGTTATGTTTTAATATGATCATTATGTTGAAGAACAATTGTGCGAAAAAATGAGTTATCATACTGGAACAGAATGGATAAACTTAATGTGGATCGACGAGATTTGGTAATCCATAGAATGTTACAAGGCAGAAGATACTGTTGGGATATTTCGGCTGTGTGATCAGTTGGGAATGAGGCAAAGGGACTGTGAATTTTCACGCAGATGGTATTAACAAATAATTGTGTTATTTTAACCTAACTCAGCCTGGCCGTAAATGGACGGGCAATGGTAAAACACCGGTATTCAATCATGCCCAATTTTACTCTCCTACTACAATGGAGAACAAACTCCACTGAAGAATTTGTACGGATCACTTCAGTTTGCCGCCAATGTTGGTTAAATTAAAATTACCCTGATTAGGGTTGTTCAATTTAATTCCGTCCGTCAATTCTCCCAGATTGTTAGATTTATAATGCACCTGCTTTATTTAAAGGTAATCATGATGACACCTCAGGGGGGGAAACAGGTAAGTTATCTTTAGAGGGGAAAGATGCTGCTCAGGAAGATCTAAACCAATGCTGGAAGATTTATAACTTACCACCGCAAAACAAAGGATCAGTTATATGAATGGCCCAATTGAAACACAAACATTTATCGAAAAGATATTTGGGTGGGCTGTGAAAGGAGCAGCACATTCGCTGTCACCCGTTAAAGTCCCACTGCCCAAGCGTAAGTTTACTCTGATGTCTGCTATTCTCTATCATTGGGGCAAATATTCAGCTTGTTCTTTGGTTTTAAGATGGGTGTGGTGGATGTTCCACATACAATAGAATTCGTTCAATTTTATTCAGCATTGATTTGAATTAACATTAAAATCCGGCAGTTCTGATCCGCTCAAGTAGTAAAGTCGACATCATTCATTTGCAAAGGTCGCCCCTAAACTGAGAATATTGGCTCTTTCCCACTAACGTAGCCAGTGAATAGTAAAAGAAATCCCGCTGATTATTTTAAAGCTGCAATTGCCAGTTGTTTATAGAATGATAAAGACCATTGCAGTTTTATTCCCCCTAAGATTTACTGCAATCATCTGTGCGATAACTGTTACGTTATGGGACTAGGAATCTGGGGATCTGGACTAATGATCTGGAGACATGACTTCAAATCCTACCATGGCAGCTGGGGAATTTAAATTGTGTTAATTAAATAAATCTTCAATAAAAAGCTAGTGTCCGTCCTGGTGACCATGAAACAGCCATATTATTCTAAAAAACAGTCCAGGAAATTGGCTGTCCTTACCTGGTCTGGACTATATATGATTCCAGAGCCACAGCAAAGCGATTGACTCTATGCTGCCCTCCGAAATGGCTTGGCAAGCCACTTATTTGTACCAACTTTCCAGAAAAAGTCCTGAACGCTACAAACTGTAGCAGTTCCAGAAGGCAGCTCAATAACACCTTCTCAAGGGTAATTAGGAATGGGCAATAATTGTTGAGCTTGCGAGCGATGCCCAAATCCAGTAAATGAACAAAACGAATCATCTCTTCTTCAAATTTACTCAATGGTTTCTTCCTTTCTTTTGAATAATTTTATTTTAATTTTTTAAACTATAAAAGTAAACTCAGAGAGGAAGCATAAGTGGAATTGTGTGAGCTGAGCCAGTTAATTGCCGGTAATTTTGATCATACTGTAATCAGTTGACAGTGAACGGACAATCCATTATTCATCTCTCCCGACTTTTATTCCCACTGAAATCACCATTGGTTCTTTCTCGCCAGTCGTGCTCCACCGGCCAAGACCAATTTCAGTCCCATATTCTTTAATTCCAGGATAACAAAAATGGTACCAGCAACCATAGCATCAAATACACCACAGTTAACCGGACGGACACTGAATCTAGTTTGGAAGGAGGTCTAATGGAAGAAGGTCTGATGTCTACGAAAACCATCCACGGAAATGAGAACGAAGCAGGAATAAAAAACAGAAACAACAAAAGAACAGAATTGAGGCATCAATCAACTTGTGCTCTCAGCCAATTGCCTGACCTCATGGACTTTAGTCAGAAGGCAGGTTAGTCCATTGTTGGTAGCACAAGGCCTTGGAGGCACAGATTTCATGCCTGCCATCAATTCAATTTCAATGTATCCTTTACTCTGGCAGGACTTTATATCTCGAGGGACATCCTGTAGCAAGTTTTACAGTTCATGTTGTGCAGCAGGATCCTACATGATACTTTGGTAAACGTGAATGAGGGGGCTGGTTATTATTGAAAAAAGACTTCAGGCTGGATAGTGACAATGGTTAAAAGTATGACAGAGCGTGAACTTTTCAAAAAATAAAACATAGTGTGGAGATGGCATGTTGGGGAGTTTGAACAAGAGCGTCACATTTAATACACTTGGTTGGTAAATTGTTATGTATCACCTGTGACTTCGCTCACGTAAATTGATGGGAAGGGTTCTTCCATAATATATGAGAATGCTGCCGCAGATAGTGCAGGCACCAGAAATTAACAGCATAAGTACCGGGAGCTGGTTTATATGCTGGGCTCTGCTTTATTTTGCGATAGATATTCAGATCAGCGAGTGTCCTCTGGAAGAATTGCTGATAGGATAGATGGCAGGAGATTTTATGTTGAGGGACTGAATTATTTTGAAACTAAAGCACTAAGGAGGAGTGATACTTTGGGGAAGTGAGATTCAGCACATAGGAAAAGCAGAACTAGGGATGAGTGGGGAAATATTCTGCTGGTTACTGGTACACTGTCAACATAAACCCATGGTGATTTGTGGACCATATGTCTCGGGGGTATTGTAGGCAAAGCAATAATTTAATTGGTGACTAAATAGAGAGGAGTGGCAGCATTGTCAATACACACGTGTGGGCAAATCTATTTGTTATTGTAGTCAGAGGACAGTTCTTATCGTTGATTGGCAGTCTGGTGTCGGAGGACAGCCTGTAATTAACCAACGTGTTGGTTACTAGCTTCACTTTGACCCTGGTATCAGACTTCTCTCCTTCTTTAGCAAGTTTCTGTCGGACAGTGTTAAATAAACAATGTGCTTGTTTCTCTTGCTGTAGCCATTGTTTCAATATTCTAAAGTTCAATAATCTGTGGTAACCAAGGGTCACGTTACCCAAGTACCTCAAATGTTCTTTCTGGGCACTCTGTGGGATCAGTGCAGAATGTCTTGTAAATTGTGTGAACAGCCCTAAAGGCATCGATATCTTCCCAGGAACACACAATAGTAGAATGTGCAAGAGTCATTCAGCCATATCTATAAATGGTCTGGAATAAATCAGCTCGCTGACTTGTGTTTAGCGGAATATCAAGAGTTCATGTTGGCAATTAGGTCACTTGTAATTATGGTAGTTACATTATTCGAAGCGTTAAGTACATGTTTGTACGGTTTTTGTTACTCAGTTGACATTTATATGTATTTTTGATGTACTATGGTTTATTGGTATGTATGGAATGTAGGCATCAAAGGTGAAATGTATTACAAGAGATGTGAGTGAACCAGTGTTTAGCTTCTCATACTGAAATCATGGAAAGTGTGATGGTTTAATAGCTCATAGTGGAATCGTGAAGTATGTCTGAGTCCACACTAGTTGTGGATAGCATGAGGTTTCAATAAAGTCCTGATCCAGCGTTGCCACAACTGTGTGTGTGTAATCTGGCGGTTAAAGTAATGAGACGAAAATGAACAAGAAAGTAGGCCAACAGAAAAAATTAATTGCTCATTGTAACCATTAAAATCAGTAAATTCCTCGATGTTATTACAGGGAAAGGTATTTATTTTGATATTTCTGCTGTGTTTCTGGCCCAACTGAATGATGTACAACCAATGATCTGTTATCAATATTCATGTGCAATTTGCAATAAATAATGAAATGTTGAGAAGTTCAGAAGCTTGACTCTAAATATTTTACACACTCAAAGCTGACTGTTACCGGTTCAGATAATATATGGCATAATCTAAGGTCAGTACTTGTGTAGTTAGGATATGTATCAGTCCCAGTATTTCAATTAACAATGCCAGTCTTGTACCAGCAGGTACTCATCACAGACTTGTACAAAGGGGACAGTGTGGGTAATAATCACACATCATTACCAGTACGCTTTTCTAAGCTACAAATAAAACGTCTACACTAGTGCAGGTACTGATCATAGACCTGTACAGTAGTATAGTTCTGGTCCTAATAAGGAACATATACTATATTGCAGTCTATATACTAATAACAGTCCTGCACCATTAGGTTAATGTTGATACTAACCACAGTCCTGTATAGTGATAGCACTATTAGTACTAATCGTGGACCAGTACCAATAGCACAGTATAGGGAGTGCTCATCGATCGGCACCAATATAATAGAATACGTTCTGATCATATACATGCACCTGGAGTACAGTATAGGCATTAATCACAGAACTGCTTCAGTAGGACAAAATAAGCATGAAGCATAGACCTGTACCGTTTTCACAGCACAGATATAATCCTTCAGCAGTATTACTGTGTAAGTACTAAATGAGCATAACATAGTTACTAATTACAGAACAATAGGAAAGCACAGGTAATAATAATAGACCTGTAATAATAGGGCAGTTTGGTTAATCAAAGCTCTATCAGTAGGACAGTAAAGAGAGAGCAATACTTGGGGCAAATGTTTCACTGTTTTACTTACACAATATAGTCACAGGCTTATACATCTTCCCATGTTGTCACTTATAGGGTTAATCGTTGCATACAAGACAATCAGTTATTCTAATGTTACACCACTAGAATAACAGCTTGCATGGACACATTTCTGTAGCACTTAGTCGAGTGGGTGACATATTCCATTACACTGAAAGTTTGCTCTGCGATGGCTAAACTAATCTACAGTCCAAAATTTAATGTTAAATATATTAGTGTTTTTTCTGAATGAACAATATTGTCAGTGACCTGGAGTGAGCCGGATAGTGGGATGAGATTGGGCAGTTCAAGCAGATGCAGCTCATTACCCTGGGTTTAGGCTTCAGTAACTTGAGTTGAATCACCTCTTTTTAAAACACTGAGTTAAACTCTCAGGAGTAAATGGTGAATTGATCACAGTCCCCACTGATATCTGCCCTTCACCTCCGTACCTCTCTATCGTTGTGTCAGGCCACATACACACAGCTAGAGTGACCGCTTCCCTGGTCCGTAAAAACGCCTTCAGCCTGGAACAGGCCAGTCTCTGTGTTAACGGAACATGCTGCGGTTCGAATAAACCATCTTTTAAACTGTTTAAACTTTAAAACACAAGACTCTGTGCTCTACGGATTGTTCCCAGGGAGACACATCGAGAGAGATATCAGCTGCTGCTGGAGAGCCATCAACTCGGTCAAAGACGCTCTTTGGTCTTGCCGAAACTTGCTGGTCTTCCAGAGCAAGGAGATGTCCACGTCTGCGTGTTGCAAACTGGCGCAATCCAAGATCCAGCATTACGTGCTGAGGGACGCACTTAAAATTGGTGCAGCCACCGCAAAGGCAGGGTGGGGAAGGGCCACAGTTTAAAACTCTTCTGACACGGTAAACCCGGGGGCAGGAATCAGTAAAAAACTCTCCTCGGGCCGTACTTGTAACTTCTTTTTTGTGTACATGGAACACCATGATCTGTCAACACCTATGTCGTGCCATGTTCAATGCAATGTCTGTTTCGTAATGCACGTTGAAAAGAAAAAAATGTAAATGTACCGTCACCCATTCTGTGCACTGTGTAGTGACACATGTAATGTAATTTGTCGAATGTACTACAATGTATCCCGTATTGGACCGAATTGTACTTTAAATGAAAAGCAAGGAAATGTATCGAATGGAACTGCTGTCAGCACCCAAATATAGTGACCACAGGTAAATGTACTGAACTGCTTTTGAATGTACTGTACAAATTTTTACATGAATAAAGTATGTTTTGAAACAAATAAAACATCTTTAAAACTGTTTCCAGAGATGTCTCCGGCCTGGATTCCAACTGTTGGCTTCTGATTAGAATTCAGTTTAAAAGTTGACGGGGCTCAGTTCACTTTTCAGCGTTAGGGTGGACTTGTCATCGGGTCCGGTGAGGTTTCCTCTTTTGTCCAGTGAGGTGAGGAGTCACACTGGTTTAGGGCACAGTCGCCTGGTGCAAGGGCAGTGAGCTCCACAGCTGCAGCCTGCTTTCGGGAAACTCGCTACAGCCGCTGTCTCCTCATTCCCGTAAGTACAGTTTGGGGATTTGAGCGTGCAGCCCTTTGGCCCTAAAGCAGCAGTACAGTGTCAGCGGCTTAATTTAGGCGGCCACATTTGTCGGGAGTAGGACTGGGAAGTGGAACAAAGCACTGGGGAACAGGTTGCTTTGTGTTGTACGGACTCCATTGGTTCTGGTGATGAGTGGAAATGTTCGCCAAAATCTGACTAAATAGAGGCTGCATTGTAACAGAGAAAATTATGATCTTTGGGGCTATTTATATTTGGATGCTGCTCTCTTTAAGGGAAGTGACTGGTTTCGAAGAGGAAACATGTAAGGTTTTGGGGGAAAGTGGGATGTGGGACAATTGACAAGTTGTTGTGGAAGATACAGCGCAGGCACCTTGGGGCGAATGGTCACCTTCTGCACCGTCTGATTCTATAGAAACAAAGAAACATAGAAACATAGAAAATAGGTGCAGGAGTAGGCCATTCGGCCCTTCTAGCCTGCACCGCCATTCAATGAGTTCATGGCTGAACATTCAACTTCAGTACCCCATTCCTGCTTTCTCGCCATACCCCTTGATCCCCCTAGCAGTAAGGACCTCATCTAACTCCTTTTTGAATATATTTAGTGAATTGGCCTCAACAACTTTCTGTAGTAGAGAATTCCACAGGTTCACCACTCTCTGGGTGAAGAAGTTCCTCCGCATCTCGGTCCTAAATGGCTTACCCCTTATCCTTAGACTGTGACCCCTGGTTCTGGACTTCCCCAACATTGGGAACATTCTTCCTGCATCTAACCTGTCTAACCCCGTCAGAATTTTATATGTTTCTATGAGGTCCCCTCTCATTCTTCTGAACTCCAGTGAATACAAGCCCACTTGATCCAGTCTTTCTTGATAGGTCAGTCCCGCCATCGCCGGAATCAGTCTGGTGAAACTTCGCTGCACTCCCTCAATAGCAAGAATGTCCTTCCTCAGGTTAGGAGACCAAAACTGTACACACTACTCCAGGTGTGGCCTCACCAATGCCCTGTACAACTGTAGCAACACCTCCCTGCCCCTGTACTCAAATCCCCTTGCTATGAAGGCCAACATGCCATTTGCTTTCTTAACCGCCTGCTGCACCTGCATGCCAACCTTCAATGACTGATGTACCATGACACCCAGGTCTCTTTGCACCTCCCCTTTTCCTAATCTGTCACCATTCAGATAATAGTCTGTCTCTCTGTTTTTACCACCAAAGTGGATAACCTCACATTTATCCACATTATACTTCATCTGCCATGCATTTGCCCACTCACCTAACCTATCCAAGTCGCTCTGCAGCCTCACAGCATCCTCCTCGCAGCTCACACTGCCACCCAACTTAGTGTCATCCGCAAATTTGGAGATACTACATTTAATCCCCTCATCTAAATCATTAATGTACAGTGTAAACAGCTGGGGCCCCAGCACAGAACCTTGCGGTACCCCACTAGTCACTGCCTGCCATTCTGAAAAGTACCCATTTACTCCTACTCTTTGCTTCCTGTCTGACAACCAGTTCTCAATCCATGTCAGTACACTACCCCCAATCCCATGTGCTCTAACTTTGCACATCAATCTCTTGTGTGGGACCTTGTCGAACGCCTTCTGAAAGTCCAAATATACCACATATAATTCCAGTTTTCAGGTAAAAGGAGCTGGAAACAGCTGATCCGAAGCCCGTGTCTTCACAGAGGAAGGGGAATTCAGCTCGGACCCCCCACATTGGGAATGAAGCACCTCTGTCACTTTCTGATCTTCTGTAATTGAATCTCCAATATTTCCACTGCCTTTGGAAGCCTGCATCACTCCCTGCGGAACTATAATCAGACAGTCTGTAAGAGGCAGAGTGAAAATGAACTGATATCGACAGTTACCTAAAGTCACACATTCAATTAAAATACCTTGAAATGTAATTTCTATGTTTCAGTATCAATCAGAATTTAGTGCAACAGCAGAACTAAGTTTGGTTAGTCAGGGTAACAGGATCTTTCTGCTCATGAATCCCTCTTTGCTATTACATGATGCATTCCACTTAAAATTGATTCTCAACAGCCTAATTTTTATTTTACCAATGTTTAGTCTCACATGCAGTAAATGCTTTAAAATGTCATATTGCTGTACTGTTTTTTTTATTAGAAGCTCTTAGCATTTCGTGCACTTCATAATGAAAGCGCTGTATCAGTTGTTTCACTCTTACTAACTGCTATTAATAAATGCAGTGAGCTTTGCATTTTTCCTGCAGCTAGATGTTAATCATGGTCTTCATGATTTTGTGTGACACAAGCATGCTTTTTTTTGGACATCTGCTTTAGAAGGAGAGAGACAAGTAGGGCAAGCGTGAGAGAGACACACACGGAGACAAAGTGGGACAGAGGTAGAGAGATAGAGAGCGGAAGCGGGTGAGTGGAGGGGCAGAGAGTGAGTCAGAGTGAAAGAGGAAGACAAGCACATGAGAAGCAGATTCAAAGAGATAAAGCAATTGACATAGACAGAGACACACAGAGCAGAGGGAGAAAACAAAACGGTTAAAAGTATTTAGCAGGGAAATCTATAATGGTGGCTCTTCAATATTAATTTCTGATGACAGTTACTGGAATTTAGACAGAATTTATGGTTAGGTGTCATTGAGGATGCCTTCCTCAGATGCTGATGTCAGGACTCTGCTGTCTTGTTACCCACTGGACCACAAGAGCAGAAAACAGGAACACACACAAGATTAACAGCTTGAATGTACCACCGACTCTTTTACTAGAAACACATTTATTTTGATAACTTGACATGAGTTGCGGGGTCATGTAAGGCATAGCTCGTCTCACAGCTTATTATGGGAGATCAGAAATGATGCAAAGTTACAGCTTAGTCTGCAGCTTATAATGGTCCCCGTGTTTATTTTGTTGACCAGCAGATAACAACCACTTTGTGGATAGAATTGGCCAAATTGAATACTAAAGGCCCAGGTTGCTCATGTGAACAATGAAATAAAGACACATCTGCATTGACCATTGACCCTTTGGCTATTATTTTTGCAATGTTTGCAGCTACATGCAGTGTCTTAGTAGTGTGATTCCTGTGGTCTGAGGTGTGACCAAATGTTTCTGCTGCCTGCTGCTTGGTCATGTACTGTCATCACTAGCAATAGTTGCAACCCTGCCAATACTTGTGACGATGTTGATGATAATGATGAGTAAACGGATGATAGGAAAATAGCAGGAGCTAACCAGTCAGCCCTCGATCATGCTCTGCCATTGAGGTTCAAATCAGTGATTTTATGTCTCCATGTGCCAGCCTCTGCTCAATATCGCTTGTTATCCTTAATCAACTAAAATTTATTCACCTCTGTCATGAAAGCTCCAAATGAACCCTATGGTACACAGCCTTTTTTGAGAGAGTTGCAGAGTCTCGGTTTTTTCATTTATCCATGGGACAGCGCACGCAAAGCTGGAATGTATTGCCCATCCTTAATTGCTGTTGAGAAGTTTGTGATGAACTGTCTTCTTGAACCGCTGCAGTCCATGTGGTGAAGGCACTCCCACATTGATTTTCGGGAGGGACTTCCAGGATTCTGACCCAGGGACAATGAAGGAATGGTGATATATTGCCAAGTCAGGATGGTGTGTACTTGGAGGGGACCTTGGAGGTGGTATTCCCATGTCCCTGCTGCCCTTGTCATTCGAGGTTGTAGAGGTGGCGGGTTTGAGAGGTTCTGTTGAAGAAGCCTTGGTGAGTTGCTGCTGTGCATCTTGCAGATGGTACACACTGCAGCCACGGTGCACCGGTGGTGGAGGGAGTGAATGTTTAAGGTAATGTCCCGTTGTGTGAAAACCTGCTTTCTGATTTACATCCTAAATAGCCTATCGCTAATTTTAAATAAATGTCCCCTTGTTCTTGACAGAGCAGAAAAACTCTGTGAATCTTTGAACAACGAATCATTTCAATCTTTGTCAGTGTCCTTTCATCTAGCAGCAACTTTTCCTTTTAGTCCTCAGACCATTTGGGGTCTTCAAATAAAAGCACTTTGTTCATGACAGGTTAAGTTGGAACAATGTGATGTATTAATATTTTACCTTTACTTCAACTGACTGAATACCTGGCGGCACATGTAGATTGGTGGAAAATGTGATACCGCCTCTTCTGTGTGCCGACCGAAGTCAAATTTCACCCCTTGGGTGTTTCCACTATTCAACTAACTTGTAGGTTAGCAGCTTAAATCAAACATGAAGATGGTGACAGATGTTGAAAATATAATACGTTTTATTTATTTTTTGCAGTGCAACTTGCTCAGCAGGGGACCACACAAGGCATGATGAAAATAACATCCATTATTGATAATAATTCCATTTGTTCAATTAACGTTTCCAATTTAGATCTCCAGGACAGCTGCAATCTGCAATGGAGCAATTTCCAGCTGGTCTCCCGAGCGTAATACTGACCCTCTGCAGTCAGCACCTAAAAGGGAAACGGTCGATTATCATTTTCATTGATTCACTGGGATGTTAATTGGGCTATTTTACTGACGGTCGGCTAATCCCAACACGAGATTGAACCCACAGCGCCAAGTTTAATGTCTACCACAATATAGTAAAGATAAAAGTGGTCTACAAATTGGTTTGAGTAATTGCTCGTTCATTTAAATTAGGATTGGCGGTGATTAATAATTCAGCAGCGAAATAGATGGAAAGATAGACAGTTATCTGGTGAAGTTACTGAGAACACTGATGAAATTTGTGCGGTTTAAGTTGTGTATATTGACTTTCAAAAGGCACTGAATGAAGCACCACATGATAGACTTATTGGCCAAATTTAAGCACGTGTGATTAAGGGGCAGTGGCAGATAGATAATAAATTGGCTGGGACACAAACACTGAGAATAGTGGTTAATTGTCGTTTTACTGACTGGAAGGGAATATTCAGTGGTGTCTGACAGGTCGGTATTGGGATCCCTGTTCTCTCTGATAATTAGGTGTCACCTGCACTTTATTGTACCGCACATAATTTCAAACTTTGCAGAGGTCACCAAACTCGGAAATGTTATAAACAATGTGGAATATAGAAACAGACTTCAGGAGGATATAGATTAACTGTCGAAATGGGCAGGCCTGTGGCAGGTCCAATTTAATGCAGGAAATTACAGTGAATTTACTAAATATGTACCAATGAGACCGGATTCCAGTTGCCTGGAGAAACTACAGCTGTTCACCTTTGAACACAGACGGCTAAAGTGAGATTTGATTCGGGCAGAAATATTGTGAAAGATTTTGAGTAAATAAGGAACACAATTAAGAGTTAATTGTTGAAGTTTAAACACCACCCACCCGATACAGGGAGGCAATCGTCCCAACCAACCATTGGTCCTTCTAAAAATGGTAGGAGCAGGGTGTCGGCCTGAATGGTAAATCTACTGATACTATTTCGAGGCAACTAACACGGATTTCACCATGTTAAAATTACCTCTTAAATAGAAATTTTGACCGATAGACAACAGATACCTAATGTCAGGTTGGGATAATGTGTTGGAAAACACACTGTATGCAATATTTCTAGTCATAACTTCCTTGTATTGTCTCCATTCAGCACCGGCACAGGAAGTGCTGGTTATTTATTCCAGCAATGGAGTCGTAAAGGAAGGAGAAAAATTAAAAATGCAGTGTGTATACAGAGGTTGAATTAATTACTTTTATTGGAGGAAAGATTCTTATTATATAAATGGAGCTTACAATGAGTTTTATGAAACGCTTGTGGACAGTAGCAGTGGAGGCTCTTACCAATGTGCAGTGTGGTCTGGATACAAATGACAAAGCAGTGCGACTCTAGAAATATTCACAATAGGTAGGTGATCTTTGATATTTATAACTTTAGATAAGAGTAAAAGAAAGAAAAACCTGCATTTATATTTCATCTTTCATCATTTCTGAAAGTACTTCACAGACGTTTGAAATATAGTCATTGTTTTAATGTTGGATACCTGAAAGCCAATTCGGGCAGAACAAGCTCTGACAGATAGAAAAATGATAATGACCATGTCAACATTTGACCTGCTCATAGAGGGATTGCTCTTCCAATTATTTTTGCGGGATTTTTAACGTTCCCATGAGTGGAAATACTGTGCAGAGGTTTAATGTGTCATCCTAAAGGTAACGTTTGCTACAATATTGTCACTGCAAATCTCTGGAGTGAGATTCCAACATGTGACATCCTGTCTCAGAGGCCTTTGGGCTACCCAGTGAGCCGTGCCTTTTGTTGCTTGGTGCCCGATGAGTTAAACCTCAGGTAGTGGCCGCGATCGTTCGGTCAACTTTGACACATCGTCAGCTCAGCTCTTGTCCAGAAAAGGCACATATTTAAAGAGACCTCCCAGTAGAATGTAAAACAAAACATCAAACATATTAAATACTTAAATAAAACTGCCAAATGATCACTGAGCAGAAGTGTGCAACACATCCACAAAACTGAAGTCTCTCTTCCCTGCTACCATTGTGGGGAATCTCCCTTCTACCAGCTCTGCTCTAAATAGAACAATCCCAGCTACTTTAGTCTCTCCATACCAGATGGGGAAATTCCAGGCGTTCCTGGAGAGAGGGCTGAGTTTGTTACTAATGTGTGGAATTGGGTCTCGAAGTAAAAATTATTTGCTGAAAGTTTGAGAGGCAACAGAAGGTGTGTCAGCTGAACAGAAGAAGGGACTTATGACCTTCTAATGTCAAACTGTCGGTGAGGCTTTCCGGGTAATAGCTGTGTTGTTCATTACTGGGATCATAGCGATACATGCACTTAAAATTAAATGTTCTTCAGGATGTGATACCTGAACTTTAATATATTCCAATTTGTACTTGCGTTATATTTATTTTATATTATCAGCTACTGATACCAGTTGAACTTTGGAAGTCAAACCAAGAGCCGCGTTTTCGGGTGACAGAATTAAGCTCGAGTGTTTGGTGCCTTACCGGAAAGGGACAAGATCCTTCCTGTGGTATCGAAATTAAAAGTTCATTCAAAAAACTTATTGAGCCCAGTACATCATAACTAAAGCGGATATTACAGATGAAGCATCATATCTTTGCGAACTCATACGAAGGTTCAGGTAGTGGCAATCATGAGGCTTCATTGGGCACTCGACACCCTTACAGTTAACCGAGTGTGGAATTTTGCCACATGCATCCCAGATGCTTTCGTACAGTTTACACATCTGAATGTTTGCTCTATAATTGCAAATATTTTCAATTTCAACAGAATTGTTCTGGCAAAAATGTTCTTCGAAAAGTTTCCATCTTTCAGCAACTTATCAACCAGAAAGTTCACAAGAAAACAAGAAAGGCGGTGACCAAGATGTTTCTTCCCTTGCGTTGTACCCTCGCATTGCCACGCTACCTACATACGCACGTCTCAAAGTATGCCTTTTAAACCCCTCCCGCACCTAGATCGTCCTTGTCCTCTGTCTCTGTGCCTCCGGGACCTGCTACAAATGGTTCTTGTACAGAAGTTATTCCCTCCCGGTTTACAATGCCACAACTCTACCTTGAAGGAGGTAAATTAAACATACTCACCCCAACAGCTGGATCATTGTTCCGTTTGGGAAGTTCTTGCACACCCTGCTCGCAGCACCAAATTTAGGGGGAAAATGGTAAGGCTTCTCCTCCCACGAGCAGGCCCCCTGATATGGAGGGTCGACGCTTGCCCCAACCCATGTAGCAATTCTCGAAGTTAGCAGACAGACAGATGGCAAAATATAACTATCTTTAATTACAAACACCTCTCATCACAGCCGTCAGTGAGTTAAGATGCTCATCGTGTAGCAAAGCCACACATCACTTATACATTTGACAGACCCCTTCGCACCCTGGTGCGACCCTCCCCGATCTCCAATTGGGTTACCATATCAGTAATACTTTGGATTGACAGATCCCAAGGCAGCCTTAGACCATACCAAGATGACTTCATCAGGTTAGAATTTGCTGATTTTCCTTGCGGCCCGTGAGTCTACCTCGAGCCTCTTCGCAAGGTCTCATCCATGTCTGTTTAGGTTCTCACATCGTATCCTGTCGGAATATTATCTAATGTCCTCGAACATGTTGCATTAATAACTTCTGGAGCCTTGTACAGGAATGTGCAAGGCCGAAGAGAGGCCTTTTTCCTCCTTATGCGTCGGTGCAGGAACCAGCACTTTAACCCTTGTTCTGCCGGTACCCCTAATGCCAAATATTTCTTACACCTGAATTGTGTTTCTTCATATTACTGGTGTACACATCTGAGAATTGCTAAATCTGTACTGAAGTATACATATCGATGTGAACACCAAAGATGTTGGTGTTAGATCGTACAATATATTTTCCAAACAAACGCTACTTGAACCGGCGTTTCATAATAACTCAGATTTCATCGCATACACATTTCAGTTTGTAAAGTTTAATTGATAATTTGTTGCACATTGTTTCTGTCCCTTTAAAAGGGGGCAGTTATGTTAATATTATTACATTTTCGTAAACAACACCTGTTGCCCTAATTGGCATTTTTTAAAAATGTGTTCGCCAAGTTGCCCTGTTTCTCCTCCCTCCCTTCCCCAGTCCTTCCACCCTTTGCTCTGCCCATTACCCATGTTTCTCCATGATTAACTTCTCGACCTGACTACACTATTTCATGAAGATGCAAGAAATATTGAAATGGATGATACCAGAAAGGCAAAGTTATTCCAATCACGAAAAGGTGAACAAGCTGGGTCTCTTTTATCCAGTGAAGTAGAAGGCTGAGGGGTGAACTTATTGAGGTAATACCATTTATGAAAGGATTTGATAGAGTAGATGCACAGAGAGCATTTCACTCTTGTGGCGAAGAACATAACTAGTCCCATTAATATAAGAGAGACACCAAGAAATCAAATAGGGAACTCAGAAGAAAGTTGTTTACCTGGAGAGTGGTGAGAATGTGGAACTCACTACCACAGGCAGTGGTTGAAGCGAATAATATAGATGCACTTAAAGGGAGCCTGGATAAGCAAAACAACAACAACTACTTGAAAATATACAGCGCCTTTAACGTAATAAAACGTCCCAAGGTGCTACCCAAGAGTATTATAAGTTAAATACTTGATACCGTGCTGAATAAGTAGAAATTAGCGCATATGGCCAAAGGTTTGGTAAAACAGATAGGTCTTTAAGGAACATCTTGATGCAAAAAGAGGTAGAGAGGCGGATAGGTTCAGACAGCGAGATGGAGTTTAAGGCCGAGGCAAAGAACGCACGGCCACCAACTGTTGAGCGATTATAATCAGCGATGCGCAAGAGAGCAGAGTAAGAGTAATGCAGATATCTCTGGGGGTTGTGGGGCTGGAGAAGATTACAGAGATCAGGTGGGGAGAGGCTAGGGAGGAATTTGAAAAGAAGGATGAAGATTTTGAAATCGAGGCAATGCTTAAGCTGTGCCGATAAGTGACAGCGAGCACAGAGTGATTAGTGACCAAGACTTCGTGCAGTTAGTACACTGGAAGCCGAGTTTTGGATCACCTCTTGTTTACCTAGGGTAGAATGTGGGAGAATAGCCAGGACTGCGTTGGAATAGTCAAGTCTAGACGTAACAAATGCATGGATGAGAGCTTCTGCTGCGGATGAGCTGAGGAAATAGTTAGGAAAGACATGAGCTTGGATGATGTGGAATCGATATGGGTAGAGCTGAAGAACACCAAAGGAAAAAAAAGTTAGTGGGAGTTGTGTACAGACCTCCAAACAGTAGTAGTGATGTTGGGGAGGGCATCAAACAGGAAATTGGGGGTGCATGCAATAAAGGTGCAGCAGTTATCATGGGTGACATTAGAATGCATTTAAATTGGGCTAACCAAACTGGCAGCAATACGTTGGAGGAGGATTTCCTGGAGTGCATAATGGATGGTTTTCCAGACCAATATGTCGAGGAATCAACTAGAGGAAGGCCATCTTAGTCTGGGTGTTGTGTAATGAGAGAGGATTAATTAGCAATCTTGTTGTGCGAGAACCTTTGGGGAAGAGTGACCATAATATGGTGGAATTCTACATTAGGATGGAGAATGAAACAGTTAATTCAGAGTCCATGGTCCAGAACTTAAAGAAGGGTAACTTTGAAGGTATGAGGCGTGAATTGGCTAGGATAGATTGGCGAATGATACTTAAGGGGTTGACAGTGGATGGGCAATGGCAGACATTAGAGACCGCATGGATGGACGACAACAATTGTACATTCCTGTCTAGCGTAAAAATAAAAAAGGGAAGGTGATTCAACTGTGGCTATCAATGGAAATCAGGGAAAGTATTAAAGCCAAGGAAATGGCATACAAATTGGCCAGAAATATCAGCGAACCCGGGGACTGGGAGAAATTTAGAACTCAGCAGATGAGGACAAAGTGTTTGATTAGGGCAGGGAAAATAGAGTACGAGAGGAAGCTTGCAGGGAACATTAAGACGGACTGCAAAAGCTTCTATAAATATGTAAAGACAAAAAGGTTAGTGAAGACAATCGTAGGTCCCCTACAGTCATAATCAGGAGAAGTCATAACGGGGAACAAAGTAATGGCAGACTAATTGAAGAAGTACTTTATTTCGGTATTCACTAAGGAGGACATCAACAACCTTCTGGATATAAAAGGCGTCAGAGGGTCTAGTAAGAAGGAGGAACTGAGGGAAATCCTTATTAGTCGTGAAATTGTGTTGGGGGAGTTGATGGGATTGAAGGCCGATAAATCCCCAGGGCCTGATGGACAGCATCCCAGAGTACTAAAGGAGGTGGCCTTGGAATTAGCGGATGCATTGACAGTCATTTTCCAACGTTCCATTGACTCTGGATCAGTTCCTATGGAGTGGAGGGTAGCCAATGAAAACACAACTTTTAAAAAAGGAGGGAGTGACAAAGCAGTGAATTATAGACCGTACAGCCTGACCTCAGTAGTGGATAAAATGAAGGAATCAATTATTAAGAATGTCAGAGTAACGCATTTGGAAAGAGGTGACATGATAGGTCCAAGTCAGCATGGATTTGTGAAAGGGGAATCATTTTTGACAAACCTTCTGGAATTTTGTGAGGATGTTTCCAGTAGAGTGGACAAGGGAGAGCAAGTTGAATGTGGAATATTTGGACTTTCAGAAGGCTTTCGACAATGTCCCACACAAGACATTAATGTGCAAAGTTAAAGCACATGGGATTGGGAGGTAGTGTGCTGACGTGGTTTGAGAACTGGTTGTCAGGCAGGAAGCAAAGAGTCGGAGTAAATGGGTACTTTTCCGAATGGCAGGCAGTGACTAGTGGGGTACCGCAAGGTTCTATGCTGGTGCCCCAGCTGTTTACATTGTACATTAATGATTTAGACGAGGGGATTAAAAGTAGTATCTCCAAATTTGCGGATGGCACTAAGTTGGGTGGCAGTGTGAGCTGCGAGGAGGATGCTATGGGGCTGCAGAGTGACTTGGATAGGTTAGGTGAGTGAGCAAATGCATGGCAGATGAAGTATAATGTGGATAAGTGTGAGTTTATCCACTTTGGTGGTAAAAACAGAGAGAGAGACTATTATCTGAATGGTGACAGTTTAGGAAAAGGGGAGGGGCAACGAGACCTGGGTGTCATGGTACATCAGTCATTGAAGTTTGGCTTGCAGGTATAGCAGGTGGTTAAGAATGCAAATGGCATGTTGTCCTTCATAGCGAGGGGATTTGAGTACAGTGGCAGGGAGGTGTTGCTACAGTTGTACAGGGCCTTGGTGAGTCCACACCTGGAGTATTGTTTACAGTTTTGGTCTTCTAACTTGAGGAGGACATTCTTGCTATTGAGGGAGTGCAGCGATAGTTCACAAGATTGATTCCCGGGATGGCAGGACTGACATATCAAGAAACACTGGATCAACTGGGCTTGTATTTACTGCAGTTCAGAAGAATGAGAGGGGATCTCATAGAAACGTTTAAAATTCTGTCGGGTTTCGACAGGTGAGATGCAGGAAGAATGTTCCCAATGGTGGGGAAGTCCAGAACCAGGGGTCACAGTCTAAGGATAAGGGGTAATCCATTAGAACCGAGATGAGGAGAAATATCTTCACCCAGAGAGTGGTGATACAATGGAACTCTCTACCACAGAACGTTGTTGAGGCCAATTCACTAAATATATTCAAAAAGGAGAAGATGTCGTCCTTACTACTAGGGTGATCAAGGGGTATGGCGAGAAAGCAGGAATGGGTTACTGAAGTTGCATGTTCAGCCATGAATTTATTGAATGGCGGTGCAGGCTCGAAGGACCGAATGGGCTAATCCTGCAACTATTTTCTATGTTTCTATGAAAGGTTGGAGATGGGCAATATTACAGAAGTGCAGATAGACAGCCTTATTTATGCTGCGTATATGTGGTCGAAAGCTCTTTTCAGGTTCCAAACTGACACCAGGATTGTGAACAGTCTGGTTAACCTTCAGACCAATATTGGGGAGAGGGATGGAATCAGTAGCTCGGGAACAGAGTTTGTGGCAGGAACTGAAAACAATGGCTCCGTTCTTCCCAATATTCAATTGTCGAAAACTTCTGCTCATTCAGAACACGATGTCGGACAAGCAGTCTGACAATTTAGAGAGAGTGGAGGGATCGAGAGAAGTGGTAGTGAGACAGAGCTGAGTGTCATCAGCATACATGTGGAAACTGATGCTGTGTATCTGAATGATGTCGACAAAGGATAATATGTTGACGAGAAATTGGAGGGGGCAAGGCAAGATCATTGCGGCACCAGAGATAACCTGACGGGCGGAAGACCAGAATGAGAGCCGGGAAGAGAACGCATTGCAGGTCAATCTCTGGCTAACATTAAATAACTAAGGATGGAACCAGCCGAGTGCAGTCCCACCCAGCTGGATAATGGTGGAGAGGCGTTGGAGGAGGATGGCTGGTCAACCATGTCAAAGGCTGCAGACAAGTCAAGGAGGAAGTGAAGGGAAAGTCTGCCTTTGTCACGTCACAAAGAATGTCATTTGTGACTTAGATGAGTGGCGTTTCAGTTCTGTGGCAGGGGCGGTCACCAGATTGAAGGGATTCAAACAGAGAGTTCTGGGAAAGATGGGCACGAATTTGGGAGGCAACAACACGTTCAAGGACTTTGGTGAGGAAAGGGAGGTGGGAGATGTGGTGGTAGCTTGCAAGCAGTGGGGTTAAAGATTGTTTTTTGAGGAGAGGGGAGATGACCACAGATTTTAGGTGAGGGGTACAGTACCTGAGGAGAGAGAACGTTTAACAATGTCAGCTAACATGAAAAAACGGTGTCGAAGGCTGCAGACAAGTGAAGAAGGATAAGGAGGGATAGTTTACCTTTGTCACAGTCACAAAAGATATAATTTCTGACTTTGAGAAGGAGGAGAAGGGAATAGGTGGTTATGCTGATGGTGTTTCTTGTGCTTTATATCCTATGAATATATACACAGACACAGCATCCACAGCCCTCTGGTGTCTTTGATGAGAATCTAGAAAAGTGCTCCTTTCTCTGCCGTTTTGCTCATCTCTGCTAATTTGTTGATGTGGCGCTCAGTCGCAGACATTAAACAAAATCTGAGAGAATGTCTTTCGGAAAATCTAGACCTTTGAACAGCGCCTCCTCTCTTCATGTTGTGGAAGCGGGTGTATTCTCCAATCAACAATGCCTTGCCTTGGCCAGGTGATGCTCACTTCTCTTTATTTCCAGCTCAGGCCAGCTGAACTAGCGTCTGAGAGGTGTCTGAGATACATGTTGGTGAAAATACTTTTGGAATTCATAGTAGATGGGAACCATGAACGAGGAATAGAGCAAATGTTGATTGGAATATGCCCAGGTATATATAATAATTGCCAGGCGCGGCGTTCCCGTTTCAGCGGATTTTAGTTAAATAAACATAAGGGAGGAATGCAGGCTGGTAAGGACTTACCCACTCGTTAATCACACAATAAATCAATGTTCACGGAGATCTTTTAAATCATCGCACCATGTGGTTCTTACATGATACATACATTTGATAAATGCTGCAGTTGTAACAACTGCAAAGTTTGAAGAACAGGACACACTCCCAGTGGGTAATATTAGCTCCCTACAATAGTGTAGAGTGGGCGATATCGAATTTGCCGCCCATTATACGTTCCACCAGTTTGTTACCTCCCATTATCTTCAATGGACAGGAAAACCGAGTGTGGCGTAGAATTGGCGCAATTCACCGAGTCAGAGTAAGTGGTGAGATGCTGCAGGGAATAAATAAATGACAAATTTCCATTGATGGATTCCTTCTTGAATAATTCTTGCCAGGGAGGATGTCTTCTTTCAGCAGAATATATTAAGTGGATTAAGTTCTCCGCACACAAAGCAGCGAGAAGAATACCACAACAATGCAGTAATGCTGCCTGCTCTGATGTTCCACAATACAGTTGCTGGTTATCATTATGTATAGACTCCCCTCCTGGCGATTATAGGTATTGCCTCGCTCTTTTATTCATCTTTGCTATTTAGTTAAATGTGATAGAAATCTTTATCTGTCAATCCAGATTCTGTTTTCACAGAACTCTTCTCCAAACCTAATCTGAGGACTGAGCCTGCAGTGGAATTATTTGAGGGAAAACAGTTAAAATTGATCAGCTTTGTTGGAAATATCTGGTCCCATATTTTGATTCTATACTCAATTTATAAAAATGGTGAGGCTCTGCATGTTAATTCATGTGACAACTATAAGCATATGGGGCCGCTTCGTTGAACGACTCGGGGAGATACCTGTGCAGCGAGAATAGACTGGCAAATGATACTTAAAGGGTTGACGGTCGATAGGCAATCGCAAACATTTAAAGATCATATGGATGAACTTCAGAAATTGTACATTCCTGTCTGGAGTAAAAATAAAACGGGGAAGGTGGCTCATCCGTTGCTAACAAGGGAAATTAAGGATAGTGTTATCTCCAAGGAAGAGGCTTATAAATTGGCCAGAAAAAGCAACACACCTGAGGACTGGGAGAAATTTAGATTTCAGCTGAGGAGGACAAAGGATTTGATTAAGAGGGGGAAAATAGAATAAGGGAAGAAGCTTGCCGGGAACATAAAAACTGACTGCAAAAGCTTCTATAGATATGCGAAGAGAAAAAGATTAGTGAAGACAAACGTCGGTCCCTTGCAGTCGGATTCAGGTGAATTTATAATGGGGAACAAACAAATGATAGACCACTTGAACAAATACTTTGGTTCTGTCTTCACGAATGAAGACACAAATAATCTTTCGGAAGTACTCGGGGACCGAGGGTCTCGTGAGAAGGAGGAATTGAAGGATATCCTTATTTGGGCGGAAATTGTGTGAGGGAAATTGATGGGATTGAAGGCCGATAAATCCACGGGGCCTGATAGTCTGTATCCCAGAGTATTTAATGAAGTGTCCCTAGAAATAGTGATGCATTGGTGATCATTTTCCAACAATCTATCGACTCTGGATCAGTTCCTATGGACTGGAGGATAGCTAATATAACACCACTTTTTAAAAAGAGAGGGCGAGAGGAAGCACGTAATTATAGACCGGTTAGCCTGACATCAGTAGTGCGGAAAATGTTGGAATCAATTGTTAAGAATGAAATAGCAGCACTTTGGAAAGCAGTGACAGAATCGGTCCAAGTCAACATGGAATTGTGAAGGGGAAATCATGCTTGACAGATCTGTAATTTTTTGAGGATGTAACTAGTAGAGTAGACAAGGGAGAACCGGTGTATTTGGACATACAAAAGGCTTTTGACAAGGTCCTACACAAGAGATTGGTGTGAAATCAAAGCACATGCTACTGGGGGTAATATACTGATGTGGATAGAGAACTGTTTGGCAGACAGGAAGCAGAGTCGGGATCAACGGGTCCTTTTCAGAATGGTAGGTCGTGACTAATGGAGTGCTGCAGGGCTCAGTGCTGGCACCCCAGCTCTTTAAGAAATACATCAATGATTTGGATGAAGGAATTGAGTGTAATATCTCCAAGATTGCAGATGATACCAAACTGGGTGGCAGTGTGAGCTATGAGGGGGACGCTCGGAGGCTGCAGGGTGACATGGACAGGTTAGGTGAGGGGTAAATGCATGGCAGATGCAGTATCATGAGGATAAATGTGAGGTTATCCACTTTGGAGGCAAAAACACGAAGGCAGAATATTACCTGAATGGCGGCAGATTAGGAAAAGGGGAGATGCAACAAGACCTGGGTGTCATGGATCCTCAGTCATTGAAAGTTAGCATCCAGGTACAGCAGGCGGTGAAGAAGGCAAATAGTATGTTGGCTTTCATAACTAGGGGATGTGAGTATAGGAGTAGGGAAGCCTTACTGCAGTTGTACAGGGCCTTGGTGAGGCCTCACCTGGAATATTGTGTTCAGTTTTGGTCTCCTAATCTGAGGAAGCACGTTCTTGCTACTGAGGGAGTGCAGCGAAGATTCACCAGACTGATTCCCGTGATGGTAGAACTGACATATGAGGAGAAACTGGATCAACGGGCCTTTATACATTGGAGTTTAGAAGGATTAGGGGGGGAATCTCACAGAAATATATAAGATTCTGACGGGACTGGACAGGTTAGATGTGAGTAGAATGTTCACGATTTTTGGGAAGTCCAGAGCCAAGGGACACAATTTTAGGATAAGGGGTAGGCCATTTAAAACTGAGATGAGGAGAAAATTCTTCACTCAGAGAGTAGGTAAACAGTGGAATTCCCTGCTGCAGAGAGTTGTTAAACTGTGAAATTCCCTGCTGTAGAGAGTTGTTGATGCCATTTCATTGGATATATTCAAGAGCAAGTTCGCTATGGCCCTTATGGCAAAGGGGACCAAGGGGTATGGAGAGAAAAAGGAAAGAGGTACTGAGGGAATGATCAGCCATGATCTTATTGAATGGTGGTACAGACTCGAAGGGCCGAATGGCCTAATCCTGCACCTATTCTCTCTGATTCTATGTTTCTGAGAAGCAAATGCTATCCACCGTGGGGTGCAAAAGAAAACGATAAAGTTGTAATTACGGTAAATGGTCAGTGTAACCAGCTATAATTATTGTTCATCTTTCATTTAAATAACTCTTCAGGGGATTTCAGTTTAATAAACATAAGGGGGGAACCAGTCGCGAAAAGGACTTCCCCACAAGTTTATCAGGCAACAAATCAATATTGGAGCAGAACTGTTAAATCAGAGTACCATGTGTTGCCAGCACAATCCGTACATTTTATATACGCTGCTCTTGTAAATGATGCAAAATATGATAAACAGTATACATTTCAAGTGGGTAATATTAGCTTTCTGCAATCGTAGAATGGACCATATCGAAATTGCTGCACGTTAAATAGATTTAAAGTAATTGGTAAGAGGGGATTTTAGGGGACATTTCCACCAGAGGGTAGTGGAAGTCTAGAACTCACTGCCTTAAAGGATGTTAGAGGCAGACACCATCGCCACATTTTAAAAAAATACTTGGTTGTGCATTAAAGTGCAGTAACCTACAGGGTTACTGACCAAGAGCTGGAAAGTGGCATTCGGCCGGATCGCTCTTGGTTGGCCAGCCTGGACACGATGGCCGAAATCGGCTCCTGTGCTGTAAATCTCTACCTCTCTTTGACATGTATTTCCCGTTTTTGCCCCGCATTGGATCGGAAAATCGTGCGTGGTGTATAATTGATGCAAGAATCGCTACCGTCCGTTTGACCCAATGTTCTCCAGGATAAATGACCTCCTCTGTTTCAGTCTGGCTGAATCATCACCGAGCAGAACCTGGTGAAAGGCAGCAGGGTGTTTAAACAGAAAATGCCTTCCCACTTATTGCCACGCAAATAGTTTATACTTGAAAACTCGTGGGTAAAATGAAAATTACAGTGTGCAAAAGCTGATGTTCATATCTCATGTGATATCTTTGTCGGTATCCCAGCATGAATATTCTTGTAAGCAGAGAGAAATCAAGGATTATTGAAAGGTTCATTCTCTGAGATGTTGTCGGCATTTCAATGTTCTGATCATTAACCTTTGTTACCTAAACACAAATTCTTAAGTCTGTGATAGATGCTTTAGACAGAAAATCCAAATTGTGATCTATTTTATAGAGGTGTTCTCCAAACCTACATTCAGGCTGAGTCTGAAGATCAATTATTTGAGGGCCAACAGTTAACACTCGCCTGTTCGGATGAAATATTTCACACTTCTTCCTTGAGATATGAATTTTACAAAGATGGACAAGCTCTCAATTCAGCAGAAGGGCACAACTATTACATCAAGGAGACATCTCGGCGGAACGATTCAGGGAGTTACCGTTATGAAGCATCTACTTTGCACAATGAGGTGAAAAAATGGAGTAATCCGTTTCAGTTTTAGTCAGGCGTGAGTAACATTTACTGCAATTATCATTTTTCTTCCACATAATTTCCAACAAATTTTCACAAGGTGATTCATCAGTCTAGATGTAGGCCTTACTATGTGTTTAACATGGACTGAATAAATTAGTTAATATATCTGTGCATAGAAAACCACAGTAATAAAGAAGTGTAGATTTGTACGGCACAATCATTAGGCCTCAGTCACTGCGTGCAATTTTGGGCCTCAATTCGAAAGAGAACATTAAAATCACTGAAAATGGACAGGATGTCGCTGGGATGGAAACCTTTATTCAGGTTAGAGTTGAGCTACTGGGACCAATATTGCAAGAGTAACCAAGGTAGCTACGCCATGTATTAGTGGGTCTTTTTACAAGTTAATGATGAGGATAAAGTAAATAGGGAAAACGTGTTTCGTCTAAATGTGAAATATGGAAGGATGGTTCATCAATGCATAATGATTACTAAAACAGGAGGGTAGAGCTTAGAAGAACTTATGTATCAAGACTAGTACTGGAGCAGGTTATGATTTGTCACGTGGAGAGCTGGAGTTGGACACCACTGCTTTTAGTTAGAGTCATAGTTATGACACTGGAGTAGTGCAGAATTCCTGCCTTTGACAATTAGAATCAGGACCGGACCAGAGGTAGTAGGTTGGCTACACGTAGATTGCATTAAGAATCATTAATTTTCCAATATCAGGATTTCCTGATTTCACTGTACCTATTGCTAAAGTAGACGAGGGAAATGGGCGTCCAATATTAGTGTGGTAATCTGAATGGCGAGGCTCTTAATTAGGATGAGAGTCCTATTTGACTTAGAAACTGACACGACAAATTCAAGCAAAACAAAGTAATTAACAAATGGAAATATTTAAAGTGTCAAAACCGGAACTGTCAATCAGCCCTGGTGAAGAGTTAATAGAAGGAGACACAGCGTCGTTAACCTGCTCAGTGAGCAAGTGTTCTACCTCGATAACCCACATTTTCTACAAGGTCCCGGATAAAGAACTCTACCGAGAGGAGTCCAACCTACCCGAAATTATTTACCAAATCGGTAAAGTCCACACCAGCACCGAAGGAGATTTCAGTTGTGGGTTTCATATGAGGCAGGAGGACCTCCTCTGCATAGCGAATCCATTGCGGTTTCAGTAATAGGTGAGTTAATATAAATACCTCGGTGCCGGAACGAAATAAGTGACTCAAAGACAGATCAGTCCGTGAATTACTGCTTGTCTAATAGCTTCGATGGTGTAACATCATCTATGACTTCCATCTGTTTGAAGTGAGGCACGGAGTCATTTACATGAAACAGATGATTGCCAAGAACGAGCAAGGAATACGATCTGGACACATCAAATATTGAAGTATAAAACGCAACAGTTATTGGTAGGTTTTAATAAGTGGATCACTCAGTTTACGTTGGCAAATTGAGGAAAGTTACACGAAAAGTTTAATGCATCCACGCATAATAATATAGGCAGTAATTTCTGGGAAATATATTTTAGATTTTTTTTCGATAGTTGTTACTTCTGTACTTCAAGTGCAATTGGACAATATAGGTTCCAGCACGATATTATTGGAATATTGCCAGCAGTGTAGCAAACAGTCTTCAGTCCCGAGTTAAGCAGCGCTCTGAAGGAGTTAATTGTAACTTTAGGCGAAGGTTAAACATGGGTCCTGTCGAAGAGACCACCCATTATAACAGTCACCCTATCCCCCTCTTTGTCTTCACTGAGAAGGGAAACCGGATGTGGTATATGACTGCGGATAATTCCACATCGTGCATTTCAGGCCACCTGCCAAATTCAAAATACGTCCTGACATGTTCCGTGTGAAATTCAGTCCATGTTGCATTACTGGCTCATTGTCACCATGACATTGAGGTTGGTGACAAAAACAGTTATATACATGAGTGTTTCAGTGTAAGAATGAACAGTGGCAAGTGGAATTCAATCGGAAGAAGTGTGAGGTAATGCATTTGGGGACGGCTAACAAGGCCAAGGAATACACATTAAATGGTGCAATGCGGGAAAGTGCAGAGGTACAAAGGGACATTGGCATGCAGGTCCACAAATCGCTGAGAGTATCAAGTCAGGTGGTTAAGGAAGCATATGGAATACTTACCTTTATTATCGAGGCATAGCATGCAAGAGCAAGGAGGTTATGCTTGAACTGTATAAAACAGTGGTAAGGCCGCAGCTGGGGTACTGTGTGCTGTTCTGTTCACCACATTACAGGAAAGCTGTGATTGCACCTGAACGGGTACAGAGGAGATTTAGAAGAATGTTGTCAGGACTGTAGAATGTTGCCTTTGAGGAAAGATTGGAGATGCTGGGTCTGTTTTCTTTGGAACAGAGGAGGCAGAGGGGAGACCTGACTGAGGTGTAGAAAATTGAGGAGCCTGGATAGAGTGGATAGAAAAGACCTGTTTTCCTTGGCAGAGGAGTCAAAAACCAGGGGATAGACATAAACAATTGGGAGGAGGTATAGTGGAGACATGAGGGGAAATTTATTTACCCAGACGGTGGTGCGGGTCGGGAACTCATTGCCCGATAGGATGGTAGAGACAGAAAGCCTCAGCACATTAAAACAAATAATTGGATGTGCATTTATAATGCCGTAAACTACAGGGCTATGGACCAAGATCTGGAAAGTGGGATTAGGCTGGGTAGCTCTTGTTCGGCCGGTGTGGACAGGATGGGCCAAAATGGCTCCTTTCTGTGCTGCAACTTTCTATGATTCTATAATTCTGTGATGAACTTCCCGGAAAAAAAAAACATCTTCTGTGGTGTTGCAAATATGGCGATATCTGATCGTTCAACTGCTTTATTCCCCGCCTGATGTAAAATCCTGTTGAAGATTTAGATGTTTCAAAGAAAATTTGCTTTTAGGAGTCATGTACAAGACATTATGGAGAATCAATATTCTACATCATTGATGGTACAACATAAGGGACATTCTGAAATAAGTACAATCTATTTACAACTTGCACCAGTCTAATTTACTTCTCAGATTTTACTCTCATCAATTCCTTAAATAACTGCAGTAAGAATTCCCTGCTTTTATACTCCATCCACGTTGCAATAAAGGCCATGATACCATTGTGCATCCTGATTTATGCACCAGTATCATCAGGTCCTGCTGTACTACGGATCTTTGCAATCTTTCTCCATTTAAATAATAACTTACTCTTTTTTTCTGCCAAGATTACCACTTTCCAAGATTATACTCCATCTGCCAAATTTTTGCCCATTCACTAAGCCTGTCTCTGTCCTTTTGCAGATTTTTGTGTCCTCCTCACACATTGCTTTTCTTCCCAACTTTGTATCATCAGCAAACTTGGCTACGGTACCCTCGGTTCCTTCTTCCAAGTTGTTAAGATATAAATTGTAAGTACTTGGGGTCCCAGCACTGATCACTGCGTCACCCTCCGAGTTCCTGTAGCTGGTGCTTCTCTCACTTCCAAAACCAACAAAACTGTGATTTCAGCGGGGGACAGCCTCGTTCTCCAGTGCCGGGTGAAGTCAGGCATTGCACCACATTTCTGCTGGTACCTGAACAACCAACTGTTAGAAAGCACCACCGAAACTTACCGCTTAAACACGGACGGGAGTGAGCTCATTATCAGTTCATTCCAGATAGGCAATGGAGGGCGATAACACTGTGTAGCGACCAACAGGGGAACCTATGAAAATAGATTTAACACAACCAGCAATTATAACGTGTTCACGGTATCAGGTAACCGATTCATGATGCTTGTTTTAATTTAATTAATTAGTTTTTGATCAGCAAATCAATCAGTATATTATATTTGCGTGATTTATACCACAAATGACAAATTGCACCTCAGGTGAAAATTTATATGTTATTATTCTGATCAATAAAGTGAACCTAATTAGGGGTTAAATGGTTCCGATATAAACTAGCAGCTTTTCACAAGGGGAATTTTGAAAATGAAATGGAGAAATATATGATGTGGCACCCTCGTTAGAAAGTGAGTGAGAGAGAGATCGATCAGTAACCTAGCTGCAAGTGTAGGTCCTGTGAACACATTTGAAGCAGGATGTAGTAGAGATGGAAATAGGATTAATGAAATGGTTTAAGAGAGTAGAGCTAAACACTTCCACTAATGGTGTGACAAAGGAAACGCAAACGCCCAATAAGCCACAACTCATCTGGCTGAAGGGTGTAAAGATAGAGATAAAATGGGTGGAGATTTGTCCCAAACATAGGGACCACGTGGACCAGGAGTTTAAATGTGTTACTTTGGAGGACAGGAAGATGGTTGAACACAGTGGTGAGTAGGAATTAGTGTGGGACAGGGAGGTTGGGATTAGTTGGAGTCTGTGGACAGTGGATTTGGAGATCGGAAAGGCAGTCAATGTAATAATAGAGCTTAGAGCTGAGACATGCATGGATATCAGGGAGAAGTGACTGAGTTGATTGGAAAGGGATTCCATTTTGTGCAGATTTAAAAGGAATTTAAGTTGGCACTTGATGCGAGGGTGACTCTGTAATGCTTGGAGAGTATTATGTTATTCATGGATTATGTTTTCTTGGTTCCAGCGCAGAGTCACACAACGTCGATCACAGCAATAGTTCTTCCACTTTTTCTTATCGCCGCCCTGATTAAGTTATTTTTCTTCAAACTTCATAATAAGTAGCAAGGTGAGTATTGTCTTACGGGCAGGTGATTGTCTCCACAGTCAGGTGAGGGGATTGAGTCCCCTCCATTTTCAGTTGCAGCATTCCAAATATGAGAGTAAGATTTTAGAGGGAGATGCCTACTGATGGCTGGAGAACAAAGAATTATTTCCATTGATGAGTTCAGAACAGTCATGAATTGAGCTTGCTGGGTTGTGAAATTTTTCCCCTCATTCCATTCTGAAAAGGAATGCACCTGGGCGAGGAACAGAACAGTAACTGGCAAATTGTTACCAAGTGAAGGTGTAATCAGATAGTGGATGTGTAATGCATGGCACTATCAAAAAGGTTTCCAGATGTTATTTTTGCATTAGTACTCTTATATTTAATGATTTATATAAATGCACGTTTGTAACAGTTTATTATTAATATCAGTGAAAATGTTGCTGTTTGGGGATTAATGAAAGAAACCCAAACCAACTGTAGACAGTAGGAGCGCAATATTTACTGCACAATTTGCTGAAGTTTGTCTCTTCCTTTTTTATCCAGACAATTGCTCAAGTGTTTCACAGCCGCAGGGGTAAATCTGCACAATCTTCATGTTAGTAAGTATTATGCATATCTATGAATATACTGAAGGGGTGTATTTAATCTGTGGCAGGAATGAAAATCAGGCGGTTTTGCATCTGCCACCAGTTATAAGTTTCAAATGGAACTGAAATCGGACGGGACATGGAGGGTGGCAGGTATGCTAGCACTAGTTTTGCCATCCCATCCAATTCTAATTCATCCCATAGTCTCTGATATAGATAGCTCCGCTTGAGACATGTAGATTATTTAAGAGCTACAATATTCTCTGAATTCAGTTTTTGCTTTTTAATTTATGAACAGGCCAGTCAGCCACACATCGCTATTGAGAAAGTTAAACGTTGGTCACCTCGAGAATGAGACTGGAGAATTAATAATGGGGAACAGGGAAATGGCAGGAACATTTAACCTATATTTTGTATTGGTCTTCACGGCAAAAGACACTAAAAGCATCCCAATAATTGATAATCAAGCAGCTCTGGGGAAGGGGGATTGTAAAACAATCACTAGCACTAGAGAAAGAGTACTAGGCAAACTGATGGGACCTAAGGTGGACAAGTGCCCTGGATCACATGGCCTGCATTCTAACATCGTTAAAATAAATGGCTGCAGAGATAGTGGATATTTTGAGTGTAATCTACTAAAAAGCCCTGATTCTGGAGAGATCCCAGCAGATCAGATCATCGAAAATGTAATGGCTCTATTTAAGAAATTAAAGAAGGCAAAATGCAGGAAACCTTCGACCTATTAGCTTAACATCTGTCATTGGGAAAATGTTGGAGTTAGTAGTAGCAAGACATTTAGAAAATTATAATAAAGTCAAGCAGATTGAGCATGGTTTGATGAAAGGGAAATCATGTTTGACAAATTTGCTGATGTAAAGAGCAGGGTGAATAAAAGGGAACCAGTGGACTTGGTGCATTTGGATTTCCAGAAGACATTCGATAAGGTGTCACATAAGAGGTTACTGTACAAGATAAAAGATCATTGGGTTGGGGGTTAATATATTAGCATGGATAGAGGTAGGACGAACTATCAGAAAACAGAAAGTCAGAATAAATGGTTCATTTTCAGTTCGGCAAACTGTAACTCGTGGGATGCCACAGGGATCAGTGCGGGGGACTCAACTATTTACAATCTATATTAATCACTTGGATGAAGGGAGCGAGTATATTGCAGCCAAGTTTGCTGATGCGACAAAGATAGGTGGGAAAGCACGTTGTGAGGAGGATTCAAACAACTGCAAAGGGATATAGATCGCCTAAGTGAGGTCAAACATTTGGCAGATGGATTATAAAGTAGGAAAATGTGCGGTTATCCACATTGGTAGGAACAATTAAAAAGCAAATTATTATTTAAATGGGGAGTGATTACAAAATGTTGTGGTGCAGATGGATCTGTGGATCCTTGTACATGAAACACGAAAAGTTAGCATGCAGCTACAGCAAGTAATTAGGAAGGCAAAAGAAATGTTAGCCTTTATTGCAAGTGGATGGATTAGCAAAGTACGGAAGTCCTGCAACAACGGTACAGGCCATCGGTGAGACCACACCTGGAGTACTGCGTATAGTTACGGTTTTAATGAGGGATATATCTGCTGTGGAGGTGACGGTGCCTCGAACTCCCACAGTTCTCAAGTAAGTTGCAACCAACACGTCGATCTGAACCGGGCTTGTTGCTTAAGTATCCAGCTTCCCCTTTGACCTGACTCTAGCTTAAAGAATCGGACCAGCGGTACAATGGCAAGGCTCTTATTGAAACTTCTGTTTTTGACAATGCCGTGGTTTTGATGGGGATCAGGGAGAAGATTTTCCCCCACAGCTAGCGCACTGCATACAGTTCTGGTCACCACTATACATAAAATTCACTTTTGCACTAGACAGGGTACACAGGAGATTTATGATGATGTTGCCAGCACTGGATAATTTTAGCTGAGTAAAGATTGCATGGCTGAGGTTTTTTTCTTTCGAACAAGGGAAGCTGGAGGTGTACGTTACTGAGGGGCCTATATAAAATGGATAGGACTGATCTATTTCTCTTGGCAGAGGATTCAATATCCAGGGGGTATAGATTTTAAGCAATTGGTACGAGGATTAGGAGAACTTTGTTGCACCCAGTGGGTGGTGTGGAGTCTGGACCTTTCTGCCTGAAAGGGTGGTAGAGGTACAAAATCTCAACACATGGACTTGGATGTGCACTTGCTGACCCGACAAGGCTATGGACCAAGAGCTGGGATGTGGGTTAGGTTAGATCGCTCTTTTAGACCAGCACGGAAACGATGGGCCGAAAACTGATCGAATTCTGATTTACACGTATCCAGTGTCATCACATTGAGCGTCCATCTGCTGTTGTCACCCCTGCTAGCTGCTACTCTCGCAAATCAAGCCTCATTTCTTCTGGAGCTATATCCGGATTAGTTGAGTAAATTTGGGTAAAAATTCGAGGTTTGTGAAAATTCTTTTCACGCTGTTTCTTATAGCGACTCCATGTGTAAAGGCACCACTAACACCAATAATTGATGTCTAAATTAGAAAACGGGCTGAGCTTGGTCTGAACCTGAGATTCCTGCCCCTTCCGAACGGTTCAGACTCACTAGGCTTGGAGTTTTGTACCATTGGGTGTACTGGATATCCATTTTCCCTTTGGGGGATAGGTAATAGTTTAAGTTGCGTCAGTACCTCCGCCTGGTTCTGCTGGTCTGGCGAATCTGAGGCGCTTACTCCTGGTACCTTCTGCCCACTGCGTGAGGCTCAAGTCCGTGAAGGTCAAATTATTAACGAGAAACTAGCGACCTTCCGGTGATGCTAGGGGCGGGGAGGTGAGGACGTAGGACTCATCGAATAGATTGAAATAACAGACCCGGTGCTTTTGAAGTTCAGAACTTTACTAGCTCTCGTAGCCTCACTAATTGGCTCGGCAAGTCTACAGCATTCCGAGCTGGTCTCAGTCAGTCTGATGGCTTGAGCCTTAACTCGATGGTGGAGGAATTATTTCCCTCCGAATAACACAAGGCAAGTGTCCCTATATTTAGCTTCGGAATGGTCACCCGATCCGTTTTCTATGGACAATCAAATAGTGGGAACTATATGGACGAGCACAATAAGAGGTGCAAACGTAGAGTAGTAATATTGCGGGGGGGGGGCATACAATCATAATGTAGAATGAATTATAGTAATATAAAGGGCAGAGAAGGGGATGCATTTCTGAAGTGTTTTCAGGAAAATGATCGTTTCCATCCGATGATGCTAGATCTGGTTCTGGGGAAACGAGGTGGGTCAAATGGGTAATTATTTAGTGAACAGCGATCACAGTATCATATGCTCAAATTAGCTATGGAAAAGGACAGGTAGCAATCTAGTGTAAATATGTTTATCTGGGAAGACCAATTTCAGTGGGACGAAAACTGATCAACTGGAATGAAAAGATTGGCAGGCAAAGGACAATGGGCTGCATTAAAGAGGAAATAGTTCAGGTACATTTGAAGTACATTCCCACGAGGTTTGCTGGGGGAGCCGGGGAGAGGAAAGAGGGAGGTAGGACAACTAAAGTCGGAGCTCCCTGGATGACCAAATACAATGATGAATCAGAACACATGATGGATGTCAAGTTGCAAATATATGATCATCCGGCGACATACAAAGCTCAGATTTGAGGATGATAATAAAATTGCAGCCAACATAAGTTAATCCAAATGTCTTTAAGCATGCAAATAGTAAATGGGTAGTGAGAGGATAGATGTTGAAAATTAGGGACCAAAGAGACTTGTATATGGAGGCAGAGGGTATGGCCAGGTATTAAATTAATATTTTGCATCTGTCTTCACCATGGAAGAGGATGCTGTCCTAGACCTAGGGAAGAGGATAGTGGTGAGACTTGATATGATAAAATGAGGTATTGGGAAGGTTGGCAGCGAACTGGAAATTGAAAATATTAAGCCATTGTTGAAAACCCAACAGATACAGGCCAGTCAGTTTAAACTTGGTAATAGGGATGATTTTAGAAACAATAATCGGACAATTAACCGGGGTGGATTAAATCAGGAAAGCCAGCACGGACTTGTTAACGGCAAATTGTGCTTAACCAACCTGATCAAGTTTTTGATAAGTTAACAGGGTTCCTGAGGATAATGCAGTTGATGTACATGGATTTCCAAAAGATGTTTGACGAAGTGCCAAATATTGGACATGCCAGCAAAGTTGAAGCCCATTGAATAAAAAGGACAGTGACAGTTTGGATACCGAGTTGCTAAGTGACAGGAAACAGCAGTGGTGAATGGTTAGTTAAACTGCAGGAAGATATATGGTGGTGTTCCAAAGGGATCGATCTGCGGTCCACTGCTTTTCTTGATGTATATCAATGATTTGGACTTGGGTATACAGGGCACAATTTCAAAATTCAGCCGACACAAACCTTGGAAGTAAAGTGATGTGTGAAGGATAGTGATCGACTTTAAGACGACATGGACAGGCTGGTGAAATGGGAAGACACGTGGCAGATGAAATTTAACTCGCGTGAAATGGTGTATTTTGGTTGGAATAATGAGTGAAGCACATGTATAGTAAATTGTACAATCCTAAATTAGGTGCATGCAGAGACGTTTGCATAAATCGCTGAATGTGGCAGGGCAGGTTGAGAAAGCAGTTACAAGGCTTGAGGGATCCTGGACTTCCTCGAGGTACGAGTACAAGTGAAAATTATAATTAATCTGTTCACTGGTTCGGGCCCAACTGGAGTATTCTGAAATTCTGGGAACCGCACTTAAGGAAGGATGTGAAGACCGTTTTTAAAGGTACAGAAAAGATTTACGAGAATGATTCCAGGGATGAGGGACTTCAGTTCCATCGATAGACTGGAGAAGCTGGGATTGTTCTCCTTTTGAATAGAGGAGATGTGCTATGCGCTCATTCATGAGGGATCTGGATAGAGTAGATAGAGAAACTGTTCGCATTGGCAGAAGGGGCGAAAACCAGAGGATACATTCAAGGTGATTGGCAAATGAACCAAAAAATGATCTAAAACATTTTTATGCAGCGAGTGGTTAAGAACCAGAATTGCACTGCCTGAAAGGCTGGTGGAGAAATACTCTTCTTGTCCAAAAGGGAGTTGGACAAGTATCTGAAAGAAACATATTGCAGGGCTATGGCGAAAGGGCTGGGGAGTGGGATTAGTTGAGTTGCCATGGGCTCGAATGGCCATCTTCCACGCTGTAACCATTCTATGATTTGTGATACGACCTGGGAAATGACTCCCATTACCTGAGGTGGTGCACCCTAATAGTTCAAGTCCTGGTACCTGTCCAAATTCCTGGGGTTGGGGTGCTTTTCTTAATCTGTCACTTTTGTAGGGGGAGGGAGTGGCACGAAAGGGTCCGCTGTGATTCTTTTGAAGAGCCGGGGTGTTATCCCCAGTGTCTGGGGATGAATATTTACTAGGTCAACGTTTATCCTCAATCAATGTAACAAGCAGATTATCTGGCCACTAACGCATCGCTGTTTGTGGAAGCTTGCTGTGCGCAAATTGGCTGCCGCGTTTCCCACATTACAACTATAACTAGACTTCAAAAGTACTTAATTGTAAAGCGCTTTGGGCATCTGGTGGTCGTGAGGAGCTATAAAGTTTTCTTTCGCACTCGGAGGTTGACTTGTGCTGAAGTACGGGCAGTCCAACTCTTGTTGTTTTCAGGAATAGAAAAACAAACTGCCACCTCTGCTTGCCTTTGCTCCCCAGGAGGCGCAGCGAATACGGGAGCCAATGAACTTCGAGGAACGGGGAATGACCACAATCGATCGATTGCAAAGGGAGAGACCGGAGCACAGACAATTTAACGAAGCAATGATGCGTCTCGCGATTGCTGGTGCAGTTAAGCAGGCTGACTGCGGCTGACCGCTCTGGAATAGGTTATACGTGTAACTTTCTGCGTGATATTTCCTCGTAATTTAAGAGCTTGCGTCCAATTTTAAATCTGGTAAAACTGGGCAGGCCAATATATCAAGGTGTAGTGCCCAGAACTATGCAGAGTACTCCTGATATGGTCTAATCAGATTTTTGTATACCCGCGGCATTACTTCTCTGCTCTTCCCCCGGCCCCTTTATTCAATTCCTCTAGATTTTATCTGTACCTTTCCATAACATTTTAACGTATATACATAGCCCCTAAATCTCTTTAGACCTCCACTGTTACGTTTTCACCAGTTTGAAAGTACTTTGATCTATCCTTGCACCCAAAGTGGATTACCTCCCTTTTGCTTACAATATTACAGTTTTGCCCACTCGCTTAATCTATTAATACCTAGGAATGTTATGCTTTCATTTGCAATGCTGCCTATTTTGTCATCGTGAACTTGGCTGTGTGCTTTTCTATCCTCTATCCTAAGTCGATAATAATGAATAGTTGAGGCCCCAACGTTCATTCCTGTGGGACAATAGTCAAACATTGCCAATTATACCTACTGTCTCCTGCCTCTCAGCCAAATTCCTAATCAGGTCAATGATTTGCCTCAATTCCAAAGGCCAAGAATCTTTGCGGGGAATGGGGCAAATTAAATGAAGTATAAAAGGAAATATCTAGAACGGATTCACGTTAGAAGGTATCAGCAACACAGGTTAAGAACAAACACTGGGTAGATGACAGTGGTGTGCTCTGCACATTTGTGGTCTCTCTCAAATATATATATCCGAGGCACTGGATGATAAATGAATTACATGGATAATATCATAGAAATTTTTAGCACCGAAGGAGGCCATTGCAGCCCATCGTGCCCGCGCTGACCGACAAAGCTACCCAGCCTAATCTAAATTTCCAGTTCTTGATCTGTAGCCCTGCAGGTTGTGGCACATACGTGCACATCAAGTACTTTTTAGCAGAGTTGAGCGTTTCTGCCTCTACCACCTTTTCAGGCCGGGAGTACCAGACCCCCATCACCCTCTGGGTGAACACATTCCCATCGCATCTTCTCTAAATATCCTACCAATTACTTTAAATCTATGCCCCCTGCATGTTGGCCCCTCTACGGAAAATCGGTCCTTCCTATCGACTCTATCGAGGCCCCTCAGAATTTGATACATCAGTCTTTGCATAAATGATCCGACACAAGCGATTGAACGGGGTGGGGCACTGAGGTGACCTGAGGAAGTATATCAAAATCGAAAGAAGTGCTTTGAAAGACTAGATTAGAAATATGGCGGTTTGTGGAGAATACAACACTGTCATAATAATTGATGGTAAATAATTAACCAATGAAGATTGAGCGGAAACTACTTGGTGGATAAAATGTGGAACTGGATACGACGGGGAGTAGTTGAGGAAAGTAGCATAGATGCAATTAACATGGGTGAAAGGAATATAAGGTTTTACGTGTTGGGTTCGGTGAATTGGTTGGAAGGACGCACTTGTGTAGCATAAAGCAGCAGGGCTGAGCGGCCTCTTTCTGTGCTGTAGAACACATGTAATAATCATGGGCATTCGTTATGTTTCACGAACTAGACTCTGGGAATAAATGACAGTACATGGAATCGAAGGCAACCTGTCGCCAGTGGTAAGAAATTGATTAGGTGCAGGGGATGGCGATACTCGCCATCTACTGCAATTGGCAGGGTGTGATTTGTGGTCCTCCTAGGGATCTGTACTGGGGCCTCAGATTTTCACTTTCAATGATTTAGATGAAACAATATAAATATAGAAATTTACAGTGCAGAAGGAGGCCATTTCGGCCCATAGTGTCCGCGCCTGCCGACACACAGCCGTATATCCAAGTTTTCTCACGCCAGCAAGTTGGCTGGCACAGTAACTAGTGTATAAGGTAGCAATTAAATTTCAAAAGGCTATTAAAGTAAGGCAGCAAAACTGCCAAGATGGCGTTTAGTGTGGGAAGTGTGAGATTGTCGACTTTAAATCTCGAGAACTTTGGATCGTTATTTCCGTTCGGTTAGAAGCTCGGAACTCAAGCAGAAGAGATCGAGGGACCTCTGAGCAGATATCATTAAAACAGTGGGAGTTACAAAAGACGACTGAGAATTTCTTTCAGGCTCAAATCTCAGTGATCTTAGAAGCGGGCGCGGCCTCCGGCAACTCCGGGCTGGATTTGAATCTGACACCGAGGCAAACATCCAGCGTCTGAGCTGTAGGACGTTTCAAACTAATGGCTCCTGGCTCTGAACACCGAGACGCAGGAAACTTCCGTTTGTTTCAGGACAGGGTCCTTGGGATTGGAGCCTTGTTCCTGATGGACTGTTGAGGTGGTGGGTTGAAAAACAAGCCCGCGCTGTTCCTCATTGTCCGTCTGCCTGATTGGGCTGCACCCACCAATGAATGTAGCAATTGCACTTTATATCCTCACGGTGGGCTGGGTGGAAGCCACGTTGTGTCAACTAGACAGAAATAACTGGAGGGCGTGGTTTACGATCAAAGCCTGGATTTATGTCACTTCTCCCAGAGGGCGAGATACAGCTATTGAGACATGAACGGGAAGATCCCAGGTCCTGCTGACTGATTCTGGATTGTCGCCAGGGGACCGGGCGGGGTGTCCGGGACACACATTATTAGCGGGGGCGGGGGAGTGGGAGTATAACTGGACACTTACCACTGTCTTCAGACTGAAATCGCCTTTCTTTCCCTCTGAACTTCACAGGTGAACAAGGCAGGTCCAGCCTGGCTGGCGATTGTGGAAACCGGGATCAGTGAAAAGTGGACTGGCGGAATATCCTGATCCGTGTACATTTCTCGTTGCTCAGTTCGGTCTATTCCAATGTCCTTTCTGAAATGTTTGTTCTCTGGGTCAGTTTTACCTCTTCTGCCTGGGCTGCAGTCAGTGTAAACCTCCACCTTTCGTTACTTGATTGATTCCGGTCCACTTTATTGTCTCCAAACCCCAACCAGGCAGCGGAACTGTTCCCTCGTGTGGAGTTTTGAAAATGGACCAGGGCCCGAATGCTAACAGATTATGCCCGAAGTTTAATTCTCTGATGCCGGGCCAAGCTGGGTCTCAGCATGTCAATGTGACGCTTCATATTCTTCATCCAGGCAGTAAGTGGACAGGGATGGCAAAATTGTTCATCGAATTAATTATTTATGTTTAACACTCTTTTAGGTTCTCGTCTCTGATGCTTGAACTTATTCCGGGTGAAGTGAGTAATTCATTGTCAGAGGAATAACAAATGAGCCTGGGCGGGAGTCGGATGAACTCTGGCTTGGATCGTGTTGCAATCGGTGGTGCAGCAACAGATTTCGGCAATGTGCACTCCTGGTATAATGTGAATATTTCTGCTCCTTCCTTTCACGCCTCTATTCCTTTCCTCCTGCTTTGGACCCATTAGGCCGCTCCTCCTGTTCACGAGCTTGCCCCACTGACCAATGGAAGCACAGCCGCTTCAGCAGTTTAATGTGCTGACTCAACTCCCCAGTCCCAGCACGGTCAGTGATCCATATTCAATGAGCAGACTGAACTGCTCGAGCTGTTGGCAACTTCCGTTAATCCTCAGTAACTGAGGCGGCGTTATCTTAGTGCTTGGCCCCTCCTTATATCCATCTACATATTGCATCTCGGTGACATCATCCAAAAGACAATGGGCTGCATTTAACCAGTCCTATGACGGCCTACGCACAGCATACACTGTCGCAAGCGCCCTTCTGGAATTTCGGCATATGGATGTGGGGAGAAAAAAACCCAGAACTTGCGATATGTCCATGACTGATCGCACCCGTCTGCTGCAAATGCACTTTCGCTGGTGCAGGATTGGTCTATTTGCCCAGCTACTGCCCAATGAACACCCAGTAAACACTTGTACTTGGTAAAAGCAATAAGATCATTTACCAGCATAAAGGTTAATATAAATATTTTAAATGATTTAAAAAAAACGCGTACATTTAAAAGTTCTGGTCAATTTGTCCTGGTTAAAAATGCCTAGATTTATTTTTTAATTTTATTCTAAAAGTATTAATTTTGAAACTAACTATTTTTAATTCTATTTCAGTCAGAAAAGTTTTTTTTGGTGATTTCCAATATGCTTGTACGGATTAAAGAATCCTCCTTTCTCATTGGTTTTCCTGACTCCCGTGACCCCAGGCATTGCATGCGTCCCTGTGATACATGAGGTTTTACGCCGGCGTACACCTGCAAGCCGAGGACCGCAAAGGACTTGAGCCATGAGATGAGGCATTTTTCTTGAAGTTGAGAGATTTGAGCATGCGGCAAGAATCCGACTGCAATTCCGAGGCCGTTATCAGAAGATCGCAGGTTCGAATCTTGTCACGGTCGTTTAACTCAGAGTAATTTTTTATACTCTGTTCTGAATTGTCCCAAACTGATTGTCTGACAGTGCTCGCCTGAAGTAACGGAAGACCATTTGCTCAAAAATTTCCCCCAGGTCACCAGCAGAATATCATGTCGGACAGTAATGGTAGCACAAATACCCTGCATGAGGAAACTCTGAGCTCAGAGCTCGAGGAGATCTCTCCCCGTGAGAAAAACCCTCGGAGTCGATCTGAGAGGCACCATACCCTAAAAGCCCTCAGCAATGACATAGATGAGAGTAAAATTACATTCCATCTATACTGGCTGGAGAAACAAAATAACTCTTGAACTGGCTGACCCAAACGATGAGAACACCCTTCAAACAGCCGTGGCCGTGGTTTGTTCGGCACTCCAGACGATTCAGCATGTTTGGGCTACGCTCTGCGACCTCGACACAAGATAAAGCAAGAGCATTCAAGTAAGATGGTCAAAAAACTGAGTAAATCTTCCTAGAGAACAGCGATATTGCCCACATTATGGAGCGGCTCCACACCATGGCCCGACAATCACGGTCGAGCGTCAGCAGGCGGTCGGGACACTCAACAAGAACTCCAGGACATCGTCCAAAAGTCAGCCTACCTAGATTAATGCTCGACCAAATGCTGCTGCTGAAACAAAGAACACAGATTTAATGGAGGTCATAGCGAGATAAACGGTCGAGGCGAAAGTGGCAGAAGTCCAGGGCGAGGTGGCACTCCAGTTCCTTCAAGCCAGGAAATCCATGGCCGTACAGCAAGCAAGGGTAGAGGAGATGGAGCGAGCTGGGCAAGAAGTACGGAGGTCTTGTGTCCAAACCTCACCGGAACAGAACTCAAATGACCATGCCTCACAGTTTCGGCACCTCACAGCCAGGTCGGCTCACTCTGCCACTGCATTCCGACTTCAGCCAGCACCCCTCATCATTCAGCCAGCCGGAACGGAATGAAGAGCTGTCCCCTCAGCCAGTGGCGTAGCACCAAACTACTCGAGCCTCCGTCATCTCGAGCCAGCAACCAACATGCGGGAACCAAACCTCGACCTAACAATGGCATTGCCAACACTCGTCACTGCCAGTCTGCACATGAGCCTGATGTTTATGATAGGCTCCCAAACACGTTTCAGCCATGGCGCCACACATTTGAAGCCATGGTAGACAGGCCACGCGGAAACTTGCTTTTCTCATCAAGTATATAAAACCAGAAACTTCTAACAGTTGGTAAAGGTTCCGACACTGGTACTTTGCGGAACATAAAATGGCCTACCAGGAGGTGTGTAAGGAAATGGAGAGTTTTGGCACACGTTCAAGATGACCACATACATCCTTCGAAAGCTCGACAAGTTTCTGAAGTTCAAAGTGGATGAAGCCACAAACTTCCCGAACTTGCTTAATTATTTACAGAAATCGCAGTGCAAATGGATGACTTGTCCAAATTGTGGCTGCTCAATTATCACAACGATCTTCGCCCAACACTCACAACTCCAGGTCTACCTATGCAACGCATGGCTAGAGATGTATCGGAGCATAAGGCTGATACTGGCAGCGACTCATTTCACTAAGCTGGCTAAATTTCTTAAAGAAAGCCAGACCGAACAGCGTCCTTTTATGCAGTTAGCTCCCTACACCTGCTTTAGAAAAGATGCCAATCATTTTCCTCCGACAAATAAATTCCCTGGAACGACTGGCCACTTGTCCGTGCCTCTGGGTCCTACCCCGCCGAGGGCAGATTGGTACATAAGGTGGCGGTCACGGTTGGCAGCGGTGGCACGTGTCATACAGATACAAGACTGAACTCTCACATAAGATGACACCTGCCTAGAAGCCAACTCACGCACTAAGAGGAACTGAACTCAGTAAACATTTGTAATCCTTGTTTCTAAACAGGGAGTGTATTGGTTGGAGCGAGTTTAATTCTTGTCATGAAGTATTCCAACCATCGGCTGGCATTTTTCCGATTGAACGGAAAAGAGCAGAGAAAGAAAAACCAGACGAAACCACCAGCAACAGATTTACAAGCATCCATTTTAGCTCAGATTGTGAAATTGTAGTTAAAAACGAACTTCCTTCTATATTAAACTTAACCAGAAGGAAAGTGATGTAAGATGCTTCTCATCCAATTGTTCTGGAATTGATGTATGTGTGATGGACGGTAAGATAAATAACTTCTCGATTACTGCTTTTATTCGATTGTGAATGTTACAAGAATGTTAGATCTGTATGCTATTCTTTATCAACAGTTTTCGCACTGCATTATATAAGGACTTGGATTCTGAAGCTCTGACCTTCGGCCATATGCCTTTGTGCAGAGTTGAACCCAGCTGGCGAATTAGAGCTATGCTCACGTTATGCTACGCTCTGACAGAAACCAGTACAAGGAACCCCAACGTTACACATTGATGATGCCCTCTCTTAATTCCCCATGCGTTTAAAATCTCCTGTTTCTTTTGCTCCAACCTACTTTGTTTAAGGAACCATTGTCCCCTTGTTTCTGGATCTCGTAATTTCCCAATTTCTCCAACCAATTCCTCGTTTCTGGTGTTGAAATGTCCTTTGTTTTTGGAGCACCTGATTCCCCCTCATTCAGGAGCGAATTAACATATTTCTGGACATAATTCCTCTATATCTGGAGTTCATAATTCTGGTGCTGGTGGAGAACCTAATTCCCCAGTTTGTGGTGTTAATTCCAATGTTTTAGGGGTTAATTCCCGTGTTTATGGAATTCATTCCTGTATTTAATGAAACCCCATTCCATGTTTCTGGGGCAAATTTCTCTGTTCCTGAAGTTGCTAATTCCCATATTTCAATTGCACCTAATGCTCCTGTTACTGGAGCGACTAATACTCTAGGTTATAGATGAAATTGTTCCCCTTTTTCTGGAGATATTTCATTTGTTGTCATCATAGTTACCGGGTTCCGAGCTACAAATTGCATAGTTTATGAAGCACCTAATTGTGCTTTTTGCGTGGCTACCATTTCCACGATAAATATAGCTCCGAATTATATCGCTTGAGGTTCACTCTCCAAATCTTCCTGCTGCAGGATTTGCTAATTTACCTGTGTCTTTAGCCAACTCCCTTCTTTCTAAACTTAATTCCTCTTTTTTTGCAGCTAATTTCGCTGTACAGAGTGAGATCCCCCTGTTCCTCGAGCTCCCACTACCCCCTGTTCCTGGAGCTCCCCCTTCCCCCTGTTCCTGGAGCACCAGGTTGTACTTTATACGTGTCTGAGTGCGGCGATATATATAGCTGAATTGTCCCCAATATCTGACGCCTGACCCTATTCTCTGTCGCTATTCACTGATCTCACTCTATGACCTGCGGCCCCACACCCGTACCCCTCAAGCCAGGTCTCCAAAATCGGCGGAATTATGAGAATGCTGCAGAAAGAGGGGGATTTGGAGATCCAGAAATGGGACAATAGGAATCTCTAAAATCAAGGTCAGGAACTGGGTATTGGTAGAGTTAACCCAAACCAGTGCAGTTAACAGAGAGCTCCCGAAGCAGGGTAAATATTTGCTATGTTAAAAGGTATTTTGAGCTGCTAAAACAGACAAACCTGAGCTTGAGAAACAGGAACATTGAAGGTACATTAAAGAGGGGCACTAACAACTCCATAAACAGGGAGCATTTGCTCAAGGAATCTATCGAATTCGCAATGGCCTGCAAGTTGCGTTAGTTGAACGATGTAGCTCGGCGACGTAGCTCGCCACTTCCTGGCCTTCAGACCATTGACACGTGTAAAATCGATAGCTTGCCATCAGAACGCATTCCTTCGGATTTATTTGCTCCCAGACCAGCGTAAATAGTTCTTCATGCGATTTGGTTGTTGGTTTCACCAGAGCTAGAAGATTCTTCATGAGGCCATTGGATGTTACCCCACAGAGAGTGAGGTTGATCGCCCTTCGTTTAGCAGCGTTCTCGTCCCCTTCCAGCTCGTTGACCACGAAGCTTTGGGCGAGTCGCTCCAGGAAAGCCGCCCAATCGTCCCCTTCTGAAAATTTCTTCAGGGTACCAACAGTTCTCTGCATTTTCACGTGATTGTTCGTTATCTCTTCGCCAGTTGCTGGTTACATTACTTTATTATAAGCCTGGGTACTGTTGACATGAGTAATGGGACCCAGCTCCTTTATACAAAATCCAGAGTGTTGGTACAGCGTGGGAGGCCTGATTATATAAATTGCTGGCATGCGATGCTGGGCACGCTTGGGAATCCATCAAGTATGCCCTCTGGTGGCCGTATGATACAGATTACTTCGGTTGTATATATAACCAGGTGTTCCTGTTGCAGGGGAATTAGGAGAGCACACTTTTTATATTCTATTCAGAGCTCCAAATTTCGGGAAATTCTCAGCCACATAAAAAGAACAATTAGCTGCTGCATAAACATCTGACTTTGGAGCTCCATACAAAAAGGGAATTCGCTTCAGAAGGAATGCGAAAGTCTCCAGAAACAGGCGTCTTTGCTCGAGAAAGTGCAGAACTGCTCCAGAAAAATAGGATTTAGGACGATATTAAGAGCCTCAGAAAAGGGTGAATTTGCTCCAGAAACAGGAATTAGTAGCAGGATCAGGGAAATTAGGATCAGCAGACATAGCTACCGTTTCAGCTCCAGGAATGCGTGAATTAGCTCCGGAACAAGTTAATTCACTCGAGGAACAGGGGAATTTGAAGCTCCCGGTAAAGGGGAATTTGAAGCTCCAGGAACAGGGGAATTAGGTCAAGGACAAGGGAGCTAGCAGCAGAAATTGCGGAATTATGAGATACAGCATCAGGGCAAATAGCTCCAGGAACATGATTTTGCATAGAAACATAGACAATAGGTGCAGGAGTAGTCCATTCGGCTCTTCGAGCCTGCAGCATGATTCAGTAAGATCATGGCTGATCATTCACCTCAATGCCCCTTTCCTGCTTTCTCTCCATACCCCTTGATCCCGTTATCCATAAGGGCATCTCAGTACCCCTTTCCTGCTTTCCCTCCATACTCCTTGATCCCTTTATCCGTAAGGGCGATATCAAACTCCCTTTGGATAGATCTAAATAACTGGCCTCAACAACTTTCTGTGATTGAGAATTCCACAGGGTAATAACCTTCTGATTCAAGAAGTTTCTCCTCATATCGGTCTTAAATGGCTTACCCCTTATCCTTCGACTGTGACCCCTGGTTCTGGACTAAACCAGTATCGGGAACATTCTTCTGCCTCTAACCTGTCCACTCCCGTCAGTATGTTTATGTTTCTATGAGATCCATTCTCATTTTTCTAAACTCCAGTGAATACAGGCACAGTCAATCCAGTCTCTCCTCATTTGTCAATCCTGCCATCCAGGGAATCAGTCTGGTGAACCTTCGCTGCACTCCTTCAATCGCAAGAACGTCCTTTCTCAGATTGGGAGAACAAAACTAACAATATTCCAGGTGAGGCCTCACCAAGGCCCTGTACAAAAGTATTAAGGTATCCCTGCTCCTATACTCAAATCTCCTAGCTATGAAGACCATTTGCCTTCTTCACCGCCTGCTGTACATGAATGCCAACTTTAATGACTGATGTACCATGACTCCCAGATCTCGTTGCACCTCGCCTTTTCCTAAACTGTCGCCACTCAGATAATATTCTGCATTCCTGTTTTTGTCACCAAAGTGGATATTCTCACATTTATCCACATTATACTGCATCTGCCATGCATTTTCCCACTCAACAAACCAGTCCAAGTCACCCTGCAGCCTCTTGGCATCCTCTTAACAGCGCAGACAGCCAACCAGCTTAGTATCAACTGCAAGCTTGGAGCTATTACACTCAATTCCTTCATCTAAATCATTGATGTTTATTGTAAATAGCTGGGGCCCCAGCACTGAACCCTGCAGCACCACACTTGTCACTGTCTGCCATTCTGAAAAGGACCCGTGTATCCTGACACGCTGCGTCCTGTCTGCCATACAGTTCTCTATCCACTTCAATACCTTACCCCCAATATTTGTGCTTTAATTTTGCCACTAAAGTCTTGTGTGGACCCTTGTCAAGAGCCTTTCTGAAAATCCAAATACACCAGATCCACTGGTTCTCCCTTGTCCACTCTACTAGTTATGTCCTCAAATAATTCTGGAAGATTTGTTAAGCATGATTTCCCTTTCATAAAACCAATGCTAACTTAGACCGATCCTGTCACTGCTTTCCGAATGCGCTGCTATTTCATCTTTAACAACTGATTCCAACATCTTCCCCACTGCCGATGTCAGGCTAACTGGTCTATAATTCCCCGTTTTCTCTCTCCCTCCATTTCTGAAAAGTGGTATTACATTAGGTACCCTCCAGTCCATAGTAACTGATCCAGTGTTGATAGGCTGTTGGACAATGATCACTAATGCATCCAATATTTCTGGGGCCACTTCCTGAAGTATTCTGGGATGCAGATTATCAGGCCCTTGGGATTTATCGGCCTTCAATCCCATCAATTTCGCTAACACAATATGCTGACGAATAAAGATTTCCTTCAGTTCTTCCTTCTCGCTCGACACTCGGTCCCCTAGTATTTCCAGAACGTTATTTGTGTCTTCCTTCATGAAGACAGAACTAAAGTATTTGTTCAATTGGTCTGCCATTTCTTTGTTCCCCATAATAAATTCATCTGATTCTGACAGCAAGGGACCTTCGTTTGTCTTCACTAATATTTTTCTCTTCACATATCTATCGAAGCTTTTGCAGTAAGTGTTTATGTTCCCAGCAAGCTCCCTCTCATATTCTATTTTCCAACTTCTAATTAAACCCTTTGTCCTCTGCTGAATTCTAAATTTCACCCAATTCTTAGATTTTCTCCTTTTTCTGGCCTATTTATATTCCTCTTCCTTGGATTTAACACTATCCCTAATTCGCCTTGTTCGCCACAGTTGAGCCACATTGCCCACTTTGTTTTACTCCAGACACAGGTGTAGAATTGTTGAAGTTCAACCATGACATCTTTAAATATCTGCCATTGCCTATCCAACGTCAACGCTTTATGTACCATTCGCCAATCTATTCTAGCCAATTCATGTCTCATACCATCGAATGTTAACTTTCCTTAAGTTCAGGACCCTAGTCTCTGAATTAACTGTGTTGCTCTCCATGTTAATAAAGATTTCTACCATATTATGGTCACTCTTCCCCAAGGGGCCTCGCACAACAAGATTGCTAATTAGTTCTTTCTAATTACATATCACCCAGTCAAGGATGGCCAGCCTTCGAGTTGGTTCCTCGACATATTGGTGTCGAAAACCATTCCTAGTACACTCCAGGAAATCCTCCTCCACCTTATTGCTACCAGTTTGGCTAGCGCAATCTATATTTGGATTAAATTCGCCCATGATAACTGCTGTACCTTTATTGCACGCACCCCTAATTGCTTGTTTGCTGTTGTCCCCAACCTCACTACTACTGCTTGGTGGTCTGTACACAACGTCCACTGGCGTTTTATGCCCTTTGGTATTCCGCAGCTCTACCCGTACCGACTCCAGATCATCCAAGCTAATGTCCTTCCTTACTATTGCGTTAATTTCCTCTTTAACCAGCAACGCTACCCCACCTCCTTTTCCTTTTTGTCTATGGTTCCTGAATGTTGAATACCTCTGTATGTCGTGTTCCCAGCCTTGGTACATCCTGCAGCCATATCTCCGCAATCCCAGTTATATCATATTCGTTAATATATGCATGCGCAGTAAGTTCATCTACCTTATTACGAATACTCATCGCATTGAGGCACAGAGCCCTGAGGCTTGTATTTTAACAAACTTTCTCCCTTTAGATTTTGGCTGTAATGTGGCTGTTTATAATCTTTACCTTGTGTTTCTCTGCTCTCCATTTTTACTTTTCTTCTTTCCATCATTTGCTTCTGCCCCCATTCGACGTCCCTCAATCTCCCTGCATAGGTTCCTACCCCCTGCTATATTAGTTTAATACCTCCTCAACAGCACTAACAAACACTTCTCCTAAGACATTGATTTTAGTCCTGCCCAGGTTCAGGCCACCCGGTTTTTACTGGGCCCACCTCCCCCAGAACCGCTTCCAATATTCAAGGACTTTGAGTCGCTCCCTCCTGCACCATGCCTCAAGCCACGGATTCATCTTAGCTATCCTGCTAGCTCTACTCTGACTAGCACGTGGCACTGGCAGCCATCTTGAGATTACTACCTTTGAGATCGACCTTTTAATTTAACTCCTAGATTCCTAAATTCAGCTTGTAGGACCTCATCCCGTTTTTCACATATATCGTTGGTACCTATATGCACCGCGACAACTGGCTTGTCACGATCCCCCTCCAGAATTTCCTGCAGCCACTCCGGGAAATACTTGACCATTGCACCATGGAGGCAACATACCATCCTGGAGTCTCCGTTGCGACTGCAGAAACGCCTATCTATTCCCCTTACAATAGAATCCCCAACCACTATAGCTCTCCCATTCTTTTTCCTTGCCCTCCTGTCCATCAGAGCCACCCACGGTGCCATGAACTTTGCTGCTGGCTACCTCTGTTGAGCCACCTCCCCCAACAATATCCAAAACGGTATATTTGTCTAGGAGGGAGATTACTCAGGGGAACCACGCGCTGCCTTCCCGTTCCTGTTCCGATTGATGATAACCCATTCCTTATCTGCCTGTGGAACCTTTACCTGCGTTGTGAGCAACTCATTAAACGTGCTATTCTCGAAATCTTCAGCATCGTGGATGCTCCACAGTGAATGCATCCGCAGCTCCATTGCCCTAATGCGGTCGCAAGAAATAGTCAATATAACTCCAGAAACAGGGTAATTTCCTGATGATACTGGATGTTAACTAGAAACAGAAGATATAGCGCTAGAGACAGCTGAAGTGGCTCCATAAACATGGGAAATGGGATCTCCGGAGACATGGAATGTAAAAGCAAAATAATGCGGCTGCTGGATTCTTGAATAATAACAGAAAATGAGGGAAATTTCAGCAGGTGAGGCAGCATCTGTGCTGAAAAGCAGAGTTAACGTTTCGGGTAGATGACACTTCGTCAGAACTGCAGAATCTTGGAAAAGAACAGATTCTTGAATTAAACACGAATGCAAAAGCAAAATATTGTGGATGCTGGAATCTGCAACGAAAACTGAAAATGCTGTAAATCTCAGCAGGTCAGGCAGCATCTGTGGAGAGGAATTAACTAATACAAAAGCAAAATACTGGGGATGCTGGAATCTGGAACGAAAAGAGAAAATATAGAAGTTCCCCTCTCCCAATCAGTGCTTCTAAAAATCGGTTATTTTCTTCCTCTCCACAGATACTGCCTGACCTGCTGAGATTTCCAGCATTTTATGTTTTTACTACAATTGATGTGTCCCAAAACTCTGCCCACTTATTAGCTGTCCTGCGCGATCGCTTTGGTTCCTCTTGCACATAATTTGGCAATGGAGGATGAGTCATATAGATTCAAAGATATAACCAGGAAATACATTTACAACAAACAGGTGCTCTCTGCAATACAATTATTAAAAAAAACTATTGCATTATAATAGACAAACACTAACGCAGGTAAGTATATTTATTTATATACCAAAGCACAACTCACAGCTGCACGTTTCACTAACACAAATACACCACATTATATTTACAACTATCACAGATCAAAGAAGATTTTACTCGCTGCGAATCCTCGGCAAATGCTGCTGTGCCTGTTTTTAGCGTGCTTGTGCTCGATGTATGGGAAGATTTGGCCGGGCCGTTGTATATCGCGGCTGCATTTCCCTCCCTCAGAGACTGAGAGATCCGCCAGCACGGGAGGAGCGTTTAATTTATCGCCTAATGCCCTTCTCCAAAATGTGAAGAGACGTAAAACTGGGCAGAGTGCCGATAGAAAGTAACACAAAAAGAGCGAATCATTCTAACAAAATTAATGCTGAAAATTATTATCACGCAACCGCTGAACCGCCCATCCCTCAAGCAATGTCCTGATATGAAACCAGCCTCTCCCCTAAAAATGAAGGGAACACAAAATAACCAGAAATTGCTGAAACCTGGGAGTGTACCAGGAATCTTTAAACCAACCTTCCAACACTCTCTCAAATGCGACATTTCGGCATTACAACAAATTAAAGAAAACTTTCACACCCCTTTTTTAAAGAAAACCTAACATCGGGAGAAATTACCCCGACCACACAACCCTCACTTCAGGGCAATGAGTCCCGACCAGATCTCGGAGTTCAGGTTGTGTGAATGTATTAGGAAACTCTTCATGCCCAGGTTGCGTTATCACTGCCACGGCCCGGGCACTGCCTGATTCTAGATTTGCACACATTGCTAAGTTCAAACTGTTGCATTTTTCTTACTGGCAGTGAATTCACTGATAGTCATGCTGTGAGAAGCTAGGGTGACGCAGCGTAAGAAGAAAAAGTCAAGACTAAAGATAACCGAGATTTTATTGACACTTGCAGTTAAATATTGCCAAGATTTACATTGTCAATTAGCAAAGAAAGAGATCTCGTCATTGAATGCTGACTTTAAAACAGCAGGCACAGAAGTGTATTTTGTATCGCAACAATGAATAATGCGCTGCTGATGGTTGCAGCAGCAGCAGCGTGATAAACTGTAAATTTGTTCATAAACAGCCGTTTACATTGCAGTTAAAACAGCCGTAAATACTATGCTCGGCAGCCAAGAATTGAACTCAGATCGCAGTATTAAGAGCGCCGAACCGAACCTCGAGACCACCAAGGCAGCTGCTGCAAGTTTGTATGCCAACAAGCAGACCAACCCAGTCTTTCCTGCTTGCTCCTTCGAAATTCTCACCACATTTGCGCCAGGTAAAACTGTTGGCAGCAAATCTCCGCGCATCCACAGAATCACGTGCGGGTAGGCATCCACTGTAATCTATTTCATTCTGTCCGTTTCTCGGGAATTTTCACCCTCGGTGCCGGGTGAACATTTCATTTGGTGTGTTGTCCTGAACTGCAGCCTTTTGCCCATCTCCGGGCAACAGAATTGTTCTATCTGTCTGTTCGTACTTCTGACCATTGACGGGAACAGGCCTCCGGTTCATCGATTATCAGCAAACCAAGAAACACAAATAAACAGAAAGATGTGCCTCTCCACCCCGTCGGCAAAGAAGCAATGACTGTTATTCGAAATAATTACCAACCCTTGGGATACTGTGTGGATTTGTTTCATTATAAAGATTTGATTTTAAACGTTAATAAAAAAACGAATTAAAATAATGAAGAACACTAGCATGGAACCCGAGACCTTGGCATTAGTAGTGCAAGACTCCAAACAACGGAGCTAACCAACCACAAAGCGCGTCCAAATTGCGTGAAAGGCCAGTCTGAGGGGATTGTGTTTCCGACTCACACTGGGTGGCAGAGTGACTGCATAAACATTAAACACATCACTTCACTTAAACATTGTTCACTGTTCAGATACAACACTGGGCAGAGTGTAATTAGAACGTAACAGAAAAAGAGCACTGCATCTAAAAAATATTCATGTTGAAGATTATTATCACGCAATCGCTGAAGAGCACATCCCTCAAGCAGTGTCCCAATATAAAAGCAGTCTCTCTCCTCAGAATGAAGGGAACGTGAAAAAAACAGAAATGGCTGAAACACAGGATTGAACCAGGAACCATATGGATTTTCAGTCTAACGCCTCCCCAACTGAACTATTTCGTCCCGACAGAGAACGAAGCAAAATTTTCTCACAAATTTTTTAAAGAAAACTTAACCCCGGAAAGAATTGCCCCGCCTACTCAGTCCTCATTTCAAGGAAATGGGTCCCAAAAACATCTCAGAGCTCTGGATGTGTTAATGTAATGTATAATGATACCGAAAATCTTAATGCTTATGTTAAGTTATCACTGACCACGGTCCTGGCACTTTCTCATTCCATTTCATCGGTTATCAGCAAACCAAGAAACACAAATAAACAGAAAGTTGTGCGCTGCACACCATCGACAAAGAAGCAATGGCTGTTATTCCAAATAATTCACAACCCATGGGATTCCGTGTGGATTTGTTTCATTATGAAGATTTGATTGTAAAAGTTACTAAAAACCGAATAAAAATTATGAAAGATTTGGGATGGCCCATACCGGGATCGGGCCCGCGCTCTTGGCTTTATTAATACCAGGACATAACCGACCAAGTTAACCGGCAAAAAATGCCCTCGGGTTGCGTGAAAGCCCAGCCTGAGGGGATTTTGTATCCGGCACACACTGGGTGATACATTTACTGCATAAGCATTGAACACATCCCATCGCTTAAACATTGTTCACTCTTAATATACAAAACTGGGCAGAGGATACATAGAAAGTAACAGAAAAAGTGCGCTGAATCTAATAAGAATTCATGTCGAAAATTAGTACAACGCAACCGCTGAACAGCCCATCCCTAAAGCAAAGTCTCGACATGAAACAAGCTTCTCCCCTTAAAATGAAGGAAACGCAAAATCACCCGATATTGCCGAAACCCAGGATCTTTAAATCTCCAGTCTAACGCTCTCCCAACTGAGCTATTTCGGCGCGATAGAAAACGAAGCAAAACTTTCTCACACCTTTTTGAAAGAAAACTTAAACCCCGGAAGGATTTGCCCGCACACTCAGTCCTCATTTCGCGGCAATGGGTCCCGAACACATCTCGGAGCTCCGGATGTGTTCATGTAATGTATAACGATATTGAAAATCTTAATGCTCATGTTAATTTATCACTGCCCACGATGCAGGCACTCTCTGATTCCGGTATTGTGCACGTTGCTAAGTTGAAAATGTGAATTTTTCCCCACTGGCAATGAATTGACTGAAAGCCGGGCTGTGATCAGCTCGGTTTCTTACGGTGATGCCGCGCAAGAACGTACATGGAAGAATAATCATCATTGTGATTGTTCTCACACTGCATTTAAATATTGGCAAAACATACAATGTCAATCAGCAATTGTAGTTCCATATGTTCATTTAATGTTCTGCTGAAGTGTTCATAAAGACACAAAGATTGCACACCAGTCTTGATCTCACAGTGTTGAAGACACAGTGATATATACTGGAGAGTTTATAACTGTTTCAGAACATAACATGTCAGTAAAATCCCCCGTTCTGTTCTCGGCACTGATGGGTTGTGAAAGGGAGACGGGCCGAAGTCCTATTGAGCCGCACTGACTCCGATCCAAGGTGAAATTAAAGCAGGTTCAGTCCTTAGCAGTGATATGATGAAGAGAGATAAAAGTCGCGAATCAAGGAAAGATTTAACGTTAGTGATGCTGAATCTCGGTTAGATCAAAAACTCCATGAATTCTCTGCCGGGAAATTCAGATCTTGGAAATCGCCTGTGAACGCTAAACATTGATATGCAGTGAGCCAATGTTCAATATAGAAGGGGCCCAGGCCAAATGAATGCTCAAGGATAAGTTATCAGTGCCCATGGTCCAGGCATTCCCAGATTCCAGTCATGCACACGTTGCGAATTTTAAAATGCTGAATATTTCCACAGTGGCAATGCATTGATTGATGATAAGCCCGAGTGCTGTGGCGCAAATAGGTACCTGGAAGACTAAAGATAGCCATGATTGGCAAAATTTACGTTGTCTTTCAGCAATTGTAGTTTTTTTGATGAGCGAGATCTTGTCATTTAGTGCAGACTTTAAAACAGAAGTGTCGGTTGTATCACGACGCGCTGCTGACGATTGGGTCAACAACATCGAAGTGAGCTGCAAGCTTGTTCAGGAACAGCATTGCATTTCGAAGCACCGCAAATACAATGTTCCCTGACCGGGAATCGAACCCGGGCCTCGGCGGTGAGAGCGCCGAATCCTAACCACTAGACCACCAGGGAAGCTGCTGCAAACGTCTGTGCCAGCATGCAGACCAACCTAGTCTTTCCTCCTTGCTGTTTCGAAATTCTCATCACATTCGCGCCAGGGAAAAGTGTTCGCAGCAAATGGCAGTTTTTGTGGAGAACACCAAAGACATGTCCGCGCAATCACAGCGTTAAGTGCGGCTAGGCATCGACTGAAATCCATTTCATTCTCTCCTTATTCCTGGAATTTTCACTCTCGGTACCGTGTGAACATTTCATTTGGTGCTTTTGTCCTGAACTGCAGCCTTTTGCCCAACTCCGGGCGACAGAACCGTTCTGTCTGTCTGTTCTGCTTTTATCCATTGACGGGAACAGGTCTCCAGTTCATCGGTTATCAGTAAAGCAAGAAACACGTTATAAATAGAAAGACACCGTCGGCAAAGGAGCAATGGCTGTTATTCCAAATAATTCCCATCCCTTGGAATTCCGTGTGGATTTGTTTCTTTATGAAGATTTGATTGTAAAAGTTACTAAAAACCGAATAAAAATTATGAAAAATTGGGATGGCCCATATGGAGATCGGGCCCGCGCTCTTGGCTTTATTAATACCACGCTCTAAACGACCGATTTAACCGGCAACAAAATGCCCCAGGGCTGCGTGAAAGCCCAGCCTGAGATGATTTTGTATCCGGCACACACTGGGTGATAGAGTTACTGCATAAGAATTGAACACATCGCATCGCTTAAACATTGTTCACTCTTCATGTACAAAACTGGGCAGAGTATAAATAGAAATTAACAGAAAAAGAGGGCTGAATCTAAAAAAAATCACGTCGAAAATTAGTATCAGGCAACCGCTGAACAGCCCATCCCTCAAGCACTGTCTCGATATCAAACCAGCTTCTCCCCTTAAAATGAAGGAGACGCAAAATCATCAGATATTGCCGAAACCCGGGATTGAACCAGGGACCTTTAGAACTTCAGTCTAACGCTCTCCCAACTGAGCTATTTCGGCCCGACAGAAAACGAAGCAAAACTTTCTCACACCTTTTTGAAAGAATACTTAAACCCTGGAAGGAATTGCCCCGCACACTCAGTCCTCATTTCGGGGCAATGAGCTCCGGATGTGTTCATGTAATGTGTAATGATATTGAAAATCTTAATGCTCATGTTAACGTATCAATGCCCACGATCCAGGCACTCTCTGATTCCGGTATTGTGCACGTTGCTAAGTTGAAAATTTGCATTTTTCCGCACTGGCAATGAATTGACTGATAGCCGGGCTGTGATCAGCTCGGTTTGTTAGGGTGATGCCGCGCATGAACGTACATGGAAGAATAATGATCATTGTGATTGTTCTCACACTGCACTTAAATGTTGGCAAACCGTACAGTGTCAAACAGCAATTGTCGTTCCATATGTACAATTAATGTTCTGCTGAAATGTTCATAAAGACGCAAAGATTGCACACCAGGCTAGATCTCACAGTGCTGAAGACACAGTGAAATATACTGGAGAGTTTAGAACTATTTCAGAATATAACATGTCAGCAAAATTCCCTGTTTTGTTCTCGGCACTGATGAGTTGTGAAAGGGAGACGGGCCGAAGTCCTATTCAGCCGCACTGACCCCGAGCCAAGGTGAAATTAAAGCAGGTTCAGTCCTTAGCATTGATATGATGAAGAGAGATAAGAGTCGCGAATCAACGTTAGTGATGGTGAATCTCGGTTAGATCAAAAACTCCATGAATTCTCTGCCAGGAAATTCAGATCTTGGAAATCGCCTGTGAACGCTAAACATTGATATGCAGTGAGCCAATGTTCAATATAGAAGGGGCCCAGGCCAAATGAATGCTCAAGGATAAGTTATCAGTGCCCATGGTCCAGGCATTCCCAGATTCCAGTCATGCACACGTTGCGAATTTTAAAATGCTGAATATTTCCACAGTGGCAATGCATTGATTGATGATAAACCCGAGTGCTGTGGCGCAAATAGGTACCTGGACGACTAAAGATAGCCATGATTGGCAAAATTTACGTTGTCTATCAGCAATTGGAGTTCCACTTGTGGAGCGAGATCTTGTCATTTGGTGCAGATTTTAAAACAGAAGTGTCTGTTGTATCACGACACGCTGCTGATGGTTGGGGCAACAACAGCGAGGTGAGCTGCAAGCTTGTTCAGGAACAGCATTGCATTTCGAAGCACCGCAAATACAATGTTCCCTGACCGGGAATCGAACCCGGGCCGCGGCGGTGAGAGCGCCGAATCCTAACCACTAGACCACCAGGGAAGCTGCTGCAAACGTCTGTGCCAGCATGCAGACCAACCTAGTCTTTCCTCCTTGCTGTTTCGAAATTCTCATCACATTCGCGCCAAGGAAAACTGTTCGCAGCAAATGGCAGTTTTTGTGGAGAACACCAAAGACATGTCCGCGCAATCACAGCGTTAAGTGCGGCTAGGCATCGACTGAAATCCATTTCATTCTCTCCTTATTCCTGGAATTTTCACTCTCGGTACCGTGTGAACATTTCATTTGGTGTTTTTGTCCTGAACTGCAGCCTTTTGCCCAACTCCGGGCGACAGAACCGTTCTGTCTGTCTGTTCTGCTTTTATCCATTGACGGGAACAGGTCTCCAGTTCATCGGTAATCAGCAAAGCAAGAAACACGTTATAAATAGAAAGACACCGTCGGCAAAGAAGCAATGGCTGTTATTCCAAATAATTCCCATCCCTTGGAATTCCGTGTGGATTTGTTTCTTTATGAAGATTTGATTGTAAAAGTTACTAAAAACCGAATAAAAATTATGAAAAATTGGGATGGCCCATATGGGGATCGGGCCCGCGCTCTTGGCTTTATTAATACCACGCTCTAAACGACCGATTTAACCGGCAACAAAATGCCCCAGGGCTGCGTGAAAGCCCAGCCTGAGATGATTTTGTATCCGGCACACACTGGGTGATAGAGTTACTGCATAAGAATTGAACACATCGCATCGCTTAAACATTGTTCACTCTTCATGTACAAAACTGGGCAGAGTATAAATAGAAATTAACAGAAAAAGAGGGCTGAATCTAAAAAAAATCACGTCGAAAATTAGTATCAGGCAACCGCTGAACAGCCCATCCCTCAAGCACTGTCTCGATATCAAACCAGCTTCTCCCCTTAAAATGAAGGAGACGCAAAATCATCAGATATTGCCGAAACCCGGGATTGAACCAGGGACCTTTAGAACTTCAGTCTAACGCTCTCCCAACTGAGCTATTTCGGCCCGACAGAAAACGAAGCAAAACTTTCTCACACCTTTTTGAAAGAATACTTAAACCCTGGAAGGAATTGCCCCGCACACTCAGTCCTCATTTCGGGGCAATGAGCTCCGGATGTGTTCATGTAATGTGTAATGATATTGAAAATCTTAATGCTCATGTTAACGTATCAATGCCCACGATCCAGGCACTCTCTGATTCCGGTATCGTGCACGTTGCTAAGTTGAAAATTTGCATTTTTCCGCACTGGCAATGAATTGACTGATAGCCGGGCTGTGATCAGCTCGGTTTGTTAGGGTGATGCCGCGCATGAACGTACATGGAAGAATAATGATCATTGTGATTGTTCTCACACTGCACTTAAATGTTGGCAAACCGTACAGTGTCAAACAGCAATTGTCGTTCCATATGTACAATTAATGTTCTGCTGAAATGTTCATAAAGACGCAAAGATTGCACACCAGGCTAGATCTCACAGTGCTGAAGACACAGTGAAATATACTGGAGAGTTTAGAACTATTTCAGAACATAACATGTCAGCAAAATTCCCTGTTCTGTTCTCGGCACTGATGGGTTGTGAAAGGGAGACGGGCCGAAGTCCTATTGAGCCGCACTGACCCCGAGCCAAGGTGAAATTAAAGCAGGTTCAGTCCTTAGCATTGATATGATGAAGAGAGATAAGAGTCGCGAATCAACGTTAGTGATGGTGAATCTCGGTTAGATCAAAAACTCCATGAATTCTCTGCCAGGAAATTCAGATCTTGGAAATCGCCTGTGAACGCTAAACATTGAGATGCAGTGAGCCAATGTTCAATATAGAAGGGGCCCAGGCCAAATGAATGCTCAAGGATAAGTTATCAGTGCCCATGGTCCAGGCATTCCCAGATTCCAGTCATGCACACGTTGCGAATTTTAAAATGCTGAATATTTCCACAGTGGCAATGCATTGATTGATGATAAGCCCGAGTGCTGTGGCGCAAATAGGTACCTGGACGACTAAAGATAGCCATGATTGGCAAAATTTACGTTGTCTATCAGCAATTGGAGTTCCACTTGTGGAGCGAGATCTTGTCATTTGGTGCAGATTTTAAAACAGAAGTGTCTGTTGTATCACGACACGCTGCTGATGGTTGGGGCAACAACAGCGAGGTGAGCTGCAAGCTTGTTCAGGAACAGCATTGCATTTCGAAGCATCGCAAATACAATGTTCCCTGACCGGGAATCGAACCCGGGCCGCGGCGGTGAGAGCGCCGAATCCTAACCACTAGACCACCAGGGAAGCTGCTGCAAACGTCTGTGCCAGCATGCAGACCAACCAAGTCTTTCCTCCTTGCTGTTTCGAAATTCTCATCACATTCGCGCCAGGGAAAAGTGTTCGCAGCAAATGGCAGTTTTTGTGGAGAACACCAAAGACATGTCCGCGCAATCACAGCGTTAAGTGCGGCTAGGCATCGACTGAAATCCATTTCATTCTCTCCTTATTCCTGGAATTTTCACTCTCGGTACCGTGTGAACATTTCATTTGGTGCTTTTGTCCTGAACTGCAGCCTTTTGCCCAACTCCGGGCGACAGAACCGTTCTGTCTGTCTGTTCTGCTTTTATCCATTGACGGGAACAGGTCTCCAGTTCATCGGTTATCAGCAAAGCAAGAAACACGTTATAAATAGAAAGACACCGTCGGCAAAGAAGCAATGGCTGTTATTCCAAATAATTCCCATCCCTTGGAATTCCGTGTGGATTTGTTTCTGTATGAAGATTTGATTGTAAAAGTTACTAAAAACCGAATAAAAATTATGAAAAATTGGGATGGCCCATATGGGGATCGGGCCCGCGCTCTTGGCTTTATTAATACCACGCTCTAAACGACCGATTTAACCGGCAACAAAATGCCCCACGGCTGCGTGAAAGCCCAGCCTGAGATGATTTTGTATCCGGCACACACTGGGTGATAGATTTACTGCATAAGAATTGAACACATCGCATCGCTTAAACATTGTTCACTCTTCATGTACAAAACTGGGCAGAGTATAAATAGAAATTAACAGAAAAAGAGCGCTGAATCTAAAAAAAATCACGTCGAAAATTAGTATCAGGCAACCGCTGAACAGCCCATCCCTCAAGCACTGTCTCGATATCAAACCAGCTTCTCCCCTTAAAATGAAGGAGACGCTAAATCATCAGATATTGCCGAAACCCGGGATTGAACCAGGGACCTTTAGATCTTCAGTCTAACGCTCTCCCAACTGAGCTATTTCGGCCCGACAAAAAATGAAGCCAAACTTTCTCACACCTTTTTGAAAGAATACTTAAACCCTGGAAGGAATTGCCCCGCACACTCAGTCCTCATTTCGGGGCAATGAGCTCCGGATGTGTTCATGTAATGTGTAATGATATTGAAATTCTTAATGCTCATGTTAACGTATCAATGCCCACGATCCAGGCACTCTCTGATTCCGGTATTGTGCACGTTGCTAAGTTGAAAATTTGCATTTTTCCGCACTGGCAATGAATTGACTGATAGCCGGGCTGTGATCAGCTCGGTTTGTTAGGGTGATGCCGCGCATGAACGTACATGGAAGAATAATGATCATTGTGATTGTTCTCACACTGCACTTAAATGTTGGCAAACCGTACAGTGTCAAACAGCAATTGTCGTTCCATATGTACAATTAATGTTCTGCTGAAATGTTCATAAAGACGCAAAGATTGCACACCAGACTAGATCTCACAGTGCTGAAGACACAGTGAAATATACTGGAGAGTTTAGAACTATTTCAGAACATAACATGTCAGCAAAATTCCCTGTTCTGTTCTCGGCACTGATGGGTTGTGAAAGGGAGACGGGCCGAAGTCCTATTCAGCCGCACTGACCCCGAGCCAAGGTGAAATTAAAGCAGGTTCAGTCCTTAGCATTGATATGATGAAGAGAGATAAGAGTAGCGAATCAACGTTAGTGATGGTGAATCTCGGTTAGATCAAAAACTCCATGAATACTCTGCCGGGAAATTCAGATCTTGGAAATCGCCTGTGAACGCTAAACATTGATATGCAGTGAGCCAATGTTCAATATAGAAGGGGCCCAGGCCAAATGAATGCTCAAGGATAAGTGATCAGTGCCCATGGTCCAGGCATTCCCAGATTCCAGTCATGCACACGTTGCGAATTTTAAAATGCTGAATATTTCCACAGTGGCAATGCATTGATTGATGATAAGCCCGAGTGCTGTGGCGCAAATAGGTACCTGGAAGACTAAAGATAGCCATGATTGGCAAAATTTGTGTTGTCTATCAGCAATTGGAGTTCCACTTGTTGAGCGAGATCTTGTCATTTGGTGCAGATTTTAAAACAGAAGTGTCTGTTGTATCATGACACGCTGCTGATGGTTGGGGCAACAACAGCGAGGTGAGCTGCAAGCTTGTTCAGGAACAGCATTGCATTTCGAAGCACCGCAAATACAATGTTCCCTGACCAGGAATCGAACCCGGGCCGCGGCGGTGAGAGCGCCGAATCCTAACCACTAGACCACCAGGGAAGCTGCTGCAAACGTCTGTGCCAGCAAGCAGACCAACCCAGTCTTTCCTCCTTGCTGTTTCGAAATTCTCATCACATTCGCGCCAGGGAAAACTGTTCGCAGCAAATGGCAGTTTTTGTGGAGAACACCAAAGACATGTCTGCGCAATCACAGCGTTAAGTGCGGCTAGGCTTCCACTGAAATCCATTTCATTCTCTCCTTTTTCCGGGAATTTTCACTCTCGGTACCGTGTGAACATTTCATTTGGTGCTTTTGTCCTGAACTGCAGCCTTTTGCACATCTCCGGGCGACAGAACCGTTCTGTCTGTCTGTTCTGCTTATAACCATTGACGGGAACAGGTCTCCAGTTCAGCGGTTATCAGCAAAGCAAGAAACACGTATAAACAGAAGGTTGTGCTCTGCACACCGTCGGCAAAGAAGCAATGGCTGTTATTCCAAATAATTCCCATCCCTTGGAATTCCGTGTGGATTTGTTTCTTTATGAAGATTTGATTGTAAAAGTTACTAAAAACCGAATAAAAATTATGAAAAATTGGGATGGCCCATATGGAGATCGGGCCCGCGCTCTTGGCTTTATTAATACCACGCTCTAAACGACCGATTTAACCGGCAACAAAATGCCCCAGGGCTGCGTGAAAGCCCAGCCTGAGATGATTTTGTATCCGGCACACACTGGGTGATAGAGTTACTGCATAAGAATTGAACACATCGCATCGCTTAAACATTGTTCACTCTTCATGTACAAAACTGGGCAGAGTATAAATAGAAATTAACAGAAAAAGAGGGCTGAATCTAAAAAAAATCACGTCGAAAATTAGTATCAGGCAACCGCTGAACAGCCCATCCCTCAAGCACTGTCTCGATATCAAACCAGCTTCTCCCCTTAAAATGAAGGAGACGCAAAATCATCAGATATTGCCGAAACCCGGGATTGAACCAGGGACCTTTAGAACTTCAGTCTAACGCTCTCCCAACTGAGCTATTTCGGCCCGACAGAAAACGAAGCAAAACTTTCTCACACCTTTTTGAAAGAATACTTAAACCCTGGAAGGAATTGCCCCGCACACTCAGTCCTCATTTCGGGGCAATGAGCTCCGGATGTGTTCATGTAATGTGTAATGATATTGAAAATCTTAATGCTCATGTTAACGTATCAATGCCCACGATCCAGGCACTCTCTGATTCCGGTATTGTGCACGTTGCTAAGTTGAAAATTTGCATTTTTCCGCACTGGCAATGAATTGACTGATAGCCGGGCTGTGATCAGCTCGGTTTGTTAGGGTGATGCCGCGCATGAACGTACATGGAAGAATAATGATCATTGTGATTGTTCTCACACTGCACTTAAATGTTGGCAAACCGTACAGTGTCAAACAGCAATTGTCGTTCCATATGTACAATTAATGTTCTGCTGAAATGTTCATAAAGACGCAAAGATTGCACACCAGGCTAGATCTCACAGTGCTGAAGACACAGTGAAATATACTGGAGAGTTTAGAACTATTTCAGAACATAACATGTCAGCAAAATTCCCTGTTCTGTTCTCGGCACTGATGGGTTGTGAAAGGGAGACGGGCCGAAGTCCTATTGAGCCGCACTGACCCCGAGCCAAGGTGAAATTAAAGCAGGTTCAGTCCTTAGCATTGATATGATGAAGAGAGATAAGAGTCGCGAATCAACGTTAGTGATGGTGAATCTCGGTTAGATCAAAAACTCCATGAATTCTCTGCCAGGAAATTCAGATCTTGGAAATCGCCTGTGAACGCTAAACATTGATATGCAGTGAGCCAATGTTCAATATAGAAGGGGCCCAGGCCAAATGAATGCTCAAGGATAAGTTATCAGTGCCCATGGTCCAGGCATTCCCAGATTCCAGTCATGCACACGTTGCGAATTTTAAAATGCTGAATATTTCCACAGTGGCAATGCATTGATTGATGATAAACCCGAGTGCTGTGGCGCAAATAGGTACCTGGACGACTAAAGATAGCCATGATTGGCAAAATTTACGTTGTCTATCAGCAATTGGAGTTCCACTTGTGGAGCGAGATCTTGTCATTTGGTGCAGATTTTAAAACAGAAGTGTCTGTTGTATCACGACACGCTGCTGATGGTTGGGGCAACAACAGCGAGGTGAGCTGCAAGCTTGTTCAGGAACAGCATTGCATTTCGAAGCACCGCAAATACAATGTTCCCTGACCGGGAATCGAACCCGGGCCGCGGCGGTGAGAGCGCCGAATCCTAACCACTAGACCACCAGGGAAGCTGCTGCAAACGTCTGTGCCAGCATGCAGACCAACCTAGTCTTTCCTCCTTGCTGTTTCGAAATTCTCATCACATTCGCGCCAAGGAAAACTGTTCGCAGCAAATGGCAGTTTTTGTGGAGAACACCAAAGACATGTCCGCGCAATCACAGCGTTAAGTGCGGCTAGGCATCGACTGAAATCCATTTCATTCTCTCCTTATTCCTGGAATTTTCACTCTCGGTACCGTGTGAACATTTCATTTGGTGTTTTTGTCCTGAACTGCAGCCTTTTGCCCAACTCCGGGCGACAGAACCGTTCTGTCTGTCTGTTCTGCTTTTATCCATTGACGGGAACAGGTCTCCAGTTCATCGGTAATCAGCAAAGCAAGAAACACGTTATAAATAGAAAGACACCGTCGGCAAAGAAGCAATGGCTGTTATTCCAAATAATTCCCATCCCTTGGAATTCCGTGTGGATTTGTTTCTTTATGAAGATTTGATTGTAAAAGTTACTAAAAACCGAATAAAAATTATGAAAAATTGGGATGGCCCATATGGGGATCGGGCCCGCGCTCTTGGCTTTATTAATACCACGCTCTAAACGACCGATTTAACCGGCAACAAAATGCCCCAGGGCTGCGTGAAAGCCCAGCCTGAGATGATTTTGTATCCGGCACACACTGGGTGATAGAGTTACTGCATAAGAATTGAACACATCGCATCGCTTAAACATTGTTCACTCTTCATGTACAAAACTGGGCAGAGTATAAATAGAAATTAACAGAAAAAGAGGGCTGAATCTAAAAAAAATCACGTCGAAAATTAGTATCAGGCAACCGCTGAACAGCCCATCCCTCAAGCACTGTCTCGATATCAAACCAGCTTCTCCCCTTAAAATGAAGGAGACGCAAAATCATCAGATATTGCCGAAACCCGGGATTGAACCAGGGACCTTTAGAACTTCAGTCTAACGCTCTCCCAACTGAGCTATTTCGGCCCGACAGAAAACGAAGCAAAACTTTCTCACACCTTTTTGAAAGAATACTTAAACCCTGGAAGGAATTGCCCCGCACACTCAGTCCTCATTTCGGGGCAATGAGCTCCGGATGTGTTCATGTAATGTGTAATGATATTGAAAATCTTAATGCTCATGTTAACGTATCAATGCCCACGATCCAGGCACTCTCTGATTCCGGTATCGTGCACGTTGCTAAGTTGAAAATTTGCATTTTTCCGCACTGGCAATGAATTGACTGATAGCCGGGCTGTGATCAGCTCGGTTTGTTAGGGTGATGCCGCGCATGAACGTACATGGAAGAATAATGATCATTGTGATTGTTCTCACACTGCACTTAAATGTTGGCAAACCGTACAGTGTCAAACAGCAATTGTCGTTCCATATGTACAATTAATGTTCTGCTGAAATGTTCATAAAGACGCAAAGATTGCACACCAGGCTAGATCTCACAGTGCTGAAGACACAGTGAAATATACTGGAGAGTTTAGAACTATTTCAGAACATAACATGTCAGCAAAATTCCCTGTTCTGTTCTCGGCACTGATGGGTTGTGAAAGGGAGACGGGCCGAAGTCCTATTGAGCCGCACTGACCCCGAGCCAAGGTGAAATTAAAGCAGGTTCAGTCCTTAGCATTGATATGATGAAGAGAGATAAGAGTCGCGAATCAACGTTAGTGATGGTGAATCTCGGTTAGATCAAAAACTCCATGAATTCTCTGCCAGGAAATTCAGATCTTGGAAATCGCCTGTGAACGCTAAACATTGAGATGCAGTGAGCCAATGTTCAATATAGAAGGGGCCCAGGCCAAATGAATGCTCAAGGATAAGTTATCAGTGCCCATGGTCCAGGCATTCCCAGATTCCAGTCATGCACACGTTGCGAATTTTAAAATGCTGAATATTTCCACAGTGGCAATGCATTGATTGATGATAAGCCCGAGTGCTGTGGCGCAAATAGGTACCTGGACGACTAAAGATAGCCATGATTGGCAAAATTTACGTTGTCTATCAGCAATTGGAGTTCCACTTGTGGAGCGAGATCTTGTCATTTGGTGCAGATTTTAAAACAGAAGTGTCTGTTGTATCACGACACGCTGCTGATGGTTGGGGCAACAACAGCGAGGTGAGCTGCAAGCTTGTTCAGGAACAGCATTGCATTTCGAAGCATCGCAAATACAATGTTCCCTGACCGGGAATCGAACCCGGGCCGCGGCGGTGAGAGCGCCGAATCCTAACCACTAGACCACCAGGGAAGCTGCTGCAAACGTCTGTGCCAGCATGCAGACCAACCAAGTCTTTCCTCCTTGCTGTTTCGAAATTCTCATCACATTCGCGCCAGGGAAAAGTGTTCGCAGCAAATGGCAGTTTTTGTGGAGAACACCAAAGACATGTCCGCGCAATCACAGCGTTAAGTGCGGCTAGGCATCGACTGAAATCCATTTCATTCTCTCCTTATTCCTGGAATTTTCACTCTCGGTACCGTGTGAACATTTCATTTGGTGCTTTTGTCCTGAACTGCAGCCTTTTGCCCAACTCCGGGCGACAGAACCGTTCTGTCTGTCTGTTCTGCTTTTATCCATTGACGGGAACAGGTCTCCAGTTCATCGGTTATCAGCAAAGCAAGAAACACGTTATAAATAGAAAGACACCGTCGGCAAAGAAGCAATGGCTGTTATTCCAAATAATTCCCATCCCTTGGAATTCCGTGTGGATTTGTTTCTGTATGAAGATTTGATTGTAAAAGTTACTAAAAACCGAATAAAAATTATGAAAAATTGGGATGGCCCATATGGGGATCGGGCCCGCGCTCTTGGCTTTATTAATACCACGCTCTAAACGACCGATTTAACCGGCAACAAAATGCCCCACGGCTGCGTGAAAGCCCAGCCTGAGATGATTTTGTATCCGGCACACACTGGGTGATAGATTTACTGCATAAGAATTGAACACATCGCATCGCTTAAACATTGTTCACTCTTCATGTACAAAACTGGGCAGAGTATAAATAGAAATTAACAGAAAAAGAGCGCTGAATCTAAAAAAAATCACGTCGAAAATTAGTATCAGGCAACCGCTGAACAGCCCATCCCTCAAGCACTGTCTCGATATCAAACCAGCTTCTCCCCTTAAAATGAAGGAGACGCTAAATCATCAGATATTGCCGAAACCCGGGATTGAACCAGGGACCTTTAGATCTTCAGTCTAACGCTCTCCCAACTGAGCTATTTCGGCCCGACAAAAAATGAAGCCAAACTTTCTCACACCTTTTTGAAAGAATACTTAAACCCTGGAAGGAATTGCCCCGCACACTCAGTCCTCATTTCGGGGCAATGAGCTCCGGATGTGTTCATGTAATGTGTAATGATATTGAAATTCTTAATGCTCATGTTAACGTATCAATGCCCACGATCCAGGCACTCTCTGATTCCGGTATTGTGCACGTTGCTAAGTTGAAAATTTGCATTTTTCCGCACTGGCAATGAATTGACTGATAGCCGGGCTGTGATCAGCTCGGTTTGTTAGGGTGATGCCGCGCATGAACGTACATGGAAGAATAATGATCATTGTGATTGTTCTCACACTGCACTTAAATGTTGGCAAACCGTACAGTGTCAAACAGCAATTGTCGTTCCATATGTACAATTAATGTTCTGCTGAAATGTTCATAAAGACGCAAAGATTGCACACCAGACTAGATCTCACAGTGCTGAAGACACAGTGAAATATACTGGAGAGTTTAGAACTATTTCAGAACATAACATGTCAGCAAAATTCCCTGTTCTGTTCTCGGCACTGATGGGTTGTGAAAGGGAGACGGGCCGAAGTCCTATTCAGCCGCACTGACCCCGAGCCAAGGTGAAATTAAAGCAGGTTCAGTCCTTAGCATTGATATGATGAAGAGAGATAAGAGTAGCGAATCAACGTTAGTGATGGTGAATCTCGGTTAGATCAAAAACTCCATGAATACTCTGCCGGGAAATTCAGATCTTGGAAATCGCCTGTGAACGCTAAACATTGATATGCAGTGAGCCAATGTTCAATATAGAAGGGGCCCAGGCCAAATGAATGCTCAAGGATAAGTGATCAGTGCCCATGGTCCAGGCATTCCCAGATTCCAGTCATGCACACGTTGCGAATTTTAAAATGCTGAATATTTCCACAGTGGCAATGCATTGATTGATGATAAGCCCGAGTGCTGTGGCGCAAATAGGTACCTGGAAGACTAAAGATAGCCATGATTGGCAAAATTTGTGTTGTCTATCAGCAATTGGAGTTCCACTTGTTGAGCGAGATCTTGTCATTTGGTGCAGATTTTAAAACAGAAGTGTCTGTTGTATCATGACACGCTGCTGATGGTTGGGGCAACAACAGCGAGGTGAGCTGCAAGCTTGTTCAGGAACAGCATTGCATTTCGAAGCACCGCAAATACAATGTTCCCTGACCAGGAATCGAACCCGGGCCGCGGCGGTGAGAGCGCCGAATCCTAACCACTAGACCACCAGGGAAGCTGCTGCAAACGTCTGTGCCAGCAAGCAGACCAACCCAGTCTTTCCTCCTTGCTGTTTCGAAATTCTCATCACATTCGCGCCAGGGAAAACTGTTCGCAGCAAATGGCAGTTTTTGTGGAGAACACCAAAGACATGTCTGCGCAATCACAGCGTTAAGTGCGGCTAGGCTTCCACTGAAATCCATTTCATTCTCTCCTTTTTCCGGGAATTTTCACTCTCGGTACCGTGTGAACATTTCATTTGGTGCTTTTGTCCTGAACTGCAGCCTTTTGCACATCTCCGGGCGACAGAACCGTTCTGTCTGTCTGTTCTGCTTATAACCATTGACGGGAACAGGTCTCCAGTTCAGCGGTTATCAGCAAAGCAAGAAACACGTATAAACAGAAGGTTGTGCTCTGCACACCGTCGGCAAAGAAGCAATGGCTGTTATTCCAAATAATTCCCATCCCTTGGAATTCCGTGTGGATTTGTTTCTTTATGAAGATTTGATTGTAAAAGTTACTAAAAACCGAATAAAAATTATGAAAAATTGGGATGGCCCATATGGGGATCGGGCCCGCGCTCTTGGCTTTATTAATACCACGCTCTAAACGACCGATTTAACCGGCAACAAAATGCCCCAGGGCTGCGTGAAAGCCCAGCCTGAGATGATTTTGTATCCGGCACACACTGGGTGATAGATTTACTGCATAAGAATTGAACACATCGCATCGCTTAAACATTGTTCACTCTTCATGTACAAAACTGGGCAGAGTATAAATAGAAATTAACAGAAAAAGAGCGCTGAATCTAAAAAAAATCACGTCGAAAATTAGTATCAGGCAACCGCTGAACAGCCCATCCCTCAAGCACTGTCTCGATATCAAACCAGCTTCTCCCCTTAAAATGAAGGAGACGCAAAATCATCAGATATTGCCGAAACCCGGGATTGAACCAGGGACCTTTAGATCTTCAGTCTAACGCTCTCCCAACTGAGCTATTTCGGCCCGACAGAAAACGAAGCAAAACTTTCTCACACCTTTTTGAAAGAATACTTAAACCCTGGAAGGAATTGCCCCGCACACTCAGTCCTCATTTCGGGGCAATGAGCTCCGGATGTGTTCATGTAATGTGTAATGATATTGAAAATCTTAATGCTCATGTTAACGTATCAATGCCCACGATCCAGGCACTCTCTGATTCCGGTATTGTGCACGTTGCTAAGTTGAAAATTTGCATTTTTCCGCACTGGCAATGAATTGACTGATAGCCGGGCTGTGATCAGCTCGGTTTGTTAGGGTGATGCCGCGCATGAACGTACATGGAAGAATAATGATCATTGTGATTGTTCTCACACTGCACTTAAATGTTGGCAAACCGTACAGTGTCAAACAGCAATTGTCGTTCCATATGTACAATTAATGTTCTGCTGAAATGTTCATAAAGACGCAAAGATTGCACACCAGGCTAGATCTCACAGTGCTGAAGACACAGTGAAATATACTGGAGAGTTTAGAACTATTTCAGAACATAACATGTCAGCAAAATTCCCTGTTCTGTTCTCGGCACTGATGGGTTGTGAAAGGGAGACGGGCCGAAGTCCTATTGAGCCGCACTGACCCCGAGCCAAGGTGAAATTAAAGCAGGTTCAGTCCTTAGCATTGATATGATGAAGAGAGATAAGAGTCGCGAATCAACGTTAGTGATGGTGAATCTCGGTTAGATCAAAAACTCCATGAATACTCTGCCGGGAAATTCAGATCTTGGAAATCGCCTGTGAACGCTAAACATTGATATGCAGTGAGCCAATGTTCAATATAGAAGGGGCCCAGGCCAAATGAATGCTCAAGGATAAGTGATCAGTGCCCATGGTCCAGGCATTCCCAGATTCCAGTCATGCACACGTTGCGAATTTTAAAATGCTGAATATTTCCACAGTGGCAATGCATTGATTGATGATAAGCCCGAGTGCTGTGGCGCAAATAGGTACCTGGAAGACTAAAGATAGCCATGATTGGCAAAATTTATGTTGTCTATCAGCAATTGGAGTTCCACTTGTTGAGCGAGATCTCGTCATTTGGTGCAGATTTTAAAACAGAAGTGTCTGTTGTATCACGACACGCTGCTGATGGTTGGGGCAACAACAGCGAGGTGAGCTGCAAGCTTGTTCAGGAACAGCATTGCATTTCGAAGCACCGCAAATACAATGTTCCCTGACCGGTAATCGAACCCGGGCCGCGGCGGTGAGAGCGCCGAATCCTAACCACTAGACCACCAGGGAAGCTGCTGCAAACGTCTGTGCCAGCAAGCAGACCAACCCAGTCTTTCCTCCTTGCTGTTTCGAAATTCTCATCACATTCGCGCCAGGGAAAACTGTTCGCAGCAAATGGCAGTTTTTGTGGAGAACACCAAAGACATGTCTGCGCAATCACAGCGTTAAGTGCGGCTAGGCTACCACTGAAATCCATTTCATTCTCTCCTTTTTCCGGGAATTTTCACTCTCGGTACCGTGTGAACATTTCATTTGGTGCTTTTGTCCTGAACTGCAGCCTTTTGCCCATCTCCGGGCGACAGAACCGTTCTGTCTGTCTGTTCTGCTTATAACCATTGACGGGAACAGGTCTCCAGTTCAGCGGTTATCAGCAAAGCAAGAAACACGTATAAACAGAAGGTTGTGCTCTGCACACCGTCGGCAAAGAAGCAATGGCTGTTATTCCAAATAATTCCCATCCCTTGGAATTCCGTGTGGATTTGTTTCTTTATGAAGATTTGATTGTAAAAGTTACTAAAAACCGAATAAAAATTATGAAAAATTGGGATGGCCCATATGGAGATCGGGCCCGCGCTCTTGGCTTTATTAATACCACGCTCTAAACGACCGATTTAACCGGCAACAAAATGCCCCAGGGCTGCGTGAAAGCCCAGCCTGAGATGATTTTGTATCCGGCACACACTGGGTGATAGAGTTACTGCATAAGAATTGAACACATCGCATCGCTTAAACATTGTTCACTCTTCATGTACAAAACTGGGCAGAGTATAAATAGAAATTAACAGAAAAAGAGGGCTGAATCTAAAAAAAATCACGTCGAAAATTAGTATCAGGCAACCGCTGAACAGCCCATCCCTCAAGCACTGTCTCGATATCAAACCAGCTTCTCCCCTTAAAATGAAGGAGACGCAAAATCATCAGATATTGCCGAAACCCGGGATTGAACCAGGGACCTTTAGAACTTCAGTCTAACGCTCTCCCAACTGAGCTATTTCGGCCCGACAGAAAACGAAGCAAAACTTTCTCACACCTTTTTGAAAGAATACTTAAACCCTGGAAGGAATTGCCCCGCACACTCAGTCCTCATTTCGGGGCAATGAGCTCCGGATGTGTTCATGTAATGTGTAATGATATTGAAAATCTTAATGCTCATGTTAACGTATCAATGCCCACGATCCAGGCACTCTCTGATTCCGGTATTGTGCACGTTGCTAAGTTGAAAATTTGCATTTTTCCGCACTGGCAATGAATTGACTGATAGCCGGGCTGTGATCAGCTCGGTTTGTTAGGGTGATGCCGCGCATGAACGTACATGGAAGAATAATGATCATTGTGATTGTTCTCACACTGCACTTAAATGTTGGCAAACCGTACAGTGTCAAACAGCAATTGTCGTTCCATATGTACAATTAATGTTCTGCTGAAATGTTCATAAAGACGCAAAGATTGCACACCAGGCTAGATCTCACAGTGCTGAAGACACAGTGAAATATACTGGAGAGTTTAGAACTATTTCAGAACATAACATGTCAGCAAAATTCCCTGTTCTGTTCTCGGCACTGATGGGTTGTGAAAGGGAGACGGGCCGAAGTCCTATTGAGCCGCACTGACCCCGAGCCAAGGTGAAATTAAAGCAGGTTCAGTCCTTAGCATTGATATGATGAAGAGAGATAAGAGTCGCGAATCAACGTTAGTGATGGTGAATCTCGGTTAGATCAAAAACTCCATGAATTCTCTGCCAGGAAATTCAGATCTTGGAAATCGCCTGTGAACGCTAAACATTGATATGCAGTGAGCCAATGTTCAATATAGAAGGGGCCCAGGCCAAATGAATGCTCAAGGATAAGTTATCAGTGCCCATGGTCCAGGCATTCCCAGATTCCAGTCATGCACACGTTGCGAATTTTAAAATGCTGAATATTTCCACAGTGGCAATGCATTGATTGATGATAAACCCGAGTGCTGTGGCGCAAATAGGTACCTGGACGACTAAAGATAGCCATGATTGGCAAAATTTACGTTGTCTATCAGCAATTGGAGTTCCACTTGTGGAGCGAGATCTTGTCATTTGGTGCAGATTTTAAAACAGAAGTGTCTGTTGTATCACGACACGCTGCTGATGGTTGGGGCAACAACAGCGAGGTGAGCTGCAAGCTTGTTCAGGAACAGCATTGCATTTCGAAGCACCGCAAATACAATGTTCCCTGACCGGGAATCGAACCCGGGCCGCGGCGGTGAGAGCGCCGAATCCTAACCACTAGACCACCAGGGAAGCTGCTGCAAACGTCTGTGCCAGCATGCAGACCAACCTAGTCTTTCCTCCTTGCTGTTTCGAAATTCTCATCACATTCGCGCCAAGGAAAACTGTTCGCAGCAAATGGCAGTTTTTGTGGAGAACACCAAAGACATGTCCGCGCAATCACAGCGTTAAGTGCGGCTAGGCATCGACTGAAATCCATTTCATTCTCTCCTTATTCCTGGAATTTTCACTCTCGGTACCGTGTGAACATTTCATTTGGTGTTTTTGTCCTGAACTGCAGCCTTTTGCCCAACTCCGGGCGACAGAACCGTTCTGTCTGTCTGTTCTGCTTTTATCCATTGACGGGAACAGGTCTCCAGTTCATCGGTAATCAGCAAAGCAAGAAACACGTTATAAATAGAAAGACACCGTCGGCAAAGAAGCAATGGCTGTTATTCCAAATAATTCCCATCCCTTGGAATTCCGTGTGGATTTGTTTCTTTATGAAGATTTGATTGTAAAAGTTACTAAAAACCGAATAAAAATTATGAAAAATTGGGATGGCCCATATGGGGATCGGGCCCGCGCTCTTGGCTTTATTAATACCACGCTCTAAACGACCGATTTAACCGGCAACAAAATGCCCCAGGGCTGCGTGAAAGCCCAGCCTGAGATGATTTTGTATCCGGCACACACTGGGTGATAGAGTTACTGCATAAGAATTGAACACATCGCATCGCTTAAACATTGTTCACTCTTCATGTACAAAACTGGGCAGAGTATAAATAGAAATTAACAGAAAAAGAGGGCTGAATCTAAAAAAAATCACGTCGAAAATTAGTATCAGGCAACCGCTGAACAGCCCATCCCTCAAGCACTGTCTCGATATCAAACCAGCTTCTCCCCTTAAAATGAAGGAGACGCAAAATCATCAGATATTGCCGAAACCCGGGATTGAACCAGGGACCTTTAGAACTTCAGTCTAACGCTCTCCCAACTGAGCTATTTCGGCCCGACAGAAAACGAAGCAAAACTTTCTCACACCTTTTTGAAAGAATACTTAAACCCTGGAAGGAATTGCCCCGCACACTCAGTCCTCATTTCGGGGCAATGAGCTCCGGATGTGTTCATGTAATGTGTAATGATATTGAAAATCTTAATGCTCATGTTAACGTATCAATGCCCACGATCCAGGCACTCTCTGATTCCGGTATCGTGCACGTTGCTAAGTTGAAAATTTGCATTTTTCCGCACTGGCAATGAATTGACTGATAGCCGGGCTGTGATCAGCTCGGTTTGTTAGGGTGATGCCGCGCATGAACGTACATGGAAGAATAATGATCATTGTGATTGTTCTCACACTGCACTTAAATGTTGGCAAACCGTACAGTGTCAAACAGCAATTGTCGTTCCATATGTACAATTAATGTTCTGCTGAAATGTTCATAAAGACGCAAAGATTGCACACCAGGCTAGATCTCACAGTGCTGAAGACACAGTGAAATATACTGGAGAGTTTAGAACTATTTCAGAACATAACATGTCAGCAAAATTCCCTGTTCTGTTCTCGGCACTGATGGGTTGTGAAAGGGAGACGGGCCGAAGTCCTATTGAGCCGCACTGACCCCGAGCCAAGGTGAAATTAAAGCAGGTTCAGTCCTTAGCATTGATATGATGAAGAGAGATAAGAGTCGCGAATCAACGTTAGTGATGGTGAATCTCGGTTAGATCAAAAACTCCATGAATTCTCTGCCAGGAAATTCAGATCTTGGAAATCGCCTGTGAACGCTAAACATTGAGATGCAGTGAGCCAATGTTCAATATAGAAGGGGCCCAGGCCAAATGAATGCTCAAGGATAAGTTATCAGTGCCCATGGTCCAGGCATTCCCAGATTCCAGTCATGCACACGTTGCGAATTTTAAAATGCTGAATATTTCCACAGTGGCAATGCATTGATTGATGATAAGCCCGAGTGCTGTGGCGCAAATAGGTACCTGGACGACTAAAGATAGCCATGATTGGCAAAATTTACGTTGTCTATCAGCAATTGGAGTTCCACTTGTGGAGCGAGATCTTGTCATTTGGTGCAGATTTTAAAACAGAAGTGTCTGTTGTATCACGACACGCTGCTGATGGTTGGGGCAACAACAGCGAGGTGAGCTGCAAGCTTGTTCAGGAACAGCATTGCATTTCGAAGCATCGCAAATACAATGTTCCCTGACCGGGAATCGAACCCGGGCCGCGGCGGTGAGAGCGCCGAATCCTAACCACTAGACCACCAGGGAAGCTGCTGCAAACGTCTGTGCCAGCATGCAGACCAACCAAGTCTTTCCTCCTTGCTGTTTCGAAATTCTCATCACATTCGCGCCAGGGAAAAGTGTTCGCAGCAAATGGCAGTTTTTGTGGAGAACACCAAAGACATGTCCGCGCAATCACAGCGTTAAGTGCGGCTAGGCATCGACTGAAATCCATTTCATTCTCTCCTTATTCCTGGAATTTTCACTCTCGGTACCGTGTGAACATTTCATTTGGTGCTTTTGTCCTGAACTGCAGCCTTTTGCCCAACTCCGGGCGACAGAACCGTTCTGTCTGTCTGTTCTGCTTTTATCCATTGACGGGAACAGGTCTCCAGTTCATCGGTTATCAGCAAAGCAAGAAACACGTTATAAATAGAAAGACACCGTCGGCAAAGAAGCAATGGCTGTTATTCCAAATAATTCCCATCCCTTGGAATTCCGTGTGGATTTGTTTCTGTATGAAGATTTGATTGTAAAAGTTACTAAAAACCGAATAAAAATTATGAAAAATTGGGATGGCCCATATGGGGATCGGGCCCGCGCTCTTGGCTTTATTAATACCACGCTCTAAACGACCGATTTAACCGGCAACAAAATGCCCCACGGCTGCGTGAAAGCCCAGCCTGAGATGATTTTGTATCCGGCACACACTGGGTGATAGATTTACTGCATAAGAATTGAACACATCGCATCGCTTAAACATTGTTCACTCTTCATGTACAAAACTGGGCAGAGTATAAATAGAAATTAACAGAAAAAGAGCGCTGAATCTAAAAAAAATCACGTCGAAAATTAGTATCAGGCAACCGCTGAACAGCCCATCCCTCAAGCACTGTCTCGATATCAAACCAGCTTCTCCCCTTAAAATGAAGGAGACGCTAAATCATCAGATATTGCCGAAACCCGGGATTGAACCAGGGACCTTTAGATCTTCAGTCTAACGCTCTCCCAACTGAGCTATTTCGGCCCGACAAAAAATGAAGCCAAACTTTCTCACACCTTTTTGAAAGAATACTTAAACCCTGGAAGGAATTGCCCCGCACACTCAGTCCTCATTTCGGGGCAATGAGCTCCGGATGTGTTCATGTAATGTGTAATGATATTGAAATTCTTAATGCTCATGTTAACGTATCAATGCCCACGATCCAGGCACTCTCTGATTCCGGTATTGTGCACGTTGCTAAGTTGAAAATTTGCATTTTTCCGCACTGGCAATGAATTGACTGATAGCCGGGCTGTGATCAGCTCGGTTTGTTAGGGTGATGCCGCGCATGAACGTACATGGAAGAATAATGATCATTGTGATTGTTCTCACACTGCACTTAAATGTTGGCAAACCGTACAGTGTCAAACAGCAATTGTCGTTCCATATGTACAATTAATGTTCTGCTGAAATGTTCATAAAGACGCAAAGATTGCACACCAGACTAGATCTCACAGTGCTGAAGACACAGTGAAATATACTGGAGAGTTTAGAACTATTTCAGAACATAACATGTCAGCAAAATTCCCTGTTCTGTTCTCGGCACTGATGGGTTGTGAAAGGGAGACGGGCCGAAGTCCTATTCAGCCGCACTGACCCCGAGCCAAGGTGAAATTAAAGCAGGTTCAGTCCTTAGCATTGATATGATGAAGAGAGATAAGAGTAGCGAATCAACGTTAGTGATGGTGAATCTCGGTTAGATCAAAAACTCCATGAATACTCTGCCGGGAAATTCAGATCTTGGAAATCGCCTGTGAACGCTAAACATTGATATGCAGTGAGCCAATGTTCAATATAGAAGGGGCCCAGGCCAAATGAATGCTCAAGGATAAGTGATCAGTGCCCATGGTCCAGGCATTCCCAGATTCCAGTCATGCACACGTTGCGAATTTTAAAATGCTGAATATTTCCACAGTGGCAATGCATTGATTGATGATAAGCCCGAGTGCTGTGGCGCAAATAGGTACCTGGAAGACTAAAGATAGCCATGATTGGCAAAATTTGTGTTGTCTATCAGCAATTGGAGTTCCACTTGTTGAGCGAGATCTTGTCATTTGGTGCAGATTTTAAAACAGAAGTGTCTGTTGTATCATGACACGCTGCTGATGGTTGGGGCAACAACAGCGAGGTGAGCTGCAAGCTTGTTCAGGAACAGCATTGCATTTCGAAGCACCGCAAATACAATGTTCCCTGACCAGGAATCGAACCCGGGCCGCGGCGGTGAGAGCGCCGAATCCTAACCACTAGACCACCAGGGAAGCTGCTGCAAACGTCTGTGCCAGCAAGCAGACCAACCCAGTCTTTCCTCCTTGCTGTTTCGAAATTCTCATCACATTCGCGCCAGGGAAAACTGTTCGCAGCAAATGGCAGTTTTTGTGGAGAACACCAAAGACATGTCTGCGCAATCACAGCGTTAAGTGCGGCTAGGCTTCCACTGAAATCCATTTCATTCTCTCCTTTTTCCGGGAATTTTCACTCTCGGTACCGTGTGAACATTTCATTTGGTGCTTTTGTCCTGAACTGCAGCCTTTTGCACATCTCCGGGCGACAGAACCGTTCTGTCTGTCTGTTCTGCTTATAACCATTGACGGGAACAGGTCTCCAGTTCAGCGGTTATCAGCAAAGCAAGAAACACGTATAAACAGAAGGTTGTGCTCTGCACACCGTCGGCAAAGAAGCAATGGCTGTTATTCCAAATAATTCCCATCCCTTGGAATTCCGTGTGGATTTGTTTCTTTATGAAGATTTGATTGTAAAAGTTACTAAAAACCGAATAAAAATTATGAAAAATTGGGATGGCCCATATGGGGATCGGGCCCGCGCTCTTGGCTTTATTAATACCACGCTCTAAACGACCGATTTAACCGGCAACAAAATGCCCCAGGGCTGCGTGAAAGCCCAGCCTGAGATGATTTTGTATCCGGCACACACTGGGTGATAGATTTACTGCATAAGAATTGAACACATCGCATCGCTTAAACATTGTTCACTCTTCATGTACAAAACTGGGCAGAGTATAAATAGAAATTAACAGAAAAAGAGCGCTGAATCTAAAAAAAATCACGTCGAAAATTAGTATCAGGCAACCGCTGAACAGCCCATCCCTCAAGCACTGTCTCGATATCAAACCAGCTTCTCCCCTTAAAATGAAGGAGACGCAAAATCATCAGATATTGCCGAAACCCGGGATTGAACCAGGGACCTTTAGATCTTCAGTCTAACGCTCTCCCAACTGAGCTATTTCGGCCCGACAGAAAACGAAGCAAAACTTTCTCACACCTTTTTGAAAGAATACTTAAACCCTGGAAGGAATTGCCCCGCACACTCAGTCCTCATTTCGGGGCAATGAGCTCCGGATGTGTTCATGTAATGTGTAATGATATTGAAAATCTTAATGCTCATGTTAACGTATCAATGCCCACGATCCAGGCACTCTCTGATTCCGGTATTGTGCACGTTGCTAAGTTGAAAATTTGCATTTTTCCGCACTGGCAATGAATTGACTGATAGCCGGGCTGTGATCAGCTCGGTTTGTTAGGGTGATGCCGCGCATGAACGTACATGGAAGAATAATGATCATTGTGATTGTTCTCACACTGCACTTAAATGTTGGCAAACCGTACAGTGTCAAACAGCAATTGTCGTTCCATATGTACAATTAATGTTCTGCTGAAATGTTCATAAAGACGCAAAGATTGCACACCAGGCTAGATCTCACAGTGCTGAAGACACAGTGAAATATACTGGAGAGTTTAGAACTATTTCAGAACATAACATGTCAGCAAAATTCCCTGTTCTGTTCTCGGCACTGATGGGTTGTGAAAGGGAGACGGGCCGAAGTCCTATTGAGCCGCACTGACCCCGAGCCAAGGTGAAATTAAAGCAGGTTCAGTCCTTAGCATTGATATGATGAAGAGAGATAAGAGTCGCGAATCAACGTTAGTGATGGTGAATCTCGGTTAGATCAAAAACTCCATGAATACTCTGCCGGGAAATTCAGATCTTGGAAATCGCCTGTGAACGCTAAACATTGATATGCAGTGAGCCAATGTTCAATATAGAAGGGGCCCAGGCCAAATGAATGCTCAAGGATAAGTGATCAGTGCCCATGGTCCAGGCATTCCCAGATTCCAGTCATGCACACGTTGCGAATTTTAAAATGCTGAATATTTCCACAGTGGCAATGCATTGATTGATGATAAGCCCGAGTGCTGTGGCGCAAATAGGTACCTGGAAGACTAAAGATAGCCATGATTGGCAAAATTTATGTTGTCTATCAGCAATTGGAGTTCCACTTGTTGAGCGAGATCTCGTCATTTGGTGCAGATTTTAAAACAGAAGTGTCTGTTGTATCACGACACGCTGCTGATGGTTGGGGCAACAACAGCGAGGTGAGCTGCAAGCTTGTTCAGGAACAGCATTGCATTTCGAAGCACCGCAAATACAATGTTCCCTGACCGGTAATCGAACCCGGGCCGCGGCGGTGAGAGCGCCGAATCCTAACCACTAGACCACCAGGGAAGCTGCTGCAAACGTCTGTGCCAGCAAGCAGACCAACCCAGTCTTTCCTCCTTGCTGTTTCGAAATTCTCATCACATTCGCGCCAGGGAAAACTGTTCGCAGCAAATGGCAGTTTTTGTGGAGAACACCAAAGACATGTCTGCGCAATCACAGCGTTAAGTGCGGCTAGGCTACCACTGAAATCCATTTCATTCTCTCCTTTTTCCGGGAATTTTCACTCTCGGTACCGTGTGAACATTTCATTTGGTGCTTTTGTCCTGAACTGCAGCCTTTTGCCCATCTCCGGGCGACAGAACCGTTCTGTCTGTCTGTTCTGCTTATAACCATTGACGGGAACAGGTCTCCAGTTCAGCGGTTATCAGCAAAGCAAGAAACACGTATAAACAGAAGGTTGTGCTCTGCACACCGTCGGCAAAGAAGCAATGGCTGTTATTCCAAATAATTCCCATCCCTTGGAATTCCGTGTGGATTTGTTTCTTTATGAAGATTTGATTGTAAAAGTTACTAAAAACCGAATAAAAATTATGAAAAATTGGGATGGCCCATATGGGGATCGGGCCCGCGCTCTTGGCTTTATTAATACCACGCTCTAAACGACCGATTTAACCGGCAACAAAATGCCCCAGGGCTGCGTGAAAGCCCAGCCTGAGATGATTTTGTATCCGGCACACACTGGGTGATAGATTTACTGCATAAGAATTGAACACATCGCATCGCTTAAACATTGTTCACTCTTCATGTACAAAACTGGGCAGAGTATAAATAGAAATTAACAGAAAAAGAGCGCTGAATCGAAAAAAAAATCACGTCGAAAATTAGTATCAGGCAACCGCTGAACAGCCCATCCCTCAAGCACTGTCTCGATATCAAACCAGCTTCTCCCCTTAAAATGAAGGAGACGCAAAATCATCAGATATTGCCGAAACCCGGGATTGAACCAGGGACCTTTAGATCTTCAGTCTAACGCTCTCCCAACTGAGCTATTTCGGCCCGACAGAAAACGAAGCAAAACTTTCTCACACCTTTTTGAAAGAATACTTAAACCCTGGAAGGAATTGCCCCGCACACTCAGTCCTCATTTCGGGGCAATGAGCTCCGGATGTGTTCATGTAATGTGTAATGATATTGAAAATCTTAATGCTCATGTTAACGTATCAATGCCCACGATCCAGGCACTCTCTGATTCCGGTACTGTGCACGTTGCTAAGTTGAAAATTTGCATTTTTCCGCACTGGCAATGAATTGACTGATAGCCGGGCTGTGATCAGCTCGGTTTGTTAGGGTGATGCCGCGCATGAACGTACATGGAAGAATAATGATCATTGTGATTGTTCTCACACTGCACTTAAATGTTGGCAAACCGTACAGTGTCAAACAGCAATTGTCGTTCCATATGTCCAATTAATGTTCTCCTGAAATGTTCATAAAGACGCAAAGATTGCACACCAGGCTAGATCTCACAGTGCTGAAGACACAGTGAAATATACTGGAGAGTTTAGAACTATTTCAGAACATAACATGTCAGCAAAATTCCATGTTCTGTTCTCGGCACTGATGGGTTGTGAAAGGGAGACGGGCCGAAGTCCTATTCAGCCGCACTGACCCCGAGCCAAGGTGAAATTAAAGCAGGTTCAGTCCTTAGCATTGATATGATGAAGAGAGATAAGAGTAGCGAATCAACGTTAGTGATGGTGAATCTCGGTTAGATCAAAAACTCCATGAATACTCTGCCGGGAAATTCAGATCTTGGAAATCGCCTGTGAACGCTAAACATTGATATGCAGTGAGCCAATGTTCAATATAGAAGGGGCCCAGGCCAAATGAATGCTCAAGGATAAGTGATCAGTGCCCATGGTCCAGGCATTCCCAGATTCCAGTCATGCACACGTTGCGAATTTTAAAATGCTGAATATTTCCACAGTGGCAATGCATTGATTGATGATAAGCCCGAGTGCTGTGGCGCAAATAGGTACCTGGAAGACTAAAGATAGCCATGATTGGCAAAATTTATGTTGTCTATCAGCAATTGGAGTTCCACTTGTTGAGCGAGATCTTGTCATTTGGTGCAGATTTTAAAACAGAAGTGTCTGTTGTATCACGACACGCTGCTGATGGTTGGGGCAACAACAGCGAGGTGAGCTGCAAGCTTGTTCAGGAACAGCATTGCATTTCGAAGCACCGCAAATACAATGTTCCCTGACCAGTAATCGAACCCGGGCCGCGGCGGTGAGAGCGCCGAATCCTAACCACTAGACCACCAGGGAAGCTGCTGCAAACGTCTGTGCCAGCAAGCAGACCAACCCAGTCTTTCCTCCTTGCTGTTTCGAAATTCTCATCACATTCGCGCCAGGGAAAACTGTTCGCAGCAAATGGCAGTTTTTGTGGAGAACACCAAAGACATGTCTGCGCAATCACAGCGTTAAGTGCGGCTAGGCTACCACTGAAATCCATTTCATTCTCTCCTTTTTCCGGGAATTTTCACTCTCGGTACCGTGTGAACATTTCATTTGGTGCTTTTGTCCTGAACTGCAGCCTTTTGCCCATCTCCGGGCGACAGAACCGTTCTGTCTGTCTGTTCTGCTTATAACCATTGACGGGAACAGGTCTCCAGTTCAGCGGTTATCAGCAAAGCAAGAAACACGTATAAACAGAAGGTTGTGCTCTGCACACCGTCGGCAAAGAAGCAATGGCTGTTATTCCAAATAATTCCCATCCCTTGGAATTCCGTGTGGATTTGTTTCTTTATGAAGATTTGATTGTAAAAGTTACTAAAAACCGAATAAAAATTATGAAAAATTGGGATGGCCCATATGGGGATCGGGCCCGCGCTCTTGGCTTTATTAATACCACGCTCTAAACGACCGATTTAACCGGCAACAAAATGCCCCAGGGCTGCGTGAAAGCCCAGCCTGAGATGATTTTGTATCCGGCACACACTGGGTGATAGATTTACTGCATAAGAATTGAACACATCGCATCGCTTAAACATTGTTCACTCTTCATGTACAAAACTGGGCAGAGTATAAATAGAAATTAACAGAAAAAGAGCGCTGAATCGAAAAAAAAATCACGTCGAAAATTAGTATCAGGCAACCGCTGAACAGCCCATCCCTCAAGCACTGTCTCGATATCAAACCAGCTTCTCCCCTTAAAATGAAGGAGACGCAAAATCATCAGATATTGCCGAAACCCGGGATTGAACCAGGGACCTTTAGATCTTCAGTCTAACGCTCTCCCAACTGAGCTATTTCGGCCCGACAGAAAACGAAGCAAAACTTTCTCACACCTTTTTGAAAGAATACTTAAACCCTGGAAGGAATTGCCCCGCACACTCAGTCCTCATTTCGGGGCAATGAGCTCCGGATGTGTTCATGTAATGTGTAATGATATTGAAAATCTTAATGCTCATGTTAACGTATCAATGCCCACGATCCAGGCACTCTCTGATTCCGGTATTGTGCACGTTGCTAAGTTGAAAATTTGCATTTTTCCGCACTGGCAATGAATTGACTGATAGCCGGGCTGTGATCAGCTCGGTTTGTTAGGGTGATGCCGCGCATGAACGTACATGGAAGAATAATGATCATTGTGATTGTTCTCACACTGCACTTAAATGTTGGCAAACCGTACAGTGTCAAACAGCAATTGTCGTTCCATATGTACAATTAATGTTCTGCTGAAATGTTCATAAAGACGCAAAGATTGCACACCAGGCTAGATCTCACAGTGCTGAAGACACAGTGAAATATACTGGAGAGTTTAGAACTATTTCAGAACATAATATGTCAGCAAAATTCCATGTTCTGTTCTCGGCACTGATGGGTTGTGAAAGGGAGACGGGCCGAAGTCCTATTCAGCCGCACTGACCCCGAGCCAAGGTGAAATTAAAGCAGGTTCAGTCCTTAGCATTGATATGATGAAGAGAGATAAGAGTAGCGAATCAACGTTAGTGATGGTGAATCTCGGTTAGATCAAAAACTCCATGAATACTCTGCCGGGAAATTCAGATCTTGGAAATCGCCTGTGAACGCTAAACATTGATATGCAGTGAGCCAATGTTCAATATAGAAGGGGCCCAGGCCAAATGAATGCTCAAGGATAAGTGATCAGTGCCCATGGTCCAGGCATTCCCAGATTCCAGTCATGCACACGTTGCGAATTTTAAAATGCTGAATATTTCCACAGTGGCAATGCATTGATTGATGATAAGCCCGAGTGCTGTGGCGCAAATTGGTACCTGGAAGACTAAAGATAGCCATGATTGGCAAAATTTATGTTGTCTATCAGCAATTGGAGTTCCACTTGTTGAGCGAGATCTTGTCATTTGGTGCAGATTTTAAAACAGAAGTGTCTGTTGTATCACGACACGCTGCTGATGGTTGGGGCGACAACAGCGAGGTGAGCTGCAAGCTTGTTCAGGAACAGCATTGCATTTCGAAGCACCGCAAATACAATGTTCCCTGACCGGTAATCGAACCCGTTCCGCGGCGGTGAGAGCGCCGAATCCTAACCACTAGACCACCAGGGAAGCTGCTGCAAACGTCTGTGCCAGCAAGCAGACCAACCCAGTCTTTCCTCCTTGCTGTTTCGAAATTCTCATCACATTCGCGCCAGGGAAAACTGTTCGCAGCAAATGGCAGTTTTTGTGGAGAACACCAAAGACATGTCTGCGCAATCACAGCGTTAAGTGCGGCTAGGCTACCACTGAAATCCATTTCATTCTCTCCTTTTTCCGGGAATTTTCACTCTCGGTACCGTGTGAACATTTCATTTGGTGCTTTTGTCCTGAACTGCAGCCTTTTGCCCATCTCCGGGCGACAGAAGTGTTCTGTCTGTCTGTTCTGCTTATAACCATTGACGGGAACAGGTCTCCAGTTCAGCGGTTATCAGCAAAGCAAGAAACACGTATAAACAGAAGGTTGTGCTCTGCACACCGTCGGCAAAGAAGCAATGGCTGTTATTCCAAATAATTCCCATCCCTTGGAATTCCGTGTGGATTTGTTTCTTTATGAAGATTTGATTGTAAAAGTTACTAAAAACCGAATAAAAATTATGAAAAATTGGGATGGCCCATATGGGGATCGGGCCCGCGCTCTTGGCTTTATTAATACCACGCTCTAAACGACCGATTTAACCGGCAACAAAATGCCTCAGGGCTGCGTGAAAGCCCAGCCTGAGATGATTTTGTATCCGGCACACACTGGGTGATAGATTTACTGCATAAGAATTGAACACATCGCATCGCTTAAACATTGTTCACTCTTCATGTACAAAACTGGGCAGAGTATAAATAGAAATTAACAGAAAAAGAGCGCTGAATCTAAAAAAAATCACGTCGAAAATTAGTATCAGGCAACCGCTGAACAGCCCATCCCTCAAGCACTGTCTCGATATCAAACCAGCTTCTCCCCTTAAAATGAAGGAGACGCAAAATCATCAGATATTGCCGAAACCCGGGATTGAACCAGGGACCTTTAGATCTTCAGTCTAACGCTCTCCCAACTGAGCTATTTCGGCCCGACAGAAAACGAAGCAAAACTTTCTCACACCTTTTTGAAAGAATACTTAAACCCTGGAAGGAATTGCCCCGCACACTCAGTCCTCATTTCGGGGCAATGAGCTCCGGATGTGTCCATGTAATGTGTAATGATATTGAAAATCTTAATGCTCATGTTAACGTATCAATGCCCACGATCCAGGCACTCTCTGATTCCGGTATTGTGCACGTTGCTAAGTTGAAAATTTGCATTTTTCCGCACTGGCAATGAATTGACTGATAGCCGGGCTGTGATCAGCTCGGTTTGTTAGGGTGATGCCGCGCATGAACGTACATGGAAGAATAATGATCATTGTGATTGTTCTCACACTGCACTTAAATGTTGGCAAACCGTACAGTGTCAAACAGCAATTGTCGTTCCATATGTACAATTAATGTTCTGCTGAAATGTTCATAAAGACGCAAAGATTGCACACCAGGCTAGATCTCACAGTGCTGAAGACACAGTGAAATATACTGGAGAGTTTAGAACTATTTCAGAACATAACATGTCAGCAAAATTCCCTGTTCTGTTCTCGGCACTGATGGGTTGTGAAAGGGAGACGGGCCGAAGTCCTATTGAGCCGCACTGACCCCGAGCCAAGGTGAAATTAAAGCAGGTTCAGTCCTTAGCATTGATATGATGAAGAGAGATAAGAGTCGCGAATCAACGTTAGTGATGGTGAATCTCGGTTAGATCAAAAACTCCATGAATTCTCTGCCAGGAAATTCAGATCTTGGAAATCGCCTGTGAACGCTAAACATTGAGATGCAGTGAGCCAATGTTCAATATAGAAGGGGCCCAGGCCAAATGAATGCTCAAGGATAAGTTATCAGTGCCCATGGTCCAGGCATTCCCAGATTCCAGTCATGCACACGTTGCGAATTTTAAAATGCTGAATATTTCCACAGTGGCAATGCATTGATTGATGATAAGCCCGAGTGCTGTGGCTCAAATAGGTACCTGGACGACTAAAGATAGCCATGATTGGCAAAATTTACGTTGTCTATCAGCAATTGGAGTTCCACTTGTGGAGCGAGATCTTGTCATTTGGTGCAGATTTTAAAACAGAAGTGTCTGTTGTATCACGACACGCTGCTGATGGTTGGGGCAACAACAGCGAGGTGAGCTGCAAGCTTGTTCAGGAACAGCATTGCATTTCGAAGCACCGCAAATACAATGTTCCCTGACCGGGAATCGAACCCGGGCCGCGGCGGTGAGAGCGCCGAATCCTAACCACTAGACCACCAGGGAAGCTGCTGCAAACGTCTGTGCCAGCAAGCAGACCAACCCAGTCTTTCCTCCTTGCTGTTTCGAAATTCTCATCACATTCGCGCCAGGGAAAACTGTTCGCAGCAAATGGCAGTTTTTGTGGAGAAGAACAAAGACATGTCCGCGCAATCACAGCGTTAAGTGCGGCTAGGCATCGACTGAAATCCATTTCATTCTCTCCTTATTCCTGGAATTTTCACTCTCGGTACCGTGTGAACATTTCATTTGGTGTTTTTGTCCTGAACTGCAGCCTTTTGCCCAACTCCGGGCGACAGAACCGTTCTGTCTGTCTGTTCTGCTTTTATCCATTGACGGGAACAGGTCTCCAGTTCATCGGTTATCAGCAAAGCAAGAAACACGTTATAAATAGAAAGACACCGTCGGCAAAGAAGCAATGGCTGTTATTCCAAATAATTCCCATCCCTTGGAATTCCGTGTGGATTTGTTTCTTTATGAAGATTTGATTGTAAAAGTTACTAAAAACCGAATAAAAATTATGAAAAATTGGGATGGCCCATATGGGGATCGGGCCCGCGCTCTTGGCTTTATTAATACCACGCTCTAAACGACCGATTTAACCGGCAACAAAATGCCCCAGGGCTGCGTGAAAGCCCAGCCTGAGATGATTTTGTATCTGGCACACACTGGGTGATAGAGTTACTGCATAAGAATTGAACACATCGCATCGCTTAAACATTGTTCACTCTTCATGTACAAAACTGGGCAGAGTATAAATAGAAATTAACAGAAAAAGAGCGCTGAATCGAAAAAAAAATCACGTCGAAAATTAGTATCAGGCAACCGCTGAACAGCCCATCCCTCAAGCACTGTCTCGATATCAAACCAGCTTCTCCCCTTAAAATGAAGGAGACGCAAAATCATCAGATATTGCCGAAACCCGGGATTGAACCAGGGACCTTTAGATCTTCAGTCTAACGCTCTCCCAACTGAGCTATTTCGGCCCGACAGAAAACGAAGCAAAACTTTCTCACACCTTTTTGAAAGAATACTTAAACCCTGGAAGGAATTGCCCCGCACACTCAGTCCTCATTTCGGGGCAATGAGCTCCGGATGTGTTCATGTAATGTGTAATGATATTGAAAATCTTAATGCTCATGTTAACGTATCAATGCCCACGATCCAGGCACTCTCTGATTCCGGTACTGTGCACGTTGCTAAGTTGAAAATTTGCATTTTTCCGCACTGGCAATGAATTGACTGATAGCCGGGCTGTGATCAGCTCGGTTTGTTAGGGTGATGCCGCGCATGAACGTACATGGAAGAATAATGATCATTGTGATTGTTCTCACACTGCACTTAAATGTTGGCAAACCGTACAGTGTCAAACAGCAATTGTCGTTCCATATGTACAATTAATGTTCTGCTGAAATGTTCATAAAGACGCAAAGATTGCACACCAGGCTAGATCTCACAGTGCTGAAGACACAGTGAAATATACTGGAGAGTTTAGAACTATTTCAGAACATAACATGTCAGCAAAATTCCATGTTCTGTTCTCGGCACTGATGGGTTGTGAAAGGGAGACGGGCCGAAGTCCTATTCAGCCGCACTGACCCCGAGCCAAGGTGAAATTAAAGCAGGTTCAGTCCTTAGCATTGATATGATGAAGAGAGATAAGAGTAGCGAATCAACGTTAGTGATGGTGAATCTCGGTTAGATCAAAAACTCCATGAATACTCTGCCGGGAAATTCAGATCTTGGAAATCGCCTGTGAACGCTAAACATTGATATGCAGTGAGCCAATGTTCAATATAGAAGGGGCCCAGGCCAAATGAATGCTCAAGGATAAGTGATCAGTGCCCATGGTCCAGGCATTCCCAGATTCCAGTCATGCACACGTTGCGAATTTTAAAATGCTGAATATTTCCACAGTGGCAATGCATTGATTGATGATAAGCCCGAGTGCTGTGGCGCAAATAGGTACCTGGAAGACTAAAGATAGCCATGATTGGCAAAATTTATGTTGTCTATCAGCAATTGGAGTTCCACTTGTTGAGCGAGATCTTGTCATTTGGTGCAGATTTTAAAACAGAAGTGTCTGTTGTATCACGACACGCTGCTGATGGTTGGGGCAACAACAGCGAGGTGAGCTGCAAGCTTGTTCAGGAACAGCATTGCATTTCGAAGCACCGCAAATACAATGTTCCCTGACCGGTAATCGAACCCGGGCCGCGGCGGTGAGAGCGCCGAATCCTAACCACTAGACCACCAGGGAAGCTGCTGCAAACGTCTGTGCCAGCAAGCAGACCAACCCAGTCTTTCCTCCTTGCTGTTTCGAAATTCTCATCACATTCGCGCCAGGGAAAACTGTTCGCAGCAAATGGCAGTTTTTGTCGAGAACACCAAAGACATGTCTGCGCAATCACAGCGTTAAGTGCGGCTAGGCTACCACTGAAATCCATTTCATTCTCTCCTTTTTCCGGGAATTTTCACTCTCGGTACCGTGTGAACATTTCATTTGGTGCTTTTGTCCTGAACTGCAGCCTTTTGCCCATCTCCGGGCGACAGAACCGTTCTGTCTGTCTGTTCTGCTTATAACCATTGACGGGAACAGGTCTCCAGTTCAGCGGTTATCAGCAAAGCAAGAAACACGTATAAACAGAAGGTTGTGCTCTGCACACCGTCGGCAAAGAAGCAATGGCTGTTATTCCAAATAATTCCCATCCCTTGGAATTCCGTGTGGATTTGTTTCTTTATGAAGATTTGATTGTAAAAGTTACTAAAAACCGAATAAAAATTATGAAAAATTGGGATGGCCCATATGGGGATCGGGCCCGCGCTCTTGGCTTTATTAATACCACGCTCTAAACGACCGATTTAACCGGCAACAAAATGCCCCAGGGCTGCGTGAAAGCCCAGCCTGAGATGATTTTGTATCCGGCACACACTGGGTGATAGATTTACTGCATAAGAATTGAACACATCGCATCGCTTAAACATTGTTCACTCTTCATGTACAAAACTGGGCAGAGTATAAATAGAAATTAACAGAAAAAGAGCGCTGAATCTAAAAAAAATCACGTCGAAAATTAGTATCAGGCAACCGCTGAACAGCCCATCCCTCAAGCACTGTCTCGATATCAAACCAGCTTCTCCCCTTAAAATGAAGGAGACGCAAAATCATCAGATATTGCCGAAACCCGGGATTGAACCAGGGACCTTTAGATCTTCAGTCTAACGCTCTCCCAACTGAGCTATTTCGGCCCGACAGAAAACGAAGCAAAACTTTCTCACACCTTTTTGAAAGAATACTTAAACCCTGGAAGGAATTGCCCCGCACACTCAGTCCTCATTTCGGGGCAATGAGCTCCGGATGTGTTCATGTAATGTGTAATGATATTGAAAATCTTAATGCTCATGTTAACGTATCAATGCCCACGATCCAGGCACTCTCTGATTCCGGTATTGTGCACGTTGCTAAGTTGAAAATTTGCATTTTTCCGCACTGGCAATGAATTGACTGATAGCCGGGCTGTGATCAGCTCGGTTTGTTAGGGTGATGCCGCGCATGAACGTACATGGAAGAATAATGATCATTGTGATTGTTCTCACACTGCACTTAAATGTTGGCAAACCGTACAGTGTCAAACAGCAATTGTCGTTCCATATGTACAATTAATGTTCTGCTGAAATGTTCATAAAGACGCAAAGATTGCACACCAGGCTAGATCTCACAGTGCTGAAGACACAGTGAAATATACTGGAGAGTTTAGAACTATTTCAGAACATAACATGTCAGCAAAATTCCCTGTTCTGTTCTCGGCACTGATGGGTTGTGAAAGGGAGACGGGCCGAAGTCCTATTGAGCCGCACTGACCCCGAGCCAAGGTGAAATTAAAGCAGGTTCAGTCCTTAGCATTGATATGATGAAGAGAGATAAGAGTCGCGAATCAACGTTAGTGATGGTGAATCTCGGTTAGATCAAAAACTCCATGAATTCTCTGCCAGGAAATTCAGATCTTGGAAATCGCCTGTGAACGCTAAACATTGAGATGCAGTGAGCCAATGTTCAATATAGAAGGGGCCCAGGCCAAATGAATGCTCAAGGATAAGTTATCAGTGCCCATGGTCCAGGCATTCCCAGATTCCAGTCATGCACACGTTGCGAATTTTAAAATGCTGAATATTTCCACAGTGGCAATGCATTGATTGATGATAAGCCCGAGTGCTGTGGCTCAAATAGGTACCTGGACGACTAAAGATAGCCATGATTGGCAAAATTTACGTTGTCTATCAGCAATTGGAGTTCCACTTGTGGAGCGAGATCTTGTCATTTGGTGCAGATTTTAAAACAGAAGTGTCTGTTGTATCACGACACGCTGCTGATGGTTGGGGCAACAACAGCGAGGTGAGCTGCAAGCTTGTTCAGGAACAGCATTGCATTTCGAAGCACCGCAAATATTATGTTCCCTGACCGGGAATCGAACCCGGGCCGCGGCGGTGAGAGCGCCGAATCCTAACCACTAGACCACCAGGGAAGCTGCTGCAAACGTCTGTGCCAGCAAGCAGACCAACCCAGTCTTTCCTCCTTGCTGTTTCGAAATTCTCATCACATTCGCGCCAGGGAAAACTGTTCGCAGCAAATGGCAGTTTTTGTGGAGAAGACCAAAGACATGTCCGCGCAATCACAGCGTTAAGTGCGGCTAGGCATCGACTGAAATCCATTTCATTCTCTCCTTATTCCTGGAATTTTCACTCTCGGTACCGTGTGAACATTTCATTTGGTGTTTTTGTCCTGAACTGCAGCCTTTTGCCCAACTCCGGGCGACAGAACCGTTCTGTCTGTCTGTTCTGCTTTTATCCATTGACGGGAACAGGTCTCCAGTTCATCGGTTATCAGCAAAGCAAGAAACACGTTATAAATAGAAAGACACCGTCGGCAAAGAAGCAATGGCTGTTATTCCAAATAATTCCCATCCCTTGGAATTCCGTGTGGATTTGTTTCTTTATGAAGATTTGATTGTAAAAGTTACTAAAAACCGAATAAAAATTATGAAAAATTGGGATGGCCCATATGGGGATCGGGCCCGCGCTCTTGGCTTTATTAATACCACGCTCTAAACGACCGATTTAACCGGCAACAAAATGCCCCAGGGCTGCGTGAAAGCCCAGCCTGAGATGATTTTGTATCTGGCACACACTGGGTGATAGAGTTACTGCATAAGAATTGAACACATCGCATCGCTTAAACATTGTTCACTCTTCATGTACAAAACTGGGCAGAGTATAAATAGAAATTAACAGAAAAAGAGCGCTGAATCGAAAAAAAAATCACGTCGAAAATTAGTATCAGGCAACCGCTGAACAGCCCATCCCTCAAGCACTGTCTCGATATCAAACCAGCTTCTCCCCTTAAAATGAAGGAGACGCAAAATCATCAGATATTGCCGAAACCCGGGATTGAACCAGGGACCTTTAGATCTTCAGTCTAACGCTCTCCCAACTGAGCTATTTCGGCCCGACAGAAAACGAAGCAAAACTTTCTCACACCTTTTTGAAAGAATACTTAAACCCTGGAAGGAATTGCCCCGCACACTCAGTCCTCATTTCGGGGCAATGAGCTCCGGATGTGTTCATGTAATGTGTAATGATATTGAAAATCTTAATGCTCATGTTAACGTATCAATGCCCACGATCCAGGCACTCTCTGATTCCGGTATTGTGCACGTTGCTAAGTTGAAAATTTGCATTTTTCCGCACTGGCAATGAATTGACTGATAGCCGGGCTGTGATCAGCTCGGTTTGTTAGGGTGATGCCGCGCATGAACGTACATGGAAGAATAATGATCATTGTGATTGTTCTCACACTGCACTTAAATGTTGGCAAACCGTACAGTGTCAAACAGCAATTGTCGTTCCATATGTACAATTAATGTTCTGCTGAAATGTTCATAAAGACGCAAAGATTGCACACCAGGCTAGATCTCACAGTGCTGAAGACACAGTGAAATATACTGGAGAGTTTAGAACTATTTCAGAACATAACATGTCAGCAAAATTCCATGTTCTGTTCTCGGCACTGATGGGTTGTGAAAGGGAGACGGGCCGAAGTCCTATTCAGCCGCACTGACCCCGAGCCAAGGTGAAATTAAAGCAGGTTCAGTCCTTAGCATTGATATGATGAAGAGAGATAAGAGTAGCGAATCAACGTTAGTGATGGTGAATCTCGGTTAGATCAAAAACTCCATGAATACTCTGCCGGGAAATTCAGATCTTGGAAATCGCCTGTGAACGCTAAACATTGATATGCAGTGAGCCAATGTTCAATATAGAAGGGGCCCAGGCCAAATGAATGCTCAAGGATAAGTGATCAGTGCCCATGGTCCAGGCATTCCCAGATTCCAGTCATGCACACGTTGCGAATTTTAAAATGCTGAATATTTCCACAGTGGCAATGCATTGATTGATGATAAGCCCGAGTGCTGTGGCGCAAATTGGTACCTGGAAGACTAAAGATAGCCATGATTGGCAAAATTTATGTTGTCTATCAGCAATTGGAGTTCCACTTGTTGAGCGAGATCTTGTCATTTGGTGCAGATTTTAAAACAGAAGTGTCTGTTGTATCACGACACGCTGCTGATGGTTGGGGCGACAACAGCGAGGTGAGCTGCAAGCTTGTTCAGGAACAGCATTGCATTTCGAAGCACCGCAAATACAATGTTCCCTGACCGGTAATCGAACCCGTTCCGCGGCGGTGAGAGCGCCGAATCCTAACCACTAGACCACCAGGGAAGCTGCTGCAAACGTCTGTGCCAGCAAGCAGACCAACCCAGTCTTTCCTCCTTGCTGTTTCGAAATTCTCATCACATTCGCGCCAGGGAAAACTGTTCGCAGCAAATGGCAGTTTTTGTGGAGAACACCAAAGACATGTCTGCGCAATCACAGCGTTAAGTGCGGCTAGGCTACCACTGAAATCCATTTCATTCTCTCCTTTTTCCGGGAATTTTCACTCTCGGTACCGTGTGAACATTTCATTTGGTGCTTTTGTCCTGAACTGCAGCCTTTTGCCCATCTCCGGGCGACAGAACCGTTCTGTCTGTCTGTTCTGCTTATAACCATTGACGGGAACAGGTCTCCAGTTCAGCGGTTATCAGCAAAGCAAGAAACACGTATAAACAGAAGGTTGTGCTCTGCACACCGTCGGCAAAGAAGCAATGGCTGTTATTCCAAATAATTCCCATCCCTTGGAATTCCGTGTGGATTTGTTTCTTTATGAAGATTTGATTGTAAAAGTTACTAAAAACCGAATAAAAATTATGAAAAATTGGGATGGCCCATATGGGGATCGGGCCCGCGCTCTTGGCTTTATTAATACCACGCTCTAAACGACCGATTTAACCGGCAACAAAATGCCCCAGGGCTGCGTGAAAGCCCAGCCTGAGATGATTTTGTATCCGGCACACACTGGGTGATAGATTTACTGCATAAGAATTGAACACATCGCATCGCTTAAACATTGTTCACTCTTCATGTACAAAACTGGGCAGAGTATAAATAGAAATTAACAGAAAAAGAGCGCTGAATCTAAAAAAAATCACGTCGAAAATTAGTATCAGGCAACCGCTGAACAGCCCATCCCTCAAGCACTGTCTCGATATCAAACCAGCTTCTCCCCTTAAAATGAAGGAGACGCAAAATCATCAGATATTGCCGAAACCCGGGATTGAACCAGGGACCTTTAGATCTTCAGTCTAACGCTCTCCCAACTGAGCTATTTCGGCCCGACAGAAAACGAAGCAAAACTTTCTCACACCTTTTTGAAAGAATACTTAAACCCTGGAAGGAATTGCCCCGCACACTCAGTCCTCATTTCGGGGCAATGAGCTCCGGATGTGTTCATGTAATGTGTAATGATATTGAAAATCTTAATGCTCATGTTAACGTATCAATGCCCACGATCCAGGCACTCTCTGATTCCGGTATTGTGCACGTTGCTAAGTTGAAAATTTGCATTTTTCCGCACTGGCAATGAATTGACTGATAGCTGGGCTGTGATCAGCTCGGTTTGTTAGGGTGATGCCGCGCATGAACGTACATGGAAGAATAATGATCATTGTGATTGTTCTCACACTGCACTTAAATGTTGGCAAACCGTACAGTGTCAAACAGCAATTGTCGTTCCATATGTACAATTAATGTTCTGCTGAAATGTTCATAAAGACGCAAAGATTGCACACCAGGCTAGATCTCACAGTGCTGAAGACACAGTGAAATATACTGGAGAGTTTAGAACTATTTCAGAACATAACATGTCAGCAAAATTCCCTGTTCTGTTCTCTGCACTGATGGGTTGTGAAAGGGAGACGGGCCGAAGTCCTATTGAGCCGCACTGACCCCGAGCCAAGGTGAAATTAAAGCAGGTTCAGTCCTTAGCATTGATATGATGAAGAGAGATAAGAGTCGCGAATCAACGTTAGTGATGGTGAATCTCGGTTAGATCAAAAACTCCATGAATTCTCTGCCAAGAAATTCAGATCTTGGAAATCGCCTGTGAACGCTAAACATTGAGATGCAGTGAGCCAATGTTCAATATAGAAGGGGCCCAGGCCAAATGAATGCTCAAGGATAAGTTATCAGTGCCCATGGTCCAGGCATTCCCAGATTCCAGTCATGCACACGTTGCGAATTTTAAAATGCTGAATATTTCCACAGTGGCAATGCATTGATTGATGATAAGCCCGAGTGCTGTGGCTCAAATAGGTACCTGGACGACTAAAGATAGCCATGATTGGCAAAATTTACGTTGTCTATCAGCAATTGGAGTTCCACTTGTGGAGCGAGATCTTGTCATTTGGTGCAGATTTTAAAACAGAAGTGTCTGTTGTATCACGACACGCTGCTGATGGTTGGGGCAACAACAGCGAGGTGAGCTGCAAGCTTGTTCAGGAACAGCATTGCATTTCGAAGCACCGCAAATACAATGTTCCCTGACCGGGAATCGAACCCGGGCCGCGGCGGTGAGAGCGCCGAATCCTAACCACTAGACCACCAGGGAAGCTGCTGCAAACGTCTGTGCCAGCAAGCAGACCAACCCAGTCTTTCCTCCTTGCTGTTTCGAAATTCTCATCACATTCGCGCCAGGGAAAACTGTTCGCAGCAAATGGCAGTTTTTGTGGAGAAGAACAAAGACATGTCCGCGCAATCACAGCGTTAAGTGCGGCTAGGCATCGACTGAAATCCATTTCATTCTCTCCTTATTCCTGGAATTTTCACTCTCGGTACCGTGTGAACATTTCATTTGGTGTTTTTGTCCTGAACTGCAGCCTTTTGCCCAACTCCGGGCGACAGAACCGTTCTGTCTGTCTGTTCTGCTTTTATCCATTGACGGGAACAGGTCTCCAGTTCATCGGTTATCAGCAAAGCAAGAAACACGTTATAAATAGAAAGACACCGTCGGCAAAGAAGCAATGGCTGTTATTCCAAATAATTCCCATCCCTTGGAATTCCGTGTGGATTTGTTTCTTTATGAAGATTTGATTGTAAAAGTTACTAAAAACCGAATAAAAATTATGAAAAATTGGGATGGCCCATATGGGGATCGGGCCCGCGCTCTTGGCTTTATTAATACCACGCTCTAAACGACCGATTTAACCGGCAACAAAATGCCCCAGGGCTGCGTGAAAGCCCAGCCTGAGATGATTTTGTATCTGGCACACACTGGGTGATAGAGTTACTGCATAAGAATTGAACACATCGCATCGCTTAAACATTGTTCACTCTTCATGTACAAAACTGGGCAGAGTATAAATAGAAATTAACAGAAAAAGAGCGCTGAATCGAAAAAAAAATCACGTCGAAAATTAGTATCAGGCAACCGCTGAACAGCCCATCCCTCAAGCACTGTCTCGATATCAAACCAGCTTCTCCCCTTAAAATGAAGGAGACGCAAAATCATCAGATATTGCCGAAACCCGGGATTGAACCAGGGACCTTTAGATCTTCAGTCTAACGCTCTCCCAACTGAGCTATTTCGGCCCGACAGAAAACGAAGCAAAACTTTCTCACACCTTTTTGAAAGAATACTTAAACCCTGGAAGGAATTGCCCCGCACACTCAGTCCTCATTTCGGGGCAATGAGCTCCGGATGTGTTCATGTAATGTGTAATGATATTGAAAATCTTAATGCTCATGTTAACGTATCAATGCCCACGATCCAGGCACTCTCTGATTCCGGTACTGTGCACGTTGCTAAGTTGAAAATTTGCATTTTTCCGCACTGGCAATGAATTGACTGATAGCCGGGCTGTGATCAGCTCGGTTTGTTAGGGTGATGCCGCGCATGAACGTACATGGAAGAATAATGATCATTGTGATTGTTCTCACACTGCACTTAAATGTTGGCAAACCGTACAGTGTCAAACAGCAATTGTCGTTCCATATGTACAATTAATGTTCTGCTGAAATGTTCATAAAGACGCAAAGATTGCACACCAGGCTAGATCTCACAGTGCTGAAGACACAGTGAAATATACTGGAGAGTTTAGAACTATTTCAGAACATAACATGTCAGCAAAATTCCATGTTCTGTTCTCGGCACTGATGGGTTGTGAAAGGGAGACGGGCCGAAGTCCTATTCAGCCGCACTGACCCCGAGCCAAGGTGAAATTAAAGCAGGTTCAGTCCTTAGCATTGATATGATGAAGAGAGATAAGAGTAGCGAATCAACGTTAGTGATGGTGAATCTCGGTTAGATCAAAAACTCCATGAATACTCTGCCGGGAAATTCAGATCTTGGAAATCGCCTGTGAACGCTAAACATTGATATGCAGTGAGCCAATGTTCAATATAGAAGGGGCCCAGGCCAAATGAATGCTCAAGGATAAGTGATCAGTGCCCATGGTCCAGGCATTCCCAGATTCCAGTCATGCACACGTTGCGAATTTTAAAATGCTGAATATTTCCACAGTGGCAATGCATTGATTGATGATAAGCCCGAGTGCTGTGGCGCAAATAGGTACCTGGAAGACTAAAGATAGCCATGATTGGCAAAATTTATGTTGTCTATCAGCAATTGGAGTTCCACTTGTTGAGCGAGATCTTGTCATTTGGTGCAGATTTTAAAACAGAAGTGTCTGTTGTATCACGACACGCTGCTGATGGTTGGGGCAACAACAGCGAGGTGAGCTGCAAGCTTGTTCAGGAACAGCATTGCATTTCGAAGCACCGCAAATACAATGTTCCCTGACCGGGAATCGAACCCGGGCCGCGGCGGTGAGAGCGCCGAATCCTAACCACTAGACCACCAGGGAAGCTGCTGCAAACGTCTGTGCCAGCAAGCAGACCAACCCAGTCTTTCCTCCTTGCTGTTTCGAAATTCTCATCACATTCGCGCCAGGGAAAACTGTTCGCAGCAAATGGCAGTTTTTGTGGAGAACACCAAAGACATG